>NW_015542495.1:1501497-1509398 GCF_001515605.1 Sinocyclocheilus anshuiensis
AGCATGAAACCCACAAAAAATAAATAAATAACAGAGAGAATAATAATAATAATAACAGTTATTCTCACTATGCTATTTTTCATAGTGAGTTGAGTGAGTTTCATAGGTTTTTTTTTTCCCTGTAGCTTTTTTAAATTAAAAAAGCATTAATTTTTCATAATGTTTAGTGAAAGTATTTGGTAGTCTGAGGTGGGATGGGTATTCGGGAAGATTTTTTTATAGGTTTAAAGGGGGGCGCGACCAAAAAAGTTTGAGAACCACTGTTCTAAAGTTAACAGACAGTGTTTAGTGCAGTACACATGTTTACATATGTTTATTACAGTGACTTTGAATTACCTAAAGTTGTGTGAAGCAACAGATTTGTTTTTATATTCCTGCAATCTAATTTAGTTTGTGTGATTTGTTACTGACTTTCATATTAATGTTTACACCAGGCTTATTTGTCAGTGCTTTATGTTCGCAATATTGGTAAAAAAAAATCGCAATTAGATTATTTTCCGAAATCGTTCAGCCCTACTGGTCGGTCAGTAGACATCCTCAGGTTTTACAACTCCAAAATTCCTATATTCCCTGATTTCAATCTCTCCTTCTGGATAAGTCTAGTACAGTTCTGTTTTCCAAACGCATGCATTCCATCCTTATCTAAGATCTAGGTTAGAGTTTCTAGAGTCTATGCTGTACACATGTTGACAAAGTATCTTATTGATTTTAGTTTGCTAGATTAGTATTTCTATATTGTACATACATGACACCTCCACATGTCTTGGATTACACAATGAACACTCTCACAGCGAGCGGTTCTTATCTTTGAGCATCTGTTATTTAAATACAATAGCAGGAAAATCTCACAACCTTCAGTTAACTGGCCGCACCCAAAATGAAGGGACACACAAGGTTATTTTGTCTGTGATCAAATTATAGCTACAACTCAGGCTCCTCAATATGCCTGTATAACCTCAAGCATAGCAGCCTTATTGCAAGAGTTGTTGAATAATGTGAGGCCTGTGGTGTTTTGGATTTCTTCTGTCATAAATCTGTCTGTTTAAATGTGCTATCATTAAGCATAACAATTACTTTGGGTTTCTGGCAATGCTCCAAATATGTCGCCAAAATAAATCTGTTTCCACTTAAATTTAATTGCTTCTGGAGGTTTTGTTTAAATAATATAAATGAATAAGAACTACCGGGCCCCCTTTGTAGTTTCTCCAGTATGGTTTTCTAGTGTAAAATGCAGGTGGTTTGTTTTCAAAAGTGTGCTCCCTGAGCCGTCGGGCAAAATTATTGGGTAGCTAGCCCCCCATAGACCCAGCAGCGTTAAGATGTTTACTGGGCCCTGCTTTGCCCATATGAAATCTACAAGAAAATACAAATCATGAGAACACATTTTAATGCAATACAACAATGCAATGGATTCCTGTTAGCTCTAATTATATGATCAATTACATTGGACAATGTACAGTGCAAACAAATCAAAACATAATGAGCGACGTGACAAACCTAGAACAATCTTATTAATGTTCTAAATGGATGAATGGGTTGTCAAAGTCACGATTGTATTGCTTGTAGTGCAAACAGTATCTTTAATTATAATAAGCCTAGTATTTAGTCATGTGAAGAGAGACTCATTTTTATGAACTAGTTCCTTCAAACTGGTTCATTTAAAATAACCAGTTTCACCAAAAACAATTTAGCGATTCTTCTGTGTCATCATGACATGACAACCTGCTGTGGTGTATTACATGTTTATGTAGGCAAGCTAGATTCGGTTCATAATTTTTTTTTTTTTTTTTTAAATAACCGTTTAAATGTACATTAAACTAGTTCACTTGTTTCTCTTGGATTAAAAAGTTGCCGTTTTTAACAAAAAGCTGTTTATTAAAACAACTTATGTTCTGTGCGTGTTGATAAAACTGTCATACAATCATTATTTGTTACATTTTGGCTGTTACTTAAGTTCTAAATGGTCTTACTATCAGTTCACTCATTGGTTCTCGGTTCAACGAGTCAGGGAGATACAGGTGCATCTCAATAAATTAGAATGTCATGGAAAAGTTCATTTATTTCAGTAATTCAACTCAAATTGTGAAACTCGTGTATTAAATAAATTCAGTGCACACAGACTGAAGTAGTTTAAGTCTTTGGTTCGAACTTTTCCACGACATTCTAATTTATTGAGATGCACCTTTATTTCGAGAACCGCTGGGATCGAATCGCGAACGAATCGTTCAGACAGTGTTTGTGAGTCGGTTCAATTGATTCGTTGTAAAGATCCGACTCGAAACAACAATTCGTTCACCAATCGGACATCGCTACTAGTTTTGAAGCAATATACAGTTTCCACATATCCACAGAGCGTCGCGCGCACATGCCAGAGGTGTCTCATTTCTCTAAAAATATCTCTCCATCGCTTTGCTTGGGGGACACTTTAAATGGGTTGAGTTTCCTTAGGCTACTATTTGACCTGGTGTATAACCGTACATAAATGAATGGCTATAAATGGCTATTTATACGCATATCGGCCCACATTGTTGCACTCAGGCTGCTCGGACAGGTCAGATAATAAATTAAGACACGTCAAGGTTACAACCATAAGGCTTTAACCACATGCCATTTCTTCTTTCAGCTGTAATGTAGGAAGCATCGCGCGTACAGTAGATTATTCAAGCGCTTCGTTGTAATCTAATCCTCTTATGCACACCCCTTCAAGTAAAGTGTAACCGTTTTAATGCTTGAACTGCATTGGTGAAATCAGATATTAAAATGTAAATTTCTAATGGTTGTTGATCGATACATTTATTCAGGCACCTTCAACATTTCTCACATTATCTCAGTTCATTCGCTGAATCTTGATAATGTCAGATAAAGGTATGTAATGAATTAGGTTGAATAGCTGTCAGCTGTTAAATTTAAGTACACAATTAGATAATATCAATTTAGGTCGAACAATTACTAAGCAATGCTTAATTGTGTTCAGTCTGTGGTGTGAAAAGGTCGCATTAGCAATTAAAGAAAAACACTTAAGCAAAACATGGTCAGGTCAAAGTGTCCGAATAATTTTTGGTCCCAAATCTTTATCAGTTTTACTGTAGTCCACTGTATTAAGAATTTTTGGGTGTCACAGTTTACTTTATTTTGCTATCCTCATCCACTAGTAACAAAAAATATCAAATTATATCTAGTGTCTGAATAATTTTTGGTTTGACTGTAATTCGGATGTTTAAAATGTACATTTTATTTAGAATATGAACAAACGGGGATGAACGTTTAAAATTCTAATGCTCATTAAACTTGGGATAAATCAGTCTTGTAAAATTGAAATGTAAATTTCTAACCTTTGTTGAATGTGGAATAAGTTCTGGGAGAAGTAATGTTTAAATGAAGAGTTCGTTTAGTTTAATTAGAATTTAAAAATTATAATAATTGACAAGTACTGTAAATCAGACATTTAAAATTTGAAACGCTTATTGAACCAGAAATAAATCCAATGTTTAAAATTTACCTAAAATTTAGGCTTGTTAAATGTGCAGTGTAGATCAGACCTTCTACATTTCTGATGCTGTTTAACTTGGATAAATAAGACCTTAGTTGTAAAGTTGTAACGCTTGTCGAATGTGGATCATTGGTTAAATTGTACATTTAAAATATATTTTTAATGGCTGTTGAACAATACATAATAACAATGCAAAATTTGCATGCTTAAAATCTAAGGCTCATCAAACATGCAAAAAATGCAACAAGCATTAGAAATTAATTTCTAATGCTTGTTGAACATTGTGCAAATCAATCAATCAAATGTATGCATTCTATTTGTTACACATTAATAAATCTAATTCAAAATGTAAAAAGGAATATGATGGAGCAGTTTAAATTCTAACTTTAATTTCAGTTGAATTCAATTTCAGTTTGACTCCATGTAGCTGTTTTATGTTCATGGGTTTTCGAGGGTGCAGGATATGCAAGACGTACAGTGCTATATTTGTTAGTTTTACCCAATTTCAAACATTTTTACTGCTACCAACCTCAAATATTAAATAAGAATCATATGCTTTGAATGGAACAACAAGTATGCTGTATTAGATCTTCTCAGCTCATATAGCAGCAGTAACGATTAGAATCATCCCGATGAGGGTTTACATTAATCTCCATGAATATACTCAAGAGCTCTAGTCCTGAACCCCTGCATCTCAGTGCACAGGGTTAAACGCGAGACTTAAATTATGCAGAGGCAAATCCCATGCACAACCTATGACCTTCACAGTGAACTGACAGCAGCAGCTAAAGCACTAGACAGTGTGGCACCTACCACTAATTTGCTCCCTGCAGTATGAAAGCAAGGCCTGTATTTCATATTGTTTGGTGTCTGCTGTTCAACTGAGCACAGTGAAAGTAATTACGAGCACTAGACAAGTCTTTGGCAGCTTTTCTCCAGTTTATTACATGCTTTCATAATTTTGAATTTTGCTCATTATTTAGGACTTTAACAGCCAACTGGAGAGAGGTGTACTATAACGTTTTTCATAGATTGATTCATGATTAGATAACACTTTGCTCATGAGTAAACTGAAGACAGAATTAAAATTTTCAGATGAACTATTCCTTTAGGAAAATTCAGGTGCTTCAAAGTTGCAGTTTGCAAGCTGGTTTCAGAAATAACAACACTGATGTATTGCTCTGTCAGTCCTCCAGCTGCAGACAGATGTGCAGTGGTAGTAACTAATGGGATGGATTGGAGGGCTTAAAGCCAGAGAGAAAGAGGCCACAGGGAGATTATGCTCTCATGGTCATATGGGACACAGCCTCTGGAAAACATTGTGCTGGAAAAAAGTCAGATGAACAGAGTGCAATAGGACGATTTCCCAATGAGAATGAATTGATTTCTGAATGGATGCGCAGATTTGAGAGCAAACAGGAGGAGAGAAGTATAGTGAGATGAGACTATTTTAAGGTTTTGTGAATGTGTATACTGTAGTAGCTCGCATGAGCATAACAACTCTGATTCATATTTCTCTGAAATGTGTTATTTTTAGGCCTGTATGTAGGTCAGGGTTGAGCAAATTTCAGAATTTAAAAATTAGCTGTTAGAATTACATTCAAAATAGACACGTCCAACAGAATGTTTATCAACTGGAATGACGGGATGAGGAATTTACTCAATTCCAAGAAATTTAACATAGTCACAAATCATAAACATTATTCCCTGATATTTCTAGTTTATATATTTGTATAATACACACACACACACACACACACATATATATATATATATATATATGTGTGTGTGTGTGTGTGTGTGTATTATACAAATTCAGTATAGTTTTAAAATAATTTTAAAAGTATAGAACTTAATACTTTTATTTAGCAAGTATGATTTAAATTGATCAAAAGTGATGATAAAGCCATTTATAATGTTATATATTTCAGATAAATGCTGTTCTTCTGAACTTTCTATTCATCAAAGAAACCTGAAACAACTGAAACAAAAAAATGTTTTTATATAAAAATAAAATGCGTTTTAATTTAATTTAGAATTTTATATTTAAATATTTTTTTAATGAAATTAATATTAGAAGAAGATTTTAAAATGTATTAATTTGTATGAATTTCATAATTTTACTACCTACACTAAACATGACTTACAGTTCTGCATCCTGTTTACTACCTCAATTCAAATCCTATTCAAATTCAAGGATTTAAAAGGCATTTTCAATTAAATCCTGAATGGCGCACAATTGTATGATGTGGCTGTAAAGCAACAAGTGAGGACTCAGTTTAATCTGTGGCCTTTAGCAAAGATGCCACCTTTTTTCTCCATGCCTTATTTCAGCTTGTTTTAAACAGAAGACTCAAAGGAAGAGCTGCCTTATTATTCAGTGTAGAAATACTAGGGCTCATTCGATGCATCTACACTTTCCTCAAGAAAACAGCACCTAGTCATTCGGCAGTCAGGAAGTTTTGGAACATGACACTACATCCATGCAGGATGCCTTTCAAACAGAGTCGTGTTGGGTGCAAGGACAGCGTATTGAGAGATGAAAGTGGCTTGAAGGGGGCAGATACAAGACGGCTGCTGTTAGCTATAGCTAACATATGCATGCTTGGGAGAGTCAGGGAGACAGCTCGCTTTTGTTATTTTTCCCACGTTTAGCGTGGCAGAGGCAGATGTTGTTGTCTGATTCATGATGAATGGAAGCGTACATGTTGCTTTGACACGTCTTAGAAAACACACCAATCAGCATGTCATCGTGATATTCGGATATGTCAAACATGGCCTGCTTGTGTGCTCTTTTTAGTGGTGTTTGTTAAAGCAAGTGTCACTATTACTGTTCCTCATATTTTGCGTTAAGGATTTGAACAAACATTTATCATAAAATGTAAAAACCTAGCTTTATTTTTGCTTGTTTTGTCACCGAAGGTGCAAGCCCGTTTAGTTTTTCACAGCAAAATTTTGTGGGTAGAATCCAGTCATTTTTATATGAATCCATGCAATTGAGAGTTTTATTGAAAGTGACTTCTGTGTGAACTGTGCTTCATACATCACTACACTAATGACAATAGACAGTGGGCTTTTTTTGCTCATGAAGTTTAATGAATGTGATCACACCTTGAGGTTGCAAAATAATAACAGCTGTTTAACCTGGGCTTAACCCACAGCGGTGCAGACTTAACTAATCATGTATTTTATCAGCTGATGGAATATTGTCTAACAGTGACCTGAAGGTGATAATGAAGGAATATTCTCTGTAAAAGGTATAAGCTCTGACAGCATTGCGAAATTTGATTACCACCAAAGATTAATTGTAGCATTTTCCACCTTTTTCCAACTTTTCCCTCGAATGTTGGGTTACGGTGAGGCAATGACAATCTGTAAACATTAAAATACTTACTGTAAGACGTATGTGCCACAAGACGTTTTATTGTGCCAAAATAGGTTACTGTCCTTTATTGTGTGACGTTAGGTCCAAATTTACAACTTTGTTGCTATGACAGTGTAACAGTGTAAACCTTGTAGCACCACAAAAATCAATGATTTAAATATCTTTACTGCTCAAATGATACATGGGTTTTAAGAGAAGAACACGTTGAAATTAATTTTTGTGGTAATCAAAATCATTATGCCAAAAATGCTGTTAATTGAGCTCAACTTGTATTGGACCCAGAATATTCCTTTAATATAACCAAACGCATTACTTATCTGCCCAAATAAAACCCTGCAGTGTGTAAAAATTACTAAATTGTCAAAAATGAGTTTTCAAAGATTATTGCAGTATGTACAAAAAAATTCTCTTTTAGCCTTATTACATACATTTTCATGTTTGATTCTTTGTTTTGCTTGCCATCTCTTTGTAATTATTTGTGAAATTTACTAGCAGTTTTTGAGTGAAAATCATTTCAAAGTAAATCCTACACTATTTTTTTTCCTGTGTATTATCATGTCTGTTTTTCACTATCAATTCTCAGCCATCTCATAAGCATTTCATGCCCATCTTGCTCTCTCACTCAGACTCAGACCAAAACCCATGCAAGAGTGGCTGTCCATCAGCTTCAGCTGCATTAATTAAATTGCCACTCATCAAATCTCTTACATACACTGAACAAAATTATAAACGCAACACTTTTGTTTTTGCCCCCATTTTTCATGAGCTGAACTCAAAGATCTAAGACTTTTTCTATGTACACAAAAGGCCTATTTCTCTCAAATATTGTTCACAAATCTGTCTAAATCTGTGTTAGTGAGCACTTCTCCTTTGCCGAGATAATCCATCCACCTCACAGGTGTGGCATATCAAGATGCTGATTATACAGCATGATTATTGCACAGGTGTGCCTTAGGCTGGCCACAATAAAAGGCCACTCTAAAATGTGCAGTTTTATCACACAGCACAATGCCACAGATGTCACAA
>NW_015542495.1:1509769-1525685 GCF_001515605.1 Sinocyclocheilus anshuiensis
TGGTGGTCACACCAGATACTGACTGGTTTTCGGACCCCCCCGGACCCCCCAATACAGTAAAACTGCACATTTTAGAGTGGCCTTTTATTGTGGCCAGCCTAAGGCACACCTGTGCAATAATCATGCTGTCTAATCAGCATCTTGATATGCCACACCTGTGAGGTGGATGGATTATCTCGGCAAAGGAGAAGTGCTCACTAACACAGATTTAGACAGATTTGTGAACAATATTTGAGAGAAATAGGCCTTTTGTGTACATAGAAAAAGTCTTAGATCTTTGAGTTCAGATCATGAAAAATGGGGGCAAAAACAAAAGTGTTGCGTTTATAATTTTGTTCAGTATAATTCATGAGTGCCTTTACATCGGAGTAAGATCATTGACACCTTCCCACGTTCACATCAGGGCAGCAGACAACATAACAGGCCAGACAAAGTAAAAATGAATATTTCCAGTCAAACAACGGCTGTGCTATTACTCCCAGAGAGAGAAAGAGTTATGGCAATATGAATAGCTCTGTTTAAGAAAGTCCTCCTGACAAATTGGCAATGGGAGCAAGTTGACGGGCATTAAGTTCTAAAGCTCGATTCTTGCCTAGAATCCTGCAACACAGGGAGGAAATTAATTGAAGATGTGCAGTTTGTGTGATGTGCTTGCTGAATGCAGATCAGAGATGAAGACACGCAGTGAGACTATTGAGAATGCAAAACCTAAAACAAATACATGCAAATGGAGATCAGCATGTTGAGGTGAATGCCAGATACCAGACGGAACAGAGACATTTATGGAGTCATTTGATCATTCAGCACAAGATGATTTTGTTAAAAAAGGATTATAAGAAATGGAATTTTCATTGATCTTTTGAGATAAGAGGCACTGGAACTTCAAGAACAGAAAACGTCCCCATGTCCAATAAGAACATTTACTGAAATAAGACCATTATTTACTGAACTTCTGATGTCAGACACTCCTTACTAATTGTTCAGAAACTTATTCCACCCATTCACAAAGATGGACAGACGCTGTTATTCCTGAAGAACCAGAAGAAATAAAGATGAGACTTGATGAGGGAGCATGTAGTGTTTCTTTATAAAGTGACATTGCCACTGGCCTGACATGCATAATACAGTGTTTTTGGTCGTTTTTGTGGATCCTTCTGAAAACTTCTCAGAAACACAAAGAAAAAACATTTCCGTATTTACTACACAATTGTTGTGTAAACTTACCTTAAAAAATCACGAAGTCTTGTGCTGTTTCTGGCTGTGTGTAGCACCTACAGCTCTGCATATTATTCTCTGCAAGTGGATCTCAGGGAAACTATAAAAAAAAACAAAAAACTAATATTAGAAATGGATGATGTGCCCTGTATATACATTTTTCAGCAGAATCCACAGTGTAGTCATTTCTTTACCAGCCTTTTATCCTGCTGTTTTGCAGTAACAGTTGGTTACATCATTGTTTTGCACCCAAAAATGCGCCAATCTAGTAATGTGCATCATACCGCAAGATATATTTATCTTATTCAGCTCTATTAAATCCTGAGTAATTCACTTCGTAATCTGTGTACAGACAATCTGCCACACAGGACTAGGACCACTTAGCATTAATCGCCTCAGCCACTCTAATAGAAAACATTGCACAAGCGATTTGTAAATCACATCATCCCTTAACTGCCAGCAAGACTGATGAATGACTCAATCACAGTGTCCAGTTTGCACAGTTAAAATGGGACTGCAGTCAGCAATCAGAGAGGGGCGTTACTGACAGAAATGGCTGGTAGTCTTGCGAGAGCCATGGAGAAGACATTGCCTCTGAAATCGTTTAATAGCATCTGAAAGGAATAGTTCACCCAGCAATGTAAATTCTGTTATCATTTACTCATCCTTGTGTCTTTCTGAACCTGTATGAATTTCTTTCTGTGAAATGCAAAAGGAGATGTTTTGAAAACTTTCAAGCTGTTCTTTTACATTATGAAAGTAGACAGCGAGTATGTTCTACATGAATGGAATACCCAAATGACCTATTATTTTGAACTAAATGTGTACATTATATAGAAAAAAATCCATGGAAAATGGAAAAGCTACTGCTAATTTTCTGATAAGTTTATGGACATTTCCTTTAACCCTAAAACACAACAGTATTTCAAATACGGGTAAACACCTCTAAAAATCAATACAGAAAAAAATCCTTCATATTAACACTACATTAGGCCCTATTTTACAGACTTTACTTAGCGTGTATCCCACAATGCATTGCACTTAATCCATTTGCAGTGTGACAAATAAATGTGAAGTAACATCTCTCTAAAATGTTTTACCTAGGAAGAAAAAAACAATAATCCAAAATCAATATTACGGTTAGAGTAATTTTAGCCAGAAACTACCATTTAAAGTTAAAAATGTCTTAATGATAAGTTTGCTTATTACAAATGGGCAGCTTTTCTCTTCACAAGACATGTATTGATGGACTGGAGTTGTGTGGATCCATTGGTAAGAAAATGATGTAAAGCTAAATTTCTCCAAATCTGCTCCAACAAAGAAAGAAACTCATTTGAATCTTGGATGACCTATGAGTGAGTCAATTTTCAGCAAAATTTCATTTTTGGGTGAACTATTCCTTTAAGATTAAACATGAAGATAACTGGAAATACTGAATTAAACTTGTGGTTAGGTTATGTTTTATTGTCATTTAATGCTTTATTTTTCACATACTTTTTCTGAAATAAATACTAAGCAGTATACAGTAGTATATATTGCACATTATTCAACGAGTAGTAAACTATTGTAGTATTCCTTTTGGAACACAGTCAGACAGAAATAGAGAGACAGGACCCCAGACATGGAGAGGAGAAGATTATAATGTAGATTATATCTTATAGTCATTGTTTATTCATCAGTATGCCTTTTAGATGATAATATTAGCAATAAATATCCAGACTCTATTAGGTTCCCTTACTTCCATATTTAAGCATTTAGCATTGATTGGTTTCAAACATCTTAAGGCAAACCACCAAGTGTGTAAATATGGGCTATGTTGGAGTTATGGACAGGTTGGAGTGACTTCATCCCAAAGCCCCCAATTTATTGTGTTTATTACCATAGGCTCTCATTAACCAGGCAGCATGGTTTTCTAATACAATCTTTTTCTGTGTCATTGATTTGACTGTAAGCTAGGGGGGCACAAGAGTGTGCTAAAGGGGTCAGTGGAAAATTTCAGAGACCAAAAAAAAAACAATTAATAGCGATTCTTCTGTTCACTGTTGCCTTCAGCTTGCTCAATTGGGTTTTAAGGCAAAGTTGCTTTGGTACAATATTATGAAAAATACTGTACATTTTGTTTAGAAGCCAACGGTACTCAGAGTAGAAAAGACTGTCAGGATATTACAAAGTAAATTGTTCCTACATAATATTTTAATAATTAGCTTTTTGCTCCAGTGCAGTGACAATATAAAAGCCAGATTAATTTTGGAAACCACATGTTGTCTTTTTAACCCTACTGTATCCGATAAACTAATTTGGTCTCTTAATTCTCAACATGATATAAAACTGCACACAATATACATGCCTTGTGTATTCTGATTGATAGTTTATACGGTTTAGTAAGTGAAAGGGCTTATAGTATCATTCTAAATATTTCCCCTTGTTCAGGTCATGGTACACATGTCTTTTTGCTGTGAAATCTTTTATATTGTTATTAATATTTCAAGAAGAGCATTTATATCATGTTGAAGTGTATCAAATATGATACAACAGGCTTTTGAGTAACGTTTATTTGTATCTCAATCATAATTGCATTGCATTATATATATTGCCACAAAAATAAAAACTACATAACCTATAGCTTTAATTATAAAACTAAGCATTTGTATATCATCCTACTAAGATATATCTTAGAAGGATGATATATAAATGCTTAGTTTTATAATACTGAATTAAACTTGTTATTAGGTTATGTTTTATTGTCATTTAATGCTTTATTTTTCACATACTTTTCCTGAAAGACTAAGTATACTAAAGAAGTAGTGTATATACTGCACATTATTCAACAAATAATCATTTTACCTTTTGCAGGTAACACAGTCCAGACACACCTGTGCATGATAACTTCAGA
This sequence comes from Sinocyclocheilus anshuiensis, assembly GCF_001515605.1. NCBI lineage: Eukaryota > Metazoa > Chordata > Actinopteri > Cypriniformes > Cyprinidae > Sinocyclocheilus > Sinocyclocheilus anshuiensis. The sequence continues at coordinate 1,513,878 of NW_015542495.1, forward strand.
CCCAACAAACATCTTGAACCTACAGCACTCACTGTTTTGTTACTTTCTCTAAGTCTAGACACCGTTACATTTCCAATTTAGTCTGCTACGCTGTTATAGAATCTCATTGATTTACATTACAAACTATCAAAATTTAATCTAAATTTTTGGCCATATAAATATCATAAACTGTACCAAATTTCCTAAGTTTTGGCCTCTGAATAAAACTGTATATTCTTCTATATACTGTAATAATAATACTGTATGAGCCATAAAAGTCTGTTGTATCAAACATAATACAATAACAACAACAACAAAAAACAGTATGCAAACTTTTTAAATTTGTATTTCATATTTCATATGTCAGGTTTTACATGTTTAACCACGCATAACATTTGTTCCTAAACAGTTTAAATTGGCCTGCATATATGAAAATATATTGCTGCCTTCATTTTTGAGGGTTCTTTGCATTAAAAAGTTTGAAAACTCCTGGTATAGGCTATTTTCCCAAAACCATGTATATGCAGACTATAGCATTGCTCAACATTCTGTTTCATAAATCATGCAGGGCACCTCAGAAAGCCCCAACATTACGTAACGATCACATTGCAGGGATTGCAGAATCTTGGCGTGGCCTCTGGCTGTGATCTGAAGTATTGAATTATTGCGTGGCCATTTTTGAGTTGAGAAATTTGCAGCTCACTTATTGCGTCAGCAAACACTGGAGCTGAAACGACGCGACGACGAATAGAAAACAACAAACATGCGTTTTTACCAAACTACGCGTTTAAAACACATCTGCATTGGAAATGTAACGGTGTCTAGACTTAGAGAAAGTAACAAAACAGTGAGTGCTGTAGGCTCAAGATGTTCGTTGGGTCTGAAGTTATCATGCTGGACCGTGTTACCTGCAAAAGGTAAAGACAAATATCTGGAATGGGTGTAAACCGCTGGTTTATACGCCAAACATAGCTTTTAGCACAGACAGGAAACAATTTATGCGTGCATTTTCATTAAAATACACATATGAAGACGCGTTTGACCTGGCACGTTAATCCTGAGAAGTTCTGGAGTGAAGCGGCAGAAGGTATCACTTGGTTTGAACAGTGGACTCAAACTCTGGATGATACGGACACAGTGTTTCCAAAATGGTACGTACAGCTTATACATTAGCGGGCGTTGACATATTGGCTTTTGCAGTCAACGGTAACAGACTTGAAGTGAAAGTAGGGGTTTTTAAGGGATAGTTCAACAAAAAATGGTGCGAGGGGCAATGACAGCCTCAGTTCCATTCGCTTTCATTGTATGGAAGAAAAATGCAATGAAAGTGAATAGTGACTGAGCCTGTCATGACTGCAGTCCCTAGAATTCTGCATAACTTCTTTTGGAGTTTCACTGAAGAGAGAGAGAGTGTGTCATGGGTGAAGAGAGCAAGTCGGGGTGTTTGTTAAATTATCGAGGGAGAGTAAACGATGACAATACTTTAATGTTTAGCGAAAATGTATATAATTGTAATCTTCCTTTTAACATGACGCGCCCACTTTTAAAAACGCGACGCTAATGGAACGCGATGCAACGGAATGACGTCTGTCTGACCTGACGCATATCTAGACCAATCAAAAACAGCGCAGATGAGACGCATAGAATGTGAGCCCACTTTTTTTGTTTATTTTGTTTCCTAATCTTAGTAACATTAAAGCGGTCAACTAATACATATTTAAGACAGGCTTTTCGTATTTATTAATTTAGCAGTTGCACAGAGTGACTTTAAGTTTATGGTGGTAAACTCAGGTGTTATTTCTTAGTGAGCTGTGAATAGACAGATGTATGCAGTTTATCATGAGGATTTTCCATGGTTCTGTCATCTGACACATGTATTGATGTAAATTTTGCATTTCAAATGCGTTTCTGCCATCTAGTGTCTTGGAGGGTCAAAATGTTAAATGTCTATGAATAGGCTATAGAGCAGTTGGGTTAAAGGGGTCATATGATGCGATTTCAATTTTCCCTTTCTCTTTGGAGTGTTACAAGCTCTTGGTGCATAAAGAAGATCAGTAAAGTCTCAAATCCAAAGAGATATTCTTTACTTTTTAGCAACATCATATGACCCCTTTAAGTTCCTGAAGTAAAAATCCCATTAATTTTCTCCATAGGGTAATTGGATGAAAAACGACATTACCTATGATTCTGCAAAGCAAATCACGCCAAAAGAACTCTTTAGCACTCAACAACTCCCAATAAACATGTGAATGACATGACATACTGTAGCGTCAATTTCCCTAAGCTTAAATATGAGTGTATATACATATTTGGCAAAATGGGAAAAAGACTTCTGGAACCCAGGCTGCTGAAAAACTGGACAGGCACTGTTACACTTTATTTAACCCCTGTGCGACCTTAGGGACTTTTTTGTCTTTTTCAGGTTTTTCAGGCAACTGCATAAATTTTGGCAAAGGTGTGAATTTGTATTGAAATTTTAATATTTCACCCTCATTTCCTTTAATAAATCTATTTTACACTAGGTACAAAAAATAGTTCCTCTCAGGACCTTAAGGACAAAAATGTCATCATTGAAACCCATTAAAACGGCATTTTTTAATCCCAGGGCCATTTAACTAGGCCTATAAAATGATGCAATATTTGCTAATAGGCTTTCATTCTGTTGGCAAGGCTTCAAAATTAACATTTTTAATATTTTTTACTAGATGGTGCCATTTTTTCAAGTTTGGCATATAAAGCAAATACTCACTTTATTCCTGTTTTCTGCTTATGCATATTATAGTCTATTATAGAGTAAATTATGCAGCTATATTTGTGTGGGTGTTTTGGTATGGATGTCAGAGTGTGGTTTGTATGTGTGTCCTAAATTCAATTTTTGTGTGTGCGCACCTGTAATGTTTGAGAGAGAGAAATTATACTCTACTGCGAATCACAAATCCCACCACTGTGTATGCCAGTGGAGCTTTACTGGAATCTAATGGGAAAAGTTTGGTACTGCACCCAAACAAAATCTTACTAAAAGCTCATTTTTTTGAGATATCAACCTCAAATTTGGAACACAACTTGTTTAGATTTATGGCTTTGATTTTCTGTCAATTTTTGAGTTCAAAATGTTTTATAAAATACATATTTTATATACAAAATTGCTCATAAATCATTTTCATAAACTTAAACCTCTTTAACGTTTTTGGTATCAATTTTTTAATAATCAACAATAATCTGCCAAGGGCCTTCTTTGAAATGAGACCAGACTTAAATCTGTACTCCTAAGCTTAATATTTTTATGACAGTTTTTTGACATAGGCATTTTTGTCCTCTATGAACCTATGTGTAACTTTTTTTAAATTGACGCGCAAGGGTTAAATTAATCATGATTAGGGTATGAAAATATGAGTATTACTTTTAGTTCAACTATTCATCTGTTTTCGTTCCAGGTTTGTTGGAGGAAAGCTGAACATGTGTTATAATGCTGTTGATCGGCATGTGGAGAATGGAAGAGGTGATCAAGCAGCTGTCATTTATGACAGTCCGGTTACCGGCACTAAACAGGTCATCACATACAGAGAAGTGCAGGAGCAGGTAAAACAATGAAAATGCAGTCACATTAGCAACATTTGGCTGACAAAAAAATGTGTATTGTCAATAGTGTAGCGATGTATGAAGGCACAGTTTCTGTTGATCAGAATGCACATCCACGATCAACTTGAACCCATTGCAAAATCTGCATGGGGAAATTTTTGTGGACAAAATTCAGTCATTTCAATAGGAATTTGCGAGATTGGGAATTGTGTGGATTCCTATTTAAATGACTGGATTTTATCTACGTAAATTTGCCAAACGATGTTAAATGTGACCACATCTTCACCTTTGAAAACAAGAACCTCTTCCAAATTGCTGGATCAGTTTGCATTCAGTGTTTTCTGTTGTTTTGATTAATATGACACCAGTTTGTCCATAAAATTCAGCATCCACACCTTTTTGTAGGTGTCTAGGTTGGCGGGTGTCCTGGTGAGACATGGTGTGAAGACGGGTGACCTGGTGGTGATCTATATGCCCATGGTTCCTCAGGCCATGTTCACCATGCTGGCATGTGCCCGTATTGGTGCCACCCACAGCCTCATATTTGGAGGATTCGCCTCCAAAGAGCTCTCCGTCCGCATTGACCATGCTAAGGCAAGCCATTGTTCTTTTTAATGAAAATGAATAACAAAAAAACTATTTTTATAAATGCATATATCTGCTGAGATTGCAAAATCCACTTCCCCTCTTAAATCATTATTTCCCCCACAGCCCAAGTTGCTGGTGACAGCATCATTTGGCATCGAGCCGGGCAGAAGAGTGGAGTACATTCCCCTGGTAGAGAAAGCTCTGGAGCTCAGCAGTCACAAACCACACAAAGTCCTCATCTACAACCGTCCCAGCATGGTGAGCTCCCAGAAACCCCACGGCACCTGGATGCTAGTCTCATTATCAAACTGGCACACTTTCCGCTGCCTATTAAATGTTAAAAGAGAAGATAATGCAGTGAGAGAATAAAAATGCAAATGTGGTCTCTTTTCGAAAAAAGAGTACCTCAAAATTCAGTCTTGACGTCCTTATTCTGAAGGAGGCTGGCACTTAACCAATATCAATCATTGTAGGAGGAAGTTAGTCATTTTTATAGCTGCAATAACATACCACTCAAAAAATTATTAGGATATCAAGTGTTCAAAGCCTTCAGCATTTCGACGAGTTCTAGAGTCTTTTTCCTGTTTTAATGTCTCTTAAATGAGTTTTCTCATGTTGCGACATCTAGAATCAGTATGTTGATTTCACAACGCAGGGAATTACTTAAACTTCATCCTGTGTTGTCATGGAAACTGTTAGCAAATAGCTTTTTTATTTTCCAGCAGTTTGGGATACAGGATAAATCCCGCATGGTTGGTGAAGACGAACACATCTTGGAAATATTTGAGTTAAAATCATATGCGAGGGTAGAATTTGCCAGCACCAGAAGAACACACTCAAGAGTACACATTGTATTAGTTCTTAGAAGATTTCTACATGGTAGGATCTAATTTAGAGGAGATTTTAGGATATTCAGAACTGCTTGATTGGCGTTAACACAACAAATAGCAAATAACACACTAATCCAGAGAAACCCATGCTTTTTGAGATTTGTTGGAGCAGTGAAACCCCCAAGTGGTCCATATGACTTTTTAAAAAAAAAGGGTTTGCCTAAAAGAAAGGTAGAAAAAAAGAGGAAGTCATACAGCTTTGAAACAGTATCAGCATGCATAAATCATGGCAACATTTATTTTTTTAGGTGAACTATTCCTTTTAGGCACCTTAGACACTTTGGACTTCCCAAAAAATTGGAACAAAATAATTTTTACTTCTGCCTGGACTAAAAAAGTAGGACTAAAACATTTTTGCTAATTGAAACTATAAATATTAGATGAAATATTAGATACTATACACACAATATTAGATATATTTCTACACCGAAAAGGCGTCTAACTGAAGTAATAAAGTTACTAAATCTGAAATAAAGGTAAATTAAAACTATTAAAAAACAAAAACTAATAAAATTGGCAAAAGCACTACAGAATGACTCATGAAAACTGAAATGAAAACAGAAAATATTAAACTAAAAGCTAACTCAAAATATTAATAAAAACTATGAAAGTATATAAATAATAATACATTAGCACTACTGCCTTGACTGAGCGATTTATTTATTTTTTTAAAGTGATAGTCCACCCAAAAATCTGTCATTATTTACTCACCCTGATGTCGTTCCAAACCTGTGTGACTATTTTGAAGAATGTTAGCAACCAGACAGTTTTAGATTGTATTGATTGCATATAATCCATATAATGGAAACCATTGAGAACAGAAACTTTTTGGTTACCATTATTCTTCAAAATATCTTCTATGTTCCACAAAACAAAAGAAACTCATACATGTTTGGAACAACATGAGGGTGAATAAATGATAACAGAATTTTCTTTTTTTAGGAAATCAATCTCTAATCATCCTGTTCCTAAGCACGGGTGTTTATCCCACAGGAAAAGGTGTCTATGCATCCTGACCTGAGCTTGGACTGGGAGGAGGAAATGGCCACTGCCCGCCCTCACGACTGTGTGTCCGTCCCCGCTCATCATCCTCTGTACGTCCTGTACACCTCTGGCACTACTGGTACTCCTAAGGTAAATTCTTGTTTATGACAGAACACAGCGATAAAGCACAGAGCTTGAGGGAATGGGTGAAATTGTTTACTGTGGAATAGATCTATTCTGTCAGGGGCTTTGTTTATTGCATAGTGTGTTAGCTAGAGCAGTGTTTCCCAACCGGGGTGTCTGTCGAGAGCAGGGGTGCCGTGTAAAAAATATTTTTAAAATATTTGTAAATTGCTAAAATGTTCAAAAAAGCATCTATTATATAATATCCATTTCTGATGTCGCCAATAATTAGAGATGCACCGAAATTTCGGCTGCCGAAAATTAGTTCACCGCTCAGGTTTCGCGACTAAAAAAAGGTTGGGAAACACTGAGCTAGAGACCGTGAGCAATACGCCTTTATAAACTCTTCTGTGTATTCAAGATAAGAAGAAAGGTGCTCGTTTTAGTATGAAGGCTTTAGCCTGTGGCTGTGATGTTGCCTGATGCTTTCCAGGCTTTTTGCTAAAAAAGTACCAAAAATGCTATGGCACTGCCATATGTTTTGGCTTTGTATCTTGAAGTACCATGTAAATACTAAGTATTTGGTTTGTTTTCAGATTAAATTTGTAATAAAAAGAAATATTTACTTATATCTTTACAAAAACACTTTATAAAATGGATAATACCACAAATTTTTCTGGGAACAAATTGAAGTGGTGACCATTTTTAAATAACATCTGCACTATTCCTTAAAATGCTGCTGACTATAGAATATTGTTACAGTAAGACAGTGTTAGTGTACAAAAACAATGAACTCCTAATTTAAGGTATCATGTTTTGTCATTATGTGAATACTTGCTGATCAAATTAATTGAAAGAAATACTGAAAGCGCCTCTCTTTGCTCTTCCTGCAAATTACCGTAATTATTTTAATAAGCAGTATTTTCGTCGCAGCTGGCTTGACTGGGAATTTTCAAGCTGCTGGTGGTTGCATTTTAAATATCCAGTGTCAAGTTAAAAAAAAAAAAGCCTTAAAATCATTGCAGTATTCACAGAGTTTTTTTTATCACCAGCAAGATAATTGCAAATATATTGTGGATATTTGATCATCATATATCAACCACCCCTTAATCTTTAACTTGTAACAGTGACATGATCCAGGCAAATGTCCAGGCCACTATGTCCCGTCCATTTTCAAAGCCTGTTTGCCGTTCTGCTTGCTTGTTCTATTATGGTTCCACCCCTAAGTAACATTTTATTTTGTCCATTTAATATTATCCAAGAGGTGAAAAGCACCTTGAAATTTACATTAGCATGCCTCAGGTGCTGTTCAATCTTTAACAACTCACTTTTATATGTACTCTGACTGAAAAAGAGGCAAGGCAAGCGAAGAGAGTACAAGGAGCACAGGAGGAAGTTACAAAGCCTGAAGGCAGACCGAACAAAATACGGCTCTCCACTGACCCAGACTCCAGCCAGTATGAAATCCTTTTTTTTCCCTTTTCCTTTAAAATATCTGGCCCAAGGCAACGCTGCCCTGTACATAAACCTCTTGCTAATAGGCTGTCCTCGCTCACACACACACCTCAGATTTATGTGTTTGGCACACACAGGATGTAATTACCTTCTTACAACTCAAAATGTGTCCCTCAGTATCAACCCTCAGTAGGCTTGCCGCGATAGACGGTGCTGACGGTGATACCGGTGTTAAGCCGCAACACCGGTTACGTCACTTGACCGCAACACCGGTTACATAACTTGCCCACCGCGTCACCAACCCCCACCGTCGTTTTGATTTTTTTATAGTAATTAAAATAATTTAGTTCAGTAAAAGAACAGACACTACAATTAAAAACTGAACGCGGATGCTCAGTGCAGCGTGCCGAACGACAGTCGCATCACAGTTCAGATTTAATTTCTCCAGTGAGGAAAGTGAGTCGAGCTGACTGACAAGAAGAGTGAGGTGAGACAGACAAGATGATGGCGGATGATTTAGTTTCGAAACGAGATGCAGATTAACCGGTGGGAAAATTTCCTCACCGTCACAACCCTAACCCTCAGCCTGATTTGCTAATGATTTACTGACAGTAGGGACAACATGAATTGTAATATGAATAATGGCAATTAATTAATTGTGTTTTGTTCATCTCATATACTTACACACACCTTGATGTAATTTTTTCATGCTGAACTTGGATGAATACCATAAAATACATGATTGTCTTAAAAGCTTTGTAAACAAATATTGGGTAGAATAATTATTTACATGAATAAAAGTATCAAATAAAATTAAGGATTATGTGTTGCCATAATATTAAAGTTGATTTTTGTTCTGTGTTTACTATACTTTATTATTATTATTATTATTACAACAGTATAATTCAGGAGTTTTTTTTTGGTAGAAAGAAATTTAAAGTTTTATTAGACAAGGACACATCCAAAGTTCTGGCATGAAACTCTAGATGGCGCAGTCCGATAGGTAAAACTCAATCTGATATAATGCCATCATTATCACATGGCTCAGTTGATTGGTTCTTTTTTTATTAGCAGCCAATGAGCTCGCTGCTCAACATTCAAATATGTGGCTGTACGTTTGCTGTAGCAGTTGCAGCACGCTTCAGAAACCCTCCACCTGTTTTTATCTGTATCTGCTACGAGGTGATTCATGAATGCTATGGGGGTTATTTCATATGTGTTATATGTGCAACAGTATTTCTTACATGCTCACAGCAGCATGTTGTGGATGTATTGGCAGTAGCAAGTCTCGGTACTTGCTCTGCCGCAGCAGCGTAGCAGATCTATTCTGCCAAGACCAAACACATTAACATTGTCGTGTACATTACCACGCCAATCCCTCTGAGAGTTGTCATGACAGAAATTAAATTAATCATAAATAACAGTAAAATCATCTTTCAAAAATGTATCATCCACTTTACATTCATGGTTTTTGTAAGCCAGCCATCTGCCATCTCAGTATCATTGTTGGTGTGAATATTAGAATATTATGGAATAATTATATATAAATGTTTACATGAATAAAAAGTTAAAGTGTGGCTTAATGCATTGCTGCACCATAAAGAGACACTGAAAAATTCACATTTCATGGCATTTCCACAGTTGCATAAAAAAATCCCTAATTTAAATGTTAATGGGGATTACAATTTAAACGGCATAATAATATTATAATGGAATCACAATTTTTTTCTTTACTCTTTTGCTCTCATCAGGGTGTAGTCAGAGATTCAGGAGGATATGCCGTGATGTTAAACTGGACTATGTCTAATGTTTACGGACTAGCTCCTGGTGAGGTAGGTCATGATCTGTGATTTTCACAAGGGGTCAATTAAATTGTCCTTAATGTTTTGAGAAAAGAGATTTGATGTACTTTGAAAACACTTCCTCCCCAGTTGAAAAAGTGTGTTGGTTAAAAGGTTCAATAAAAAGCTGCATTAAATGGCATATAAAAAAGTAAACTGGGTAAATTGTGTAGCACCTTCCTATCTGCTTTCCCATCTGTAGGACTGTATTGTAGGTGAATTTTTGCAGGCCAAATCCAGTGAATTTAATAGGAATACCCATCTGAGATTTGCATTAGGGCAAAACATTTTACACAAATATATTTCGCAAGGGGTTGAAGCTGGTCATGTGAATTTGCCACACTGACCAAATGAAAGCATGATTTGAAAGTGACTTCTGTGTGAGCTGTGCGTCATACATCTACACTATTAACATTAGACCAGTGTTTCCCAACCGGGGTGCCGCGGCACCCTGGGGTGCCGTCTGATTAGACAATGGACCTTTTTGCCTGCAAAATTCAGCCGAAATTTCACTAATTTGGTGGCACCTTCGGAAAGTTCATTTTTAACACATTTTTGATTGTTTTAGTCTAACCTTGCAAAGATGGGGCAGCACAAACTACTTTGCATAAAAAATGTGTTAAAATTCTTTGTGTGAGAAGAGAGTGTTTACATTGTTGTCTTAAAGGAATAGTGGCAAAAAACTGCCTGTTTATGGAAAAGATACGCATGAAAATTATTTACAAATATTTTTTGTTCATGGAATAATGACCACGTCAGGTTTGGAACAACAGGAAAAAATTGTGATGAATGTATGACACTGTCATACATTTCACACTGTCTCGCACCGTTTAACCTACACATCTCTCTCTGTCAGGTCTGGTGGGCCGCGTCTGACCTTGGCTGGGTGGTGGGCCACTCATATATCTGCTACGGTCCACTTCTACATGGCAACACCACTGTGCTCTACGAGGTACGCGACAAAAAATGTGTGAGTGTGAATGTGTTAAAGCATTTGGCCTATGGACCACACCAGCTAACACTCAATTATCTGCTGTTGTGGTTTACCAGATCCTGACGCTCATGCTGAACTAAGGTCTCCTAAGTCTGTACTGTGAATTTTTTTAGGCTCTAGCAGTCTTTTCTCTCAGGGATTGAATGCAAGGATGAATGAATCTCTACAGCAAACTTCCTGAATCACTGGCTCAGTTGAAGTTGTTGTGCATTCGATTTGCTGTTGCTTTTCATAAACTTTTGTACTGTAACAGAGCAGCTCTCATAGTTTTAAACTAGTTCTCCTCACTGAGATCACAGCATGAATACTAAAATAATTTGCACTCGATGGGAGGCGATCAGAGTGTGTTTGGTTTCTTGTCAAGGTGAATTCAGCATTGGCGTCGCCTCTGCTGATTAGATGTGTTGTCTCGCTCCACAGGAGAAAATGGAAGTTGCTCACAGAATTTATTAGTCTGCTGTAATGGAAGTTTGATTTCAACAGATCTCTCATACAAAGTCAATATCCATAGCAGAAAGCCTTCAGTCTGTTTTAATTAATGTCTTTTGTAATTATGCACATCCATGGTAGGTTCGCGCCTATTAGTTTTATTCTATTTTATTCTGTCAACATGCCAAACCCGATCTTATTAAGCAGTGGTGTTTGCTTAGGAAAGGCTTTTAACTTTTTGATGCCAGTAAACCCAAATATAATGATCCCCTTGGTTTGTAAAATATTCGTACTATGTAAGAAAATTGTGTAATATTACAAAGACAGTATTTTTTTTAAATATTGGCATATTGGCCTCAAATACCTGGAGGAGCAATTATTATAGCAGTGCTATTGATGATGGTCATTATTGGGGAATAACTGACCTCAAATTGTCACAAATGACCAATCAGAATAGAGCATTTCAGAGAGCTGTGTAATAATCAAGTTTATTTGTGTGTAGTGCATACCACAATATATATATTGGTCCAGTGCAAACATTTTTTCATTAATTTTTAATAGCTTTTTTGGTCACACTTTATTTTAAAAGGGGGGTACAGTGCTGTTTCATGCATTCAGAGTTGTTTACACTGTTAAAGAGTTGGATTCTCATGCTAAGCATGGACAAAATTTCAAAAAACAATTTGGACGTATGACGGAGTATTTCTGTGCTAAAATTCCGGGTTCGTACAAGTTTCGGAGAGTTTTTTTCGATCGTGGCTCTTCATGACGTAGACGAGGGTGGAACTCCTTATATTATGGGCATTTCTCCCAGAAGAACGCGCCCCCGCACGCATCGACCAGAGCGAGAGAAAGAGCGCGCCCATCAACGCGCTTCATCCGGTGGCAGCGCTGCACGGGACTCGCTCGGGAAGAATGTCTCCAAAGAAGTGTGTTTTTGGTTGTA
>NW_015542495.1:1526036-1540397 GCF_001515605.1 Sinocyclocheilus anshuiensis
CGGCGTTTTCCGGAGAAAACCGTAAAGCTGTATCTTTCTTTTATAAATATGATAAAACTAAAGACTTTTTAATAGTTTAATAGTTAGTAAGGTAGTTGTTAAGTTTAGGTATTGGGTAGAAATAGGGATATGGAATGTGCTCATGCAGAATATGTGCTTTATAAGTACTAATAAACAGCCAATATGTTGATAATGTACATGATAATACGGAAATAGTGAGGATTGGTCCCTATACTAAAGTGTTACCCTTTTTTTCTATCAAATTTCCACAGACTCCAATTTAAGAACTTCTGCATAGCATGCTTCACCTATCATTGCTAATGCTTGGGGTTAAAAAAAGATCCCAAAACTGAAAATGTTTTTCCTCATTAATTCACCTTCATGTCATCCCAGATCTGTAAAGGTATTCTGAAAAAGTGTTTTCCATAAAATGAAAGTTAATGAGATCCAATGTTGTTTGGAACCCACTGTGTCTTCTTTTGTGTTGCAAACAAAATCATACCAATTTAAAACCAAATGAGGGTGAGTAAAGGAGGACAATTTTCAGGATAAGATGACAGGATAGGTGGGCTTTTACTTTCGAAGCAGCCGGTCATCATATTGTTTTCTCCTGGTGGACTATAAAATGGGCAAAACAACAACATAATATTGAGACCGTGGGCTGTTTTAACTTGGGCCAGTAAGTAACTACCCAGATCACACTAACAATGATCAATTAGCTCTCTTGCACTAACCCTAAACTGAATAAATGGGTGTATGGTTTACTTTGAGACAATTTTCACTCAGAAATGTCTATTAAATGTCTAGTAAATTTCACAAATAATTACAAAGAAACAACAAATAACACTGAACTTCCAATGTTTTCCCCCAGTGTAGTGTTGGATGATTTATATTACATAAAAATAAGTGATTCAGTGGGAAAAACAAAACAAACATTAAATGCCTGCCAATTACTGATTGACACCGACGTGCGACAGATGCAGATTCTTGTTTTGTACATTGCAAATCAAGTACAAACCTGTTTTCTTGTTCAGTTAAACAATTATTCCTTGCAAGACGTTGTTTTTTTCCCCCTCACTTTCTTTATTTGGAATCAATCAGCCGTAGACCTGATCTTTTTGTTTCTATAACAACACCCAAATGTCACAATAATTATTCATTTTCTTTGTTCAAAGCTTGCCTAAGACATATCCAAGCATTTCTCAAAACTTTGAAATTGATTGGCCATTTTTTTCCCTCACTGAAATACACACAAACGCTGTTCTAGAAACGAGATGAGATTCATGTGTGATCCGTTTGATTTATCCCCACTAATATGAAGTCATTGTTTAGTTTTGAGAGCGTTCTCTCTGAGAAGCGTGGCAGAAACATGAATATTTGAACAGCTCAGTGTTGTGAAATGCTACTTGAGTGTGCAATCTCTCTGCAACAGTATTATTCTGTTTCTTTGCCATACGTTTGGCCCATCTGCCACCCAGGCACCTTTCCAAGCCACTCTCCATTTCAAACACATCCTTGATTTAATATTCACTCCCCAACCGCTGCAAATGCCCATGCTGATCCAGTCTGACACCGGAAGATTTGTGTACACCTTACAAAATGTTGGAAAAATTGCAACAAAGGGCTGCACAAAATATCTAACTTTAGCAACTTCTGTAGGAAATACAATGCTGTGACTTTCTCTAGGATTTTTTCCCCCAAAAAACTCTATTTGGAAATCTTTAGTCATTTTGTTAGATGATTTTTTTTAACATTGCATAATATTAATTTAAGACTAATATTAGGGCTGTGCGATATTGAAAAAAAATGCAATAGGCGATACCTTGTTAAAAAATGCGGTATTCGATATGCAATACGATAATTGCTTAAAGTGTGAAAAGTCTATTAAATTATATTTTAAAATATTTAAAAATGAAAATTATATAACCAATTTGTTTCACATTCTTTCTTGGAAAAGAAAGACACTTTGCGGCAGCAGCTGCATGGCAATAGCGCGCTCGACCGGAGGGATGTCTGCATACCCTTGGGCCGCTCCCCCGTCGAGGTTGGTGAGGACGGAGGAGGCACTAAGTCTGTTTCGGGCAGAAAAAGGTGCCCTCCAAGACTTCGTGACCTCCCCATGCACTTCCGTGAAGAATGGCACCGGAGGCGGCTGCCGACGCGCGGCCTGCGCCCCCAGGAACCAATCATCCAGCCTCGAGCGATCGGGAGAAGGAGGAGGCCTCCAGTGCAGCCCGACACTCTCGGCGGCCCGGGAAAGCATAGCGGTCAGCTCTGCGCGTGGCGAAACACGCACGCCAACTGTCATTGGCTTGTTTAGTTAACACTCGAAGGTGATTGGGCTCTTGGGCGAGATCCCAATTCGTCAGTCATGACTGACGTAACGTCGAACGTGACTGACTGAAAGGGAACTAATATTAATCCATTTTACATGTTTTTTAAGATATTGGTCTTTCATTTATGCATTCTATAAGCAGTTGTTGTTTCTGCAGGGCAAACCTGTGGGGACTCCGGACCCCAGGGCCTTTTTCCGTGTGATGTCTGAGCATGGGACGGCCTCCATGTTTACCGCTCCTACTGCTATCAGAGCCATTCGCCAACAAGACCCTCAGGCAGAACATGGGAAACAGTACCCGCTCAGCAGGTAACCACAAATCTGTACCTGTTCACATAATAGCTAACAACATGTAACATCTGCAGCAAAGCATATAAAAAGTGTTTTTTTTTTCTATACAGGTTTCAACTAAAAATGTATGACATGTTTATTTATATGTAAATATAAATCTCTATAGTTATGTCCAAAAGTTTTTAAAGCAGTCTCTTTTGCTCACCAAGGTTGCATTTATTTGATGCACTGAGAACAGTAATATTGTGAAATATTATTCAAATTTATAATAGCTGTTTTCTATTTGAATATATTTTAAAATGTAATTTATTCTCATGATGGCAAAGCTTAATTTTTAGCAGCCATTAGTGTCACACAATCCTTCAGAAATCATTCTAATATGCTGATTTGCTGCTAAAGAAACATTTCTTATTTTTTTATTTAAAAACATTTAAAATAATCGTTATTATTCCTTGGCTGCCTGTATATGCAGTGGTTCCAAAAATATTTTAGACACTTCAGTCACACTTAAGAATATCTAAATGTCATTCCATTCGATAGATAATATCAAGCGGAAAAAATTCAACTTTTTTTAGAACTAACTTTTCTGAACCACTTTTTCTAATTATTTTTATTATGGATAAAAAGTGGGACATTTTTCATAGATTTCCTTCAAATTCACTATTTATTAATATATTGACAAATTTGACAAGAAGAAGGTGTCCCAAGACTTTTTATCTTCATTTTGAACAATATGTATGTTGCTTCATATTTTGCTATAAACTTCAGTTTTTAAAAATATTTTATTTGAAAAGTGTTCTTGTGCTATTTCTTGACAATAAATGCTATGTGTTTTGCTGTTATGTAATGCAACATATAGTGTGTTGTAATTCTGTCTAAATACTTTGGGACCACTCTATTTATAAAATATCAGTCTCACTTAAGAATATCTAAATGTCATTCCATTCGATAGATAATATCAAGTGGAAAAACTTTTTTTAGAACTAACTTTTCTGAACCACTTTTTCTAATTATTTTTATTATGGATAAAAAGTGGGACATTTTTCATAGATTTCCTTCAAATTCACTATTTATTAATATATTGACAAATTTGACAAGAAGAAGGTGTCCCAAGACTTTTTATCTTCATTTTGAACAATATGTATGTTGCTTCATATTTTGCTATAAACTTCAGTTTTTAAAAATATTTTATTTGAAAAGTGTTCTTGTGCTATTTCTTGACAATAAATGCTATGTGTTTTGCTGTTATGTAATGCAACATATAGTGTGTTGTAATTCTGTCTAAATACTTTGGGACCACTCTATTTATAAAATATCAGTCTTGGTGCAGTTAATGGTTTTTATAAAATATTATGTATAATACAATATTATACATTACTATTTCGTTGTTTGTCCATTTATTTTTCAAAAAGTGGTGAATTATTTATTGCACACCAGGCTTTTAGTCTGTATATTCTTTCCCGCACAAAAGTCAGGCTTCTTTATTAGCTGATTGGGTGAGATCTCAGATGGACAGGACTTTGCAATAAATGGCCAGTAATGTTAATGGTGATGTCAGTAAGTAACAGTGATTAATACGGAAAGCAGGGTATACAGTTGCAGTTATTCATAACATTTATTTTAGCTTGCATAATCTTGTCCTTTTTTTTGTGGCTTTTTAAAATATTGCAGAGCTTGAAGTACTTTTTCTTTTTTCTTTTTAGTTAAGTCATTTCCCTGCTTAGCTGGAGGTTAGGGAGCAACATTGTAGACACAAAAAATAATAGCTCTAAATACACAGTTTTCCATTTTATATTATGTCTGTTTACACTGCTTTGTTTTGCCCCTCAAATCATTACGTTCTATTGCAAAATATAGCAAATGCAGTCTATGGATCTTTTTGTGAATGTAATTATTGTTAAATGTCTTCATGCATAGACACTAAACAGCCCTAGTTTAATAGAAATGACATTACAATGTTGATTCGGCTGTGGATTTTGCTTCTACAAACACTGTTGCTGTTTGTGCGACAGTGCATTAAGAGAAAAAAAAGTGCAGTTACCATGGTGATAGTAACGGGTGTGTTTCAATAAAGCAATATAGTGCTTCTATTCAGTGGTTATGGCTTTGATTTAAGCTAAAGCACATCTGCGTTATAGAGCAGCAATTCCTTTTGTTCCCTGCATTCCCTGCACTTTAGCAAGATTACATTGCACAAAAAGCACAAAGGAACAAAATGTAACCAACACAGTAAATCAGTACAAATAGTTTTAATAAAGTTCAAATAGTTTTCAGTTTCCACATCTTTTAGGCTACGTTTACACTAGTGTGTTTTCGGTTTTAAAATGCACAGCTTAGACAGAATCATCATTTCTATTAATTTTCCACAAATTTACTGATGAGCATTAGCTGATTCCAGTGCTGTCTGCCTTTTTCTCTTTAGAAATGACATTACAATGTTGATTCTGCTGTGGATTTTGCTTCTACAAACACTGTTGCTGTTTGTGCGACAGTGCATTAAGAGAAAAAAAAGTGCAGTTACCATGGTGATAGTAACGGATGTGTTTCAATAAAGCAATATAGTGCTTCTATTCATTGGTTATGGCTTTGATTTAAGCTAAAGCACATCTGCGTTATAGAGCAGCAATTCCTTTTGTTCCCTGCATTCCCTGCACTTTAGCAAGATTACATTGCACAAAAAGCACAAAGGAACAAAATGTAACCAACACAGTAAATCAGTACAAATAGTTTTAATAAAGTTCAAATAGTTTTCAGTTTCCACATCTTTTAGGCTACGTTTACACTAGTGTGTTTTCGGTTTTAAAATGCACAGCTTAGACAGAATCATCATTTCTATTAATTTTCCACAAATTTACTGATGAGCATTAGCTGATTCCAGTGCTGTCTGCCTTTTTCTCTTCCGCAATCGCTGTTTTGACTCAGAGGACGCTCAATCGCTGCTCATATGTCAGTTATATTACACGTTCATAACCTGCCCTGTCTCAAATGACGATTGTGCATTACACTTGCGCCTTCAGTTCTGTAAAGAAGAAACCCAGAAAAACATTTCTACGGATGAAACATGAAGCTAATAAACACACGATTATGACAGTATATGATTTGTATATGGTTTTCATGAGGTTCTGCCTATTTTCATAACAATTACTTCTAAATTGGTTTGTTTACATGAGAAATGCTAAGCAGGTTTAGCGATTAGCTAGATATAAAAGTCTACAAATAGCAAATTTCAGCAACATTATATGGCCAAAACACACATTAGATTGCAATCGGAAGTTATTACAAACACACAATGGTGGTTTAAAGTGAGTTTTGAGTAAAAATCTAGTATTAATTTTATAAATTGTCTTATGTAGCAGGTGTGCATGAATGGTCACGTAACATGCGTTTTCGGTCATGTAGTGTGGATGGAGATCTTTTCTGAATGCAGTGGAAACGCCAGTATGGACGAGGATTGTTTTCATTTTAAAACACCATTTTAAAATAAAAACGCACTAGTGTAAAAACATGGCCTTACAATTATGGGTGTTTGGACCCTTACAGTACAGCTTCGCGTGTGAGCCACATCTCTGGGCGTAACTGCTATAAACTAGTGTTTTTCCTTGATTCCTCACAAGAGCCAATCACCCGACTTGATTTAGGCACATCAAGCATGCTGCATGCTTTTTGGCTCACTGACGTTGACGAGATTAACCCCTTGGGTATCTAAATTTGGTACCGAACAAGACATTTTTCGATACTCAATGGTATGAGGCAATTCGGACGGTGCTTAAAAGTATAGAACTTACCCAGATACCCAGCCCTAGTGATATAGCCATAAATATATATGCCTTTGAAAATAAAACACAAAACATAGTGGACCCAGCTAGATCAGAAAATACTGTAACATTATTACTGTCCAATAATAGCATAATAGGGTTTGTCATTTACTAGATGGTGCTCGTTTAAATTTTTTGACACCTCGGGAATATTTATGCTGCATGAAAATCACTTGTTTTTTTTCGCATTTGGCTTATGCAAATCATAGTAGCAATTATGATGTATTTTTTCACTAGAAAAATAAACAACCATTATTTCCTTTTAAATTTGATTTATTTTGCTCTGGCTATATCAGCTATTATTATGCTATGCATCTTTAAAATGACCCTTAATGAGTATATAACCCACTTTTCATTTATTTTTTGTTACCTAAATGACACATAAGCACGAAAGACGTTCGCAATATGAGACGGAAGAAAGGGCAATTTAGCTCGACCCAAAGGAGCCGTGCAATGCGTGACTGTCACACAAAAGCACAGGCTCTCAGTCCAGGAGTGTGTCTCGCGCGTCAGCGCCGTAACCTGCGGCTCTCAACATGGGTTTAAATGCGTGCCAGAGGGCACGACTCCACTCAATAGAATTTTCCAGCTCAGAGATTCAGCAGTGACGCTGTAAGATCAGCATCTCTCTCTCTCGCCAAGATCATAAGGCCGATGTTAAAGCACACCTGCAGAAGGTCGCTGCATTAGAAATGCACACCTGGATTCCTGAATACATCCGTGGAGTTGAAAACACAAACGGATGACTTTATTGCAGATCTAAAAGTTGTAGCACAACCTTTTCACCCAAGTACACACTTTCACACAATATAGTAAATGAATCCTGTCTTGATATACATCAAGTCCCTCTTTTTCATCATGAGCTTTTTTCCTTAGAGGAACTGCAATCTGACATTTTTGTGACAAACTTGTGACATTTTTGTGTCATTAAATATCAAATTAAGGCTGCTTTCACACAGTACACATAACTGTAATAGCAAGTTTCTGCTGCATGACTGTATGGAAATTGCATAAATGCCCCTGAACACCTGAATGGTTGCTGGCGGGCGCGTCGGAAACATAAAGTTTATGAATAGGGAGGAAAAATCCTGCATAAGGCTTGCAAGGAAGCCAATATTGAATGAATTGGCAATGTTTGAGTCAAGTGACCTTTGTCAGGCATGTAAAAGCAGAGAAATGGCCACTGATTGTGTCTCTGAACACGACGTGAGATGTGGGTGGAGAGAAGGTGTGTGCTAGTGTGCTAGTGAACGACCTCCAGCTTATTGTTATGCAGATCACACGCATTGTGACCTTGACTCCAGGTAATTGAATAGTTTCTGCATTGTTTGACCCTGGAGTGGAAGAGTGAAAGGAACTCAGCTGTAATACTGTTACTTGCTCATAAACACTGGCTCAGAAAGATTCAGTTATTTTTTTATTTCTAACTGTTATTTTCATGTTAAAGTACATTTTCTGTGGCAGGTCAAATTTAGTGCCAAATCAGTTTAATTCGGATCCAGTACATCTTGGTGAATTGCCAATTGATAAAACCATATAAATTATTTGACTAAACATTAGCCATGAAGCATTTTACTTAAAATAGTAGCTGTATCAGAAAGTTTGGTCTATTTTGGTACTTTTGCTTCCAAATGCAGGAAATACTATTATAAAGTGTTTTACTTTATTAAAATAATCTCAATATTAATGTTTTTTTTTCCAACTGGTTTATCAAAATGTGTAAATAAAGTGCTGCATAAGACAAATCTATATACTTCCAATAAATGTTCACTGTATGTGGGGTTTAGGAAAAATCTTGAAATGGATGTCCCCAGTGTAGTATAAAAAAATAATGAAATACATTGTTTGCCGTACATATACTTTATTAAAATAATCTCAATATTAATGTTTTTTTTCCCAACTGGTTTATCAAAATGTGTAAATAAAGTGCTGCAACATAAGACAAATCTATATACTTCCAATAAATGTTCACTGTATGTGGGGTTTAGGAAAAATCTTGAAATGGATGTCCCCAGTGTAGTATAAAAAAATAATGAAATACATTGTTTGCCGTACATATATATTTTTAATACTATACTGTATATACTGTGTCATATTTTTAAAGGTCAATATTTGCATCAATAATTTTGGGGGCATTATTATTGAATAACTAAATTATATAACCATTTATATTTTTTATAATGGAATACTCCATGCGAAACAATGTCAAAACCCTCCAATCTAGTTGGTTAATGAATAATGTTAAATTCTTTTAATAATTGTAATAATGGTCTAGGCTTAAAGTATAAATTTAAGAAATAAGTCATATTTCATTATGAGGCCTTTTTAAATTATTATTATTATTATTAATATTATTAGTTTATTAATAACATTAGTAATTTTATCATTTTTAATTTAAAGGGATAGTTCACTCAAAAATGAAAATTCTGTCATTAATTGCTCACCCTCATGACGTTCCAAGCCTGTAAGACCTTCATTCATCTTCGGATATTTTTGATGAAGTCTGAGAACTTTCTGATGATCTGAGCTTTCACCGTGCATTTACAACAGTACCACGCATGTGTGTGATGCTGCTGATGCAGAATGTGCATGTGCTGCACCTTATTTACAATCAGAGGAATGCACACAAATGTTTTGTGGTACTGTCGTGAATGCGCAGCAAAGACTGACAGGTAGAAATTGTTGAGAAGAAAATTGTAGAGAAGGAATTGTTGAATTAAGTCGTTATTTTTGTTTTCTTTGCGCACAAAAAGTATTCTCGAAGCTTCATAAAATTAAGGTTGCACCACTGATGTCACATGGACTATTTTAACAATGTCCTTACTACCTTTCTGTGCCTTGAACGTGTCAGTTGTGTTGCTGTCTATGGAGGGTCAGAAAGCTCTCGGATTTCATCAAAAATATCTAAATTTGTGTTCCGAAGATGAACGAAGGTCTTACAGGTTTGGAACGACATGAGGGTGAGCAATTAATGACAGAATTTTCATTTTTGGGTGAACTATCCCTTTAATGCAAATGCAAAGACAGTCTGAAAATAAATCAACTTTCCAGCTTAGCTTGTGCTTCTCAAGCTACCAAATCAATCGAAACACTCACTATTCCTAGTATTAGCATTTCAAACATGCCTCATTGATGAAAAGATGTTTTGACTGCCCTTTGCTCCCTTGTGAGCGTCTCTACGTTATTACAGGTGTAGTTTACTGTAGACTTGAGCAGATGAAAGGATTTATGTGATGTGGTCACCCGCTACATTGTAATCCATTTCTTGTTGGAGGATTGCGGGCAGTTTGATGACAGGAACAGTGAATCCTCACCTTTACACCCGCTGTGCTTCATCCAATCACCGCTTGTCAGTGCTTCTTGTTTCTTTACCACAAGAATGAGTTCAATACATATTTAATGCACACCTGCATTCTTGCTTTTCACATTTCTTTGCTGTAAAGTCTTTAGGATGAAGCTGCTCTGAAGTTTACAGACTTTTTTTTTTAATCTTCTTATTTTAATTTTCTTGAAACAACACACACAATGTCACAAAATAGCTACTATACAGGAAAAATACGACATCAAGCACCCTTAGCTGTAACACTGTACAATACATGACTTTTGAGCAAAGAACATTAAAGCTTTATATTAGAACACCCCCCCCCCCCAAAAAAAGAAAAGGAGTAGAAGGTTTTTAAAGTTTTCAAGTTCAAGTGCTTTAAAATCAGGCATGTTGTACAATCTTTTATCCTGATGGACAACAAAAACAGCTATCCAAATAGTGTATATTCAGACAGTTTGATTAAAAGAAATGTAATCCAATATATTCAGTCTGCCTGTAAGAACAGTCTTATTGGTTTCCAGGTCTTAATGAAAATGGATAATTTATCTTTCATTATAAATCTCAGTTTTTCCAAATGTAACATATTTCCCAGTTCCCTTGTTTACATACTTTCTAAGAGCTGGTAATTTTTCTTTCGGCAGGCTGAGGAACTTGTTTGTAGCCGGGGAACGCTGTGATATAGAGACCCTCGAATGGGCCAAGAGGAATTTTGGAGTCCCAGTGCTGGATCACTGGTGGCAAACTGGTGAGTCACTGTCTTAAAGTTACGCTGTGGTTCATTTCTTTTGCCTGCGTTTTGTCTGCTTCTTGTCTTGTCTTTTAAGGCATTGTTCACACTGCAGGGGTCGGCAACCTTTTTGGCATGACGTGCCATTTTTAATTTTTCTGGTTAACCACTGTGCCACTGTTTTTTTATTTATTTCTTTTTTTTACTTTTCAAAAGTTTTTTGAATAACAGATATACAGTGTGACCGTACTGAACATCACTGTATGTGTGTGTGTGACAAGGCCAATGCATTAAAACCGTTCAGTTTAATTCCCGTTCTATATTAATGCGCTGCTTTAATTGATGTGCGCGCGCGCGCACACACACACACCACTCGCACACAGAGATCTGAGATCGCGCTGTGCAAAAAGTAACATTCAGAAGCTCATAAACTTGTTGTCAGCGCTGCCACGCGACTTTTATTAATCAATACTGAATCGCTACATTATATTTCTCAGCAACGAGGGGGGTAAAATCACTGTTTTTTTAGGTAACTAAACTCCGCTTCATTGTTTGTAGAGAGAGACACAGACGCAGACGATTTACACATCTCTCTCTCTCGCTCTCTCTCAAAATGGCCATATTTGAGAGAAAAAAATATACGTAGCTGTCGGTCATTTAACATTTCTATCGTAAAACGTATCGTTAAAAGTTTACTAATATTAAATGATTTGCAGCTTCATCTTACCTCGCTCTCTTTAACGTTAAACTGACGCTTCGCGCTCTGCTTCTGTGAACAGTAAACCCCACCTACTTTGATTTGATTGGCCATCTCAATTATTTTGTCATTGATCCATTGATGTGAAGCACCTCGTATGCGCAGTGGTTGCGCGAATGATTTGCCGGAGCCACGAATATCTGTAGACTAGCGCAAGTTAATTCTCCCATTTTAATATTATTTATAGCTCTTAACAGGCTGTGTGACTATGAGGAATGATTACCTCAAAATGTATGTCAGTATGCAGTTTTCCCTATTGCCAGTGATTATCCCTCTGTGTGCCACTGTTGGCACAGATGCCGTTTTACAGATTCAGTCTTTAGGGCTAATTGTTCACACTGACATTCATTTGTATGTCTACAATCTCAGTCATTTTGACATTGATGAGCGCTGTTAGAGCGCTGAGGCTTTGATCTGAAGTGCCTAGTATGTGCAGCAGTCGCGCGCGCATCCGTAGACTAGCGCAAGTTAATTCTCACACTTTAATAGTATTTATAGCTCCTAACAGGCTGTGTGACTATGAGAAGTTATTACCTCAAAATGTATGTCAGTATGCAGTTTTCCCTATTGCCAGTGATTATCCCTCTGTGTGCCACTGTTGGCACAGATGCCGTTTTACAGATTCAGTCTTTAGGGCTAATTGTTCACACTGACATTCATTTGTATGTCTACACCAGTTGCCATAGTAATGACTTCTACATCAGCACAACACCAGGAAATGTTCTTTTAGAACAACTGCTAGCTGTCATTGTGAGAAGAGAGCACTCTACACATCAAGTCCATTGAATTGAATTGATTTTCAAATCACGTATGAATGTGGTTTGGATCAGATTTGTAAAAACAGCATAGAAGCTTATTTGTTGTTCAGAGTACAAATAAATGGATTTCATTCCATTATGCCAAAAAATATGTCTGAACAAACCTAAAAGGAAGGTTGATCCTGTGAGTCAGTTGTTTTGTAATATCTGTTAATATCAGCTGATATTTATGCCATTGGTTAGCACAATATAATTCCTCTCAGCTGACTTCTTATCATAAGAGACTTCTTACCAAAAATAAAACAAAAAAGTCTTACTTATCCCAAACTTGGCTGTGTTAGAGTATGTTTTTAAAAGATGTATATTACAATATAGTTTTTTACTGAAAAATCAAGGAAAAACAGTGGTATGGAAAGTAAATTTCATTTATTAGAAATGTTTGGAACTGTGCCTAAACAAAATCTTACTGAAAGCTCATTTTTTTCAGACATCAACCTCAAATTTGGAACACAACTTGCTTAGATTTATGCCTTTGATTTTCTTGCAGTTTTAGAGTAAAACATGTTTGTAAAATAAATTAAAAAAATTATAAAAACTTCTATTTTTTTTTTAGTTTCTTTATAACAAACAAACAAAAGTTGTTAACAGGTAATAAATGGACCATAACTATTCTGTAAATATAATTCAATACCATAAAATTCCCTAAGTATACAAAATATTAAATAAAAAAACATTATCAAACTAAAATATTGTACATTCATCTCATTGAAATAATAATAATAATAAACAAACAAACAAACCCCCCCAAAAAAGCAGCCATTTTTGACCGCCATGTAAACAAGGGTTAAAATAACCATTTTGGAATGTAAAAATTAAGCATGTTTTGCAAGTTTGCGAAAATGACTACTTAACAAATGAGTACTTTTATCTCTTCATAACAAAAAGTACTGTATCTCATGTGATTTTCTTTATTTTTTGGGGAACTTTATTGACAAACTAAAAAAAGTTAGATTGCAATCTTAAAAAGAAAAGATTATATTAAATTCACAAGTCTGACAAAAAAAGGTGCATTATGTAATACTGTACATTGAAAGTAAATAACTCAATACAGTAAAACCAAATATTATTAAAAAAATACTCTGATAAATTGATACTCTTTAGTTTCTTTGTGCTCCACTAAAATAGTTGGCAAATGTCAAAAGGTGCAACTTTCTGTTGGTTATTTTTATGCATGCTGCAATGCTGAGTTCCTGACCATAAAGTCGCCCTTATTTCTCTGGCAAGCCTGAAATGGATTGTCTGAAATACAGGACACTTCTTTTGATATTCATAACCCCTATTGCCAGCATGATGCATAAACCATCACATGCATAATGAATTGGGTTACTCCTTCATTCTATGCTGGCTGCAAAACATATTCAGCTCATAAAGATCTCTGAGAAATAAACAGGTGCCGAGCTTGACCGGAGAATATTTGTACAAAATGGACTGAATCACCTTTTCCCTCGCTCTTATATCCGTCTTTCTAGTCGGTACTGGTAAAGTCTTTGTGTCATTTGACGGCACAAATTTAAAACCGGTGTCAGATCCGTATTGATGCGTGAACGGAAAAAAACGATGGATCCGTATTTTGAGTAAGCACAGGGCCAGAGTGGCCAAAGTGCTTCATGTGATAAATGATTCTGTCCTCACAGTGGTGTGTGTGTCCTGCTCTCCATTTATAATTTCACTCTGTCTCCATCGAATTCATGATTAAAAGCATGTTTATGCATCACCATCAAGACCAGTCGTATTATTAGATGACTTGTAATAACAGCCACATCTCCACCTCGGCGTGCAAACACACAAATGCCACAGCATGTTTGGATTTTTCAGCGGCACAGAGCGAGATTTGATTAGAAGAGCTGATGAGGTGTAGTGTAACAGCAGTTTGGTTGCGCTGATGCGCTAGCTTTTCTGAAATAAAGTGGAAGTGATTTGAACCTTCATTATCTTTGTCATTACCCACTCAAACCTCCCCAGGCTCATGCGTGCATTGCAATATCAGAAGTCAAGCTGCTGTGACAGAATATCTCTCGTCACTTACCACATAAACCGAGTAAGGAGAGATGACTAAGGATGATGGCGAATGATTTACAGATCCTGAGCAACACTGACAAGCATCTGATCTTGTAAAATGTATGGCAAGTACTGCCACTGCAGTTTGCACAGCAATCGCATGTGCTATGCGATTGCAAATCTCAAAAGTGAAAGTAAAAAGCGATTGTGCATTCGAATGCAGTTTCAATGCCCCGCATATTAATAGCGGCTCCCTGATGCCCGCATTTTATATACAGTATAATTACCCAACGAT
>NW_015542495.1:1541275-1541671 GCF_001515605.1 Sinocyclocheilus anshuiensis
CTTACCACATAAACAGAGTAAGGAGAGATGACTGAGGATGATGGCAAATGATTTACAGATCCTGAGCACCACTGACAAGCATCTGATCTTGTAAAATGTGTGGTAAGTACTACCGCTGTAGTTTACATAGAAGCACGTGCGATCGCAAATCTCGAAAGTGAAAGTAAAACGCGATCATGCATTCGAAAGCAGTTTCAATGCCCCGCATATTAATAGCGGCTCCCTGATGCCTGCATTTTATATACAGTATAATTACCCAATGATATAAGTGCGAGAGACCGTATTGAAATATATATTTTCCCTGTGTTTCCTTCCTGCTGTGGGAGCTACTGAAATGAGCCACACTGTGAAACAGCCAATCAGAGCAGAGCTCAACATTATTATTCATGACACTTC
>NW_015542495.1:1542146-1556756 GCF_001515605.1 Sinocyclocheilus anshuiensis
AGATGACTGAGGATGATGGCGAATGATTTACAGATCCTGAGCACCACTGACAAGCATCTGATCTTGTAAAATGTGTGGTAAGTACTGCCGCCGCTGAAGTTTACACAGAGCACGTGCGATCGCAAATCTCGAAAGTGAAAGTAAAAAGCGATTGTGCATTCGAATGCAGTTTCAATGCCCCGCATATTAATAGCGGCTCCCTGATGCCTGCATTTTATATACAGTATAATTACCCAATGATATAAGTGCGAGAGACCGTATTGAAATATATATTTTCCCTGTGTTTCCTTCCTGCTGTGGGAGCTACTGAAATGAGCCGCACTGTGAAACAGCCAATCAGAGCAGAGCTCAACATTATTATTCATGACCCTTCCAAATAAGGTAAAAACAGAGCATTTCATTTAGGGACAAATCCTAGGGTTGTAAATGGACATGTAAAACTGTTTCTGGAGATTTTTTGACCTTACCTAAGCCACATACCTTCTATTTAGATATCAGAGAACAATTTAAAATATTGTATCAATGCATTCTATGGCACCTTTATGCACACCTGCTCATTCCTCTTCATTTATTTTTGTGTTAACGTTTTTGCACCCAAAACATGTAGTTGTAGTTTTCTATCCTATCTCTGACCCTTACAATTAAAATGATCAAATTATCAGTATTTACTCACCCTTTTTATGTTCCAAAACTTACTTTGTTCAATAGAACAAAAAAAATATATAAAAAAAATAGTGACTTAAATGTTGATATGTTTGTAACATAACCTCTACATCTTCTGAAGCCATTTAATAGCTTTATCAACCACTTTTATAATGGGCTGTGTCTGCAATTGCCCCCTAAAACTTATTAATGTACTAATATAATCCACATGAAAACTAGTAAATACATTTGGACGAGTTCACTAGAAGGGCTGCCTCTTTTTTTTTGTGGTTTGTGCCATAAGAAACTAAAAAAGCTGGCAGTGTGGTTGTGAACAAGCATTTACCGCCACATTTATACTGTCTTCTTCTGCTGAGGCTTGAGAAATAACTCTAATAATAAGTGCTTGTGATAATATCCACCATTGTTGTGGGCCCCACCACTCTGAAACACCCTAAATTGTGCACTATGTAAAGGTATAGAGGACGATTTAATCGCAGCCATGAAAATTTTCACAGATACTGATAATTATTTATTTTGATTTTGAAGATCCATCTCTTAATATATTGGCTAATATTATGCTATATATCTTTCAATTTTTTTTAGACTTAAATTAATGTCTAATTAAAAATCAAATTTTTTTAGATTTAAATTAATGACATGAAGCTGCTTTTAATTTTAAAATACAGTACATGCAAATGCAGAAAACAATATTCTATCAACTGGACGACTATTAATATATGACAAAGTAAACATTCTAGATGGATGTGTTTGACCATTGACCACGGCAATCTAAAAATGCGGCACTGAAGTTAAAATAAGTACAACTTTTAAATTACATGTCTCTGGGCTTTGTGTTAATTATCATTTATTTAAACACAAAAACATTGTGTGAACACCCCCCCACCCCCCCCCCCCCCCCAACCCCCCCCCCCCATTTGCTGCTTACAGCCTAGGCCTAATCTTCAGGGTTGTTTGATGGTCAGAGAGAAAAGAAGGATGATAAACAGAAATAAGCACTAAAGTCAGGCTCCCTCTATTGTTTTGTTTAAGCTTTGTGCTCTTTCTCTCCATTTTTAGCATGTTTGTTATCATGGAGGTGGCTTAATATGCCACGGCCACTATCATGAAGGAAGCTCTGTTCTTTAGAGGCCTTGCATACGAGTGAGGATATTTTGCTAACAGGTGCAATGCTAGCAGCCTCATTTGTCTTGAACACACAGAGGTGATTTATTCGATAGTGCAGGTTCCCTTCGGAGGAAACCGCTAGCTCTGCTGTTACTGAACAATATGGCTGACAGTGCTGCCTGTATATGTAATATTAGGTTAGTCTGCTTTGCAAGGCATCCTTTTAGTGTTGAGGGTAATGTGTTACTCCATTTATGTGTTATTTTTCTCTGTAACAAATGTTAGGGACTATTTAAAAAAAATATATATATATTACATTTTAAAAAGTGAAGATGTTACAAAGCAGAACAATTACAATACATACATTATAACAAATACAATTACAAAAAGTTGGAAGTAGTTTTACTACATCCATATATTCTGAATATTAAACTTTGCCCTGGCTAGTTTATGAAAACTATTATTTTAATATTTATATGGGCCTTTTTATACACATGCTAATATCAGTTAATAACAGACATCCTAAGATATGCAGTACCCATGCCAAACTCTCTGGGCAGGCACTTCTTTTGAGTAAGTACTTCCTATTTTATCTGACTGTAAAGAAAGTATGAATATACAGTATACTATGAATGTGTGATCCAGACAGCTACGTACAGGTGCATCTTAATAAATTAGAATGTCGTGGAAAAGTTCATTTATTTCAGTAATTCGACATGTTGTCATTGTCATGTGACGTACCAGCTTCTGTTGCGTTGCATCACTGCCAGTCACAAATCCTCTTCCATGGCCTCGTGCGATCTGATGCGCACTTCAGAATTTTTGCCTACTGTTTTAAGAATACTATGAATTTGGACATTACTGCTGTTTTTCACATACTTAATGGTAGAGAGACTCGAACCCACGACCTTTGGGTTACAAGTCCGACTCTCTAAACATTAGGCCACGACTGAGCTAATAGCAGAGAAGAGAAGTAGGCATATTTGGATGTAGCCTATAACTTTTAAGGTGATTTTGCCTGTTTAGACACTTAAAAGCTCCAGTCCCTGTGCATTATAGTTAGCAAAGAGCGACCTGCACATTCTTCAGAATTTCAAGAAAGTCATTTGAGTTTGGAAAGACATGGTGTAGATAAATGACCTAAATGCTAATCCGCGAATATTCAGAAACTCTTTCCCTCTCTGTGTGTGTGCGTCTGCACGCTGCGCGTCACCTGTGAAAAGCGTTTGAGCTTTCTGCATTACTCACATATGTGGCAGCAGTGGCAGACAGACTCGTGGTGCCACACGCTGCGATGCCAACAGTTTTCTATCTCACTCTCCTTCTCTCTCTCTCTCTCTCTTTACCAGTTACTCTTGCCCACTCTTCATCAGCCGCTCGCTCACTCTCTCTTCCTGCTGTTCACAGCTCTCCTGTAGCATCTGGCTCCGAGACGGATGACGAACAAGTCTGTGTTCTATTTGTGAACGCTTTGCTCTGTGTCACACTGTCGTCTACTGATTGTGAAGTATTTTTAACTTTTGTTGATGATGTTTATTTACAAGCCAGTCATGTATTTTATGCAAGCACACAAATGCAGGCGTGAGTGCTGGGTCAGTGCAGCGTTGTACAGTACATACTTGCACAACATGCATTGTTGCGGCAGTAACAGATCTCTTAGTGCACAAGGGGATTGGTAGAGTTTCCTTGAAATATCTGTCATTAAACCTACCTATAAATATGTTGAACTAACCTTAAGGTCATGATGAAACAAATTCTATCTTGGGATCTACATCCAAGGAAACTGATTATCTAAACGAAGAAATAAACGTAATGTGGGGACTTGGTTCAATCCACCAGAGGCAGATCTGAATGCAATCTTGCAGTTGATTGTAAGAAAGGCACAGGGTTTAAACAGACTAAATGATTCGATAAGTCCTGCATACGTCACCAGAGAGAAGTTTGCTGTTTCACCGGAAGATGAAGTTGTGACATTTTGATCATTAATTCAACATTCCAATGTAAAAAGAATTAAACATGTGAATGGATTAATTGTTCTATCACAATTAATATTTTATTAATTTTATTAATGTTTTATTATTTTGAATTGTCCTTTTTTTAAATGTTCTGTTGATTTTCTAATTAATTTTCTATTACATTTTAATTTTAATTTAATTTTTTTGTCTATTTTACTAATTTAATATTTCTATTTACTTTATTTCAGCTTTAGTCATTTTAATACTTTAACTTATGACTTATTTACATTTTCCAAATGGATATTACTAGTCGGATTGGATTGGATTATTAGTTGGATATTCAGTGTTATTAATTTTTCATGTAATATTTACATTTTTTGTCTTTATTTGAAACACCAAAATCTTGTAATACTCGTAGTATCACTTAAGTTTTAGCGAACAATAACACTGAATCGTTCACAGGTAATTGAGATACATTTAGAAGTTTTTTTATTCCGAATAGATTATTAAATAGAATTTCCATTTCATGCCGACTTCTATTCCACCTAGCCGAGCGAGGATCTTTTCAAACTATTTGACCTGAAAGAGAAAAGTGACCATAGAAGAAGAAATGTACAAAAATGCGTTTGCTATGCTTCGGTGTTTACACTTGGTTTTTCATGAAATCCGCTTCTAATGTTAGTCAAGGTTTCTTGCAATAGACAGTCTATTTCTACCCTCTTTCTGACCCTTAGAATTAACCTGGTTACTGCACCTTTAAAATTTCTAGAAGTTAATGACCTCTTTTCTGATTGGTAAACCTCTTTGCATGTGAAATGAGTAAAAAGACCCCTTCAAAGTTGCCAAATAATAAATACTCATTGATATGCAAATATAAGCAGTCATATGTTAATAAGCTTATGTTTTTTACATCAATGCCTCATTCTGAATGACCTGCTTATGCAGCTCTCATCACTATGGTGTCTCTCTTTTGTAGAGAGTGGCTCTTCCATCACTGCGTCCTGTGTCGGTCTGGACTGCTCACGCACTCCCCCCACTGGTACAGCCGGTAAAGCCGTGCCCGGATACAATGGTGAGTTTCCTCTACATTGCCATGCTTCACATGGCACGTTTGCAGCTCTTTATTTGATTGTTACCAACTATTTCTCATTCATCGCTGAAGGATTATGTGTTAGAGCTCCTTTTGATTGACAGTTTTTAACTGGATGGTTCAGTATGTGACTGAAGTACTTAAAATTTCCTCATCTTTGTCTCATAGTGACAGTGATTGATGATGAAATGCAACAGGTGAAACCAAGGACTTTGGGAAATATTGTTGTAAAGTGAGTTATTTTAATCCTTTTCATATTTCATTTGGTATTGACAGAGACAGTAGGAAGGGGGCAGAAATTTACTAGGAATGGATAACGGTAATAGGATCAGGCTAGATTTGACCCCGCATGTCCTGCACAAATAGTTATGTGTTTTTGCACACTGCATTGACGTACTTTCTTTTAGGGCTGGGCGACGCATATGTCATGATGCATCAAGATGTTCTAACTGGATCATAATTGTTACTGCTCAAAACCATTTGTGAAAGAAAAGTGAAAATGGACTCCCATTTACTTTCCTAATGCACAATTCATGATCGCATCGAAATGTAACAAGTTACACCCCTTTTAAAATGACATTGCCAAGCCCTTGCTTTCAACCATCTGTCATATAGAGAGCGCGTTTTACAATCCAGTCAGTTTCAGATGGACAAATCAAGTCCCATCCCTTTTTTTTATATATATTTCGAAGATCCCTTTTTCTCAGAAATGCATCACACAAGCACATTTAATGGGCTGCGATGAACGCTGTTTGATGTTGACTTTAATAAAAGGACAAATATAATGAAATGTCACATTTTAAAATGTCAGAGGGAGTGAATGTGCCGAACTGATTCCAAAATGTCTTTTAAAAAAAAGTTAAGCAGTCCATAATGGCACTTTATATTTTATCAGTCAAAAGTTTGAACACATTTTCACAAAGAAAAGTTGCTTTGGATTGCACTTGCTCATTGACTGACATATGAGTTTTGTTAATGCTATTTGATCATAAAAAAATAATTTATAAGCCAATATTTTAGTTTTCGATTTAAATGTGTAAATATTTGCATTTTTTTACACATTTCAAAGTAATTGTAAAGTCATATAAACTACAAAATAAGTCAAATGTGTCAAATGTGTTCAGAATTTTGGATCGGTGGTATAGAAGTAGCTCTGACCTCACTGAACTTTATGAAATACAGAATAATAATCATCATCATCATCTGTATTATTATATGATTGTATAGACAGCCCTGTTCTCTTTCTTTTTTACCCGTGTCACATAGACGCCCATATTTTTTCAGGTGCATCTGCTCAGACACCCGTCCAGGCCTGCGCCGTGTCCTAAAGATGGTAGCGTAGCTTTTTTTTGTTTGATCTTCACAAATAACTCTCCTTTTTTTCTGCTTTCCACTTCAATCTGCTCATCATCTTCTCTACACAATAAAAGATTTACTGACACAAAGGCCAAGCAGAGAGAATCTTTTCATCACACATCTGACTTTAAAATCTCAGTCTTTGTATGAGGACATTAAGCCTGAGTCTGAGCGGAATGACTAACGGGGTCTCGTTTCACACCGTCTGCTTAGAAAAGAGCATTTTCTGTGTTTTTTCAGCCTTTCTTCAGGTACAATACCCGTCTAAGCCGACTACATGTCTGTCCTCGCCCGCCGCTGAGGGAACTAATCTCGTAGATGTTTGTTTTGTTGTCATTTCAGTTCTCCGATAGATTTGATTTTAATCAAGAAAGGCTGCCGGATACACGCTCGGTTTAAAAGGAAATTGTGACTTCTAAAACGAGACACTGTTTTATACGTAAACACATTCAGGAGGTCCAGGGGGGATACCGAATAGCTGTTTATCTTGCACGTATTTTTCAAGTATTTTGATTATTGTGTCCATTAGGGGTTATATGCTTTTATTCCTGAATTTTTTTCCATCTAAAAAGTGTATTTTATTCCTTATTTTAGTTTTTTGTTCCTCTGAATATTGTCATTTATATTCATACTTTAAAGCATTCTCTGACCTTGAAAGATTGAAAACATCCTGTTCTTTGATGGTTTAAAGAAGAGCAAGGTCACATCTTGAATTTTTTTTTTCTCTAAAAGCGTCTCTCTTTCTTCTCTCATCAGGCTTCCTCTGCCTCCTGGGGCGGCTCTCAGTCTCTGGCAGAATCAGACGCTGTTTAAGGAGCTGTACTTCACCAAGTTTCCTGTAAGAGTTTAGCTACAAGATATACAGTGGAGATCAAAATTAGAGAACAACCTATAATATCCTAAATTTCAAGGTCACTGCTTAAGAATATGTGAAGTTATCCAAACAGGAGTAGAAGGCAGTTTTTTGAAGCATATTTCATAAATTAATTGTATTCTGAAGCACAGTATAAAAAAAACGTAAATGAGATATTTTGAAAAGAACTCTGATCAAAATTAGAGAACACTTACAGATACCTCCAAGTTTTTGAAGTATCAATCGCATATGATGCGATTTCAAGTTCGAGTGTTACAAGCTCTTGGTGCATAAAGAAGATCTGTAAAGTTGCAAAGACTAAAGTCTCAAATCCAAAGAGATATTCTTTATAAAAGTTAAGAGTCAACCACACCTACCTAAAACGGCTCGTTCTAACATGCCCCCACATGTCTATGTCACAATGTGGAAATATTAGCATAATGCCGCCCAAATGTGCACGCAAAGAAAGAAGGCGTGGTTTCAGGAACAGCAGTCGTGTTGATGCAGCCATGTCAGGGAGACGCTGTGTTTCAGTGCGAAAAATAATGATCTTTAAAATAGCATCATATGACCCCTTTAAAGGGATAGTTCACCCAGAAGTGAAAATTTTGTCATAATTTACTCACCCTCATTTCGTTCCAAACCTGAATGAGTTTCTTTCACATGTTGAACATAAAAGAAGATATTTTGAAGAATGCTGGTAATCAAACATTGACTTCCATAGTATTTTTAAGTATTTTCTTCAAAATATCTTCTTTTGTGTTTTTTATTTTTGTTTATTGTGAACATTCATTTACAATCATGTAGCATATTTCAAGTTGCATACAATGCTCAATGTAACCATGGAGTATCTTTACAATATGTAGATACGTACAATGACCTAGTATGTTTTGTAGTATGTCTTCATAAATTTGAAACAATTTAACGAAGGTTGAGTAAAATGTATAGATATAAATTTTACTCAACCTTCGTTAAATTGTTTCAAAGTATAACCTGTTTTCCTTTTTACAAAGAAAAGTAATGTTAAAATAAAATGTATAAAGGCGGGGGGGGGGTAACTGTATACATCCAGGATGAGAACATGTGTCCTAATTTAATTCCATCCAGAATAACCTCAAATGATCACTGGACTGCTTCATGATGTATATAGATATTAAACAAAGTACATGCATATTCGCAAACATGTACATATGCACACACAAGCATATATTATATTGCATATATCTAGGGCTGCCCCCTAATAGTCGACTAACCTTTAGTCGACGAGAAGAGGCTTGGTCGACTAAAATTTTATTAGTCGCTAAGTCGCAGAAAAAAAAATTGGAAGTGGTGAGGTCACGCAGTCCGTGACAGACAGATCGCTAACAGCTGGATTTTGTGGTAATACAGGACATCCAAATGCTCGCCTATCATTCATCTACCTCAAATATGGCTTATCATCTGAAATATGTAAGTAGTAGCAACTTTACATGGCCGCTTAATCTAATGTTAACCTAGAAAAATGTGCGCTGTTCAAGTGTTTGTGCGGGGTGTGAAAGCTGAACAGTAGCACGCTCACAGCATGACAGATGGAGGTGCCGGTGCAGTCCCTTGCTCTTAAAATACTCCCATTTTGGTCATACAGATAAGAGTAATACATCTTTCGAACCTGTAAAGCCTCTACGTTTATTTGTGTGCACTCACTATAACAACAAAACATTGCGCTTTTGTAAAATAATGTAATCAAACAGGATGTGCTTTCTGCCGTCTCGGCCTCTGTGAACTTGAGCGCAAAACTCAGTGTATACTTGCCTTACAGACATGAAAAATATATCTATAGAGAGTGAAATGTCTACTTTCAAATGAAACAATTCAAATCTGAAAAAAAAAAGATATATATATTCTCAGATTATGTAATCTGTATGAAACTTGCATGCAGGTGCATCCACTAGCCTACTGTAGAGGTGATGAGTCAGTGTCACCAACTTCATCTCTTAAACAGAAAACACTAGTTTATCAATAGATTATTAAAATGGTAATGCAGTTTAATCTTACTGTTTTTCCTCTGACTCATTCATCATCATTACTTCTGCCGGTGTGCCATGGCAAGCTTTATGCGTGCACTTGAGCGCTTATTAGGCTATGTAGGCAATTAAAGGCTCATTATCATGATTTAAATGGTTTATTAATAAACGTGCGATTAGTCGACTAATGCTTACTACTAGGCGACCAGAAAAATCTTTAGTCGAGGGCAGCCCTACATAATTCTATCTATATATTGATCATCTTTTATTTATTTATAACAACAAAATAAGTCCTTCTTTCTGATACATATTCAACCCATTTCCTCCACTTTCCCAGAAACGCATACCTTCTTTAAATTAACCAAAAAAAGTGATCTTTTCCATCGTATAAATCTCTATGGTCACATCATTATCTAAAGTTGGTCTCTCCTGTTTTAACCAATTACGTGTGATTGCTTTCTTGCTGGCTGCCAAAAGCCATTATTATCTGCTGTTGCTATATCTGGATATACGCAGCCAAAATACAACAATTTGAGGTATGTCTCTTCTAAAAATATATTCAAGAGCCTCCTGTATTTCTTTCCAGTGTTCTTGAATATGTAGGCATTCCCAAAATATATTATAATGCTTTGCTTCATTACATCCACAGTTTCGCCAAAATTTTCGGAGAGATATATATGTACTGGTGTTTTAAAATATCTTATGTTTTTCTTCAGTAAGTTTTTCAGTATTACTTTCAATTTAATGAACTAGTTGATTTCCAGTGAAATACTCATATATTTGACCATTCTTCATCAGTAAAGATTATTCCACATTCTGTCCTCCATTTCACTTTGATATAAGTTGAGAGTGTGTCTTCATATTTTCCAAACTCTTGTATATCTGAGAAACTATCCTATATCTAATACCTTATGTGTGTGCCTTCTTAAGTAGGTCTATCAATGGATTCAAATTATCTTAGAGTTTTCCTTTTATTTTTTATCATAATAATTTCGAACCTGTAGGTATCTGTAAAAATCCTGATTTTCTAGAAAAAAAACTTTTCCTTTAGTAGTTGAAAATGTAAAATTTCACCTTTCTCAATGATGGTACAAAAAGAAGCATTTCCCTTGTTTGCCCCCCAATTTAAATCTGTTATCCAACATGGTTGGGGTCATAAGCAAACCATTTCAAAATTGTACTGAATTCCAACAAATTAAATTCCAAATGAAATTCCTGTTGCCCAAACATTTAAAGTAAGTTTTGTCCATGGGTCTTCTATCTCTTCTATATATTGTCATAACTTGCTATCTGTTAATATGGCTTGTATAGGAATATTCTTTGAAATACAACTTTCCATATCCTTCCATGGAGCATGATGATGTGGGTCACACCAGTTTACCACTGTCCTAATTTGTGCTGCTATATAATAATCTTTTAGTGGAAATGGGTAAGATTTTTAATGTTCTATTTCTAACATTCGATTGGTATCTTACTATGGGAACAGCCCAGCCTTAGTAAGAGAATTTTGAGAAATTATCTTACCATGTTCCAAAGGGCAGCTAAGGCTGCTAAGTGCAAATACTTCTCTGATCTGATCACTAAAAACTGGTATAAATCTTGTCCTTTTTCCACCATTGACTCTGCTTTAAATCCTCCTGTCAAACTTTTCCCTGAGCTCTCTGTTCTACTTTGTGAGAGTTTTGGAAGGTTTTTCACAAACAAGGTCATGGCTATTAGATCTCAGATGTATTAGAGTTTGATGCTCCTTTATACTCCTCCACATGGTCTGTGTTTGAGCCACTCAACTTGCACTCCTGTAAGGAAATTGTGGATCATCATAAGCTTACATCATGTCCACAATATATAGTTCCTCTGCCTTTCCTTAAACAAATTATGGATGCAGTTGGCCCAAGTCTGTTATCAGTAATTAATAAATGCTTACAAATTAGTACTGTTCCAGTCTGCCTTAAACAGGCTATTGTAACACCGTATCTTAAAAAACCGAACCTCGATCCTACATCTCTTTCCAATTTTCGGCCCATCTCAAATCTTCCTTTTATTTAAAAGATTATGGAGAAAGTTGTACTGGCTCAATTACAGTCTTTCTTGTCAGATAACTCTATTAATGAAGTCTTTCAATCAGGTTTTAAAGCTCTACATAGCACTGAATCGGCCCTGTTAAAAGTCTTAAAGGGGTCATATGATGCGATTTCAATTTTTCCTTTCTCTTCGGAGTGTTACAAGCTCTTGGTGCATAAAGAAGATCTGTAAAGTTGCAAAGACTAAAGTCTCAAATCCAAAGAGATCTTTTTAGCAGCATCATATGACCCCTTTAAATGACATATTTCTCAACAGATTCAGGGAAACCCATGGCTCTTCTCCTCTTAGACTTAAGCGCTGCATTTGACTTAGTCGACCACAACATTCTTATGTCACGCCTGGAGTCTTGTGTAGGACTTCGTGGTATTGTCTTACAGTGGTTTCGCTCTTATTTGTTTTACTGTTCAAATAGGGCATTGCGTTTCTACTGACATTCCTCTTGGTTGTGGTGTTCCGCAAGGTTCGATCCTTGGGACTGTGTTGTTTTCAATGTATTTGCTCCCCCGGCTTCTATTTTTGAAAAATATGGTGTCTCCTTTCATCTCCATATCCTTTTCATTTCCATATCCTTCCATGGAGCATGATAATGTGGGTCACACCAGTTTACCACTGTCCTAATTTGTGCTGCTATATAATAATCTTTTAGAGGAAATGGGTAAGATTTTTAATGTTCTATTTCTAACATTCAATTGGTATCTTACTATGGGAACAGCCCATAGTGGAATATTCTTTGTATTGCTGTATATGCTGATGATACCCAGCTTTATCTTCCCCTACAGCGTAATAAGTAATCACTTCAGCCATTGTTAGACTGCCTAAACGAACTTAAGCTTTCAAGCAATTTCTTACACCTGAATGAAAACAAATCAGAAATTATTTTGTTTGTAATAAGTTTGTAAGAATTCAAATAAAGAGAGTTTTTTTTTTCCCCTATAGTAAGGACATTAAATTGATTGTTTTGAATTGAATTGCATATAAATGCGGATTATTTAACTTGGTTCATTCAAGAATCATAAAAATGTATCACAATTTCCACAAAAATATTAAACAGCACAACGGTTCTCAACATAATAATAATAATAATAATAATAATAATAGTAATGATAATAAAAATAATAAATACAGCCTTGGTGATCCTAAGAAACCTCTTTCAAAAACATTCATTATTCGAAACTTTTGAGCGGTAGTGCATGTGTGAAACAAAACATGGTTATAACTTAGCTTCCTTAATTTCTGTGGTAGTAGTAGTTTTAAAGTAGCATTTAGTATCACTAGTGAGGCCAGAATTTGGACTTTCAGAATAGTTTTGTAATATATTGTGTGTGTGTGTGTTATTCTAGTGAAGGAGTGGCCACTCAGACAAAAAAGGGACCATCTGATTTAAAGACACCAGCCACAATTTGTTTGGTTTTCATATTAGGGGCAGGGACCACCATAAAAAAAAAAACAAATGTGTTCAAATAACATTTTGTGACCATTACCAAATACAGAAAAAAAGCCCATACTAAAATGAAAAAAAGAAAAAAAAAAGTTTGTGCCTTTGTGATCATAATTACTACCTAAAAAATTGAAATGGTGATTACTGTCATAGGCAGAAAACAAATTGCATTATGCAGTTGTGCTGATGTATATGTATGTAAGTTCACTTGTGCCTTAATCAAAAGCTGAGAATGTGCTTGTAATAATATCATCCCAGACAAATGAAAGTCGCACAGCAGTCTTGATGTGTGATTCTGACAGGCGCCTTCCAGTTATGCATTAGACGGTCCTTGGGCGTGCTGAGGCTGTTATGTGCAGTTTGATTACTATATCTGTTCCTTTTGATAATAATCAGGCAGGACAGTCATAATCCCTTCACAGGAAGGTGCTCAGCATGTGCTTTTGATAATTATATCTCAGCTGCTGCTTGCTGCATTCAGACCACATGCTGATTGTAATGACAACAGAAAAGTTGAAAGGATGTGTTTATCACTGAATATATTTTTTGAATGATGTAGTGCTATTCTGTGCAGTTAGTTACAGCGAACGGGAACTGAAGATCTGAGGTTTAAAAAAGGATGGCAAACCATCATAAAAGTCCATATTAGCATGTACACTACTGTAGACAGTAATTATTAGTAAAGTCATACTGTATGCTAGCTTTGGGTGAAAAATTAACTGACAATCTTTGAGAGTTAATGTTTTTAAGGCATTGTATTAAGCATTTTATTTCCATTTTTTTTATTTGAATACTTTTATTTTTGCAGCAAGTGTTGGTATATATATATATATATATATAACAACACAACATATATCAGTATGATTTCTGAAGGATCATGTGACAGTGTCAAGACTGGAGTAATGGCTGCTGAAAATTCAGCTTTGCATCACAGGAATAAATTACATTTTAAAATATATTCAAATAGAAAGTAGTGTATTAATATTTCACAATGTTACTGTTTTACTATAACAGTTTTGTGGTGAAATGTAGCCTTTTGAGCATAAGATCCTTAACCCAAAAATGGACTTATTTTAGGACTGCATAGCAAGTTATAATTTGTTTTTATGTGGTGCAGCACCATCTAGTGGTTCAAAGAAACATATTAGCTGCTTTTATACTGGCACTTGATCAATGTCTTTAAACTCACAAATATGTATTCCTATTGTGTTGTATTCCTAAAGTGTTTTTATTGCACTCCCTCCTAGGGTTACTATGACACCATGGACGCAGGTTTTGTGGATGAGGAGGGCTTCTTGTACATCATGTCTCGGTCCGATGACGTCATCAACGTGGCGGGTCACAGGCTGTCCACCGGTGCCCTCGAAGAGGTGTGAGGAGAGGGAGCATCTCAATCATGACACAAATAATAATAATAATCTCAAGCATCTTTGTTATTGCTTTACCAAAGAAATCGTGTGTGTGTTTGTCCTTCAGTCTGTCCTGCTGCACTCTGCCGTGGTGGACTGTGCTGTGGTGGGGCTGGAGGACCCCCTGAAGGGACACGTTCCACTGGCTTTGTGTGTGCTCCGAAATGGTAAGGAATGGAGAAAGGGATATTATTAGTACAAATATATACCTTGGGGGATATATATTTGTTTATGTGCTTGTTTGTTTGCAGACTGTCAGAAGAGTGAGGATGTGCTGGCGAATATATATATTAGTGCCGTCAAACGATTAATTGCATCCAAAATAAACGTTTTTATTTTCATAATATATGTGTGTGTTCACACACATACAGTATATATTTTGAAAATATTTACATGTATATATTTATATTCATTATAGGAAATTATGATCCGCACTCACGAGAACAATCTTCTTTTTTCTTTTATTTTACATTCATTACTGATGGGAAAAGACACAAACGTTTCGGCTCAAAGCAATTCAATCCCTCCACCCACTTTTCAAATCACTAATTATATTGACGTCATCATTCATTAGCCAATGTTCAATTACCACAATCATTAAATCATTTCCACTTAAACCCTGGACAATTGACATATATATATATATATATATAT
>NW_015542495.1:1559169-1560340 GCF_001515605.1 Sinocyclocheilus anshuiensis
TTATCTATTTTCAAAAGATCATGTCTATTCAATTTATTAACCTTATCTAATGCATTATTTAACCAGCTTTGTGGATACCCTTTAGAACGAAATCGTTGAAATAGCAATTTTACTTGTTCATCAAATTCATGTGTAGTACTACAATTACGTTTTAATCTATGCAATTGACTAATCGGTAAACTGTGTTTTAAAGGAGCTGGATGAAAACTGTCAATGGATAATATTGTGTTTTTATCCGTTGGTTTTCGAAATACTGTTGTATGTAATGACTCATTGATCTTGGGTACTTTAACATCTAAAAAATTGATCGTATCACAACTTTTTTCCATTGTAAATTTGATTGATGGAATTTTCGAATTAATGAAAGACACAAATAATTCTAATTCCTGTTCAGAACCTGACCAAATCATAAAACAGTCATCTATATATCGCATCCAAACCTTAATATTTGGCTGAAATGGATTGTTATTATAGACATGATCTTGTTCAAATTTACCCATAAATAAATTCGCATGATTTGGTGCTATTGGCAATTGGAGTGCTGTACCTTGTACTTGCAAATAGAAATCTCTCTCAAATAAAAAAATAGTTCTTGGTTATTGGTTAATTGTAAGGTCCACTATATATTGTGATGGTACTCTGCTGTCATCATCTTTACAGTAAAATTTTAGTGCATCCAAGCCTACTTCATGAGGTATATTAGTGTAAAGTGAAGTGACATCAAGTGTTACAAGCCAATCCGTCATACTTATGCAAGGAATTTGATTCAATTTATTGAAAAACTCAGAGGTGTCTTTTAAATAGGATGGCAGTTTTTTCACTATCGGTTGAATCAAAGAATCAAGAAATTTAGATAAGGTTTCTGTCAATGACCCATTCCCTGAGACAATTGGTCGCATTGGAGGATCTTCTAACGATTTATGAATTTTAGGTAAAGTGTATAACACCGGAATCCTAGGATATTAATTTTTTAAATATTTTCATTCTTGTTCATTAATCCATTTCCTATCTAATCCTATTTGTAAAACTTGGTCAATTTGTTTTTTTTTATAGGACTCAGTCGGGTTAAATACAAGTTTCTTATAAAATGTCTCATCATGTAACATCCCTTTTATTTTCTCAACGTATGTATTAGTATTCATAACCACAATCCCTCCACCTTTATCTGCTC
>NW_015542495.1:1561181-1629562 GCF_001515605.1 Sinocyclocheilus anshuiensis
AGAAATGATGCTGAAAATTCAGCTTTGATCACAGGAATAAATTATATTTTAAAGTATATTAAAATAGAAACTTATTTTAAATTGCAATAATGTTTCACAAAATAACAGGGTTTTTTTCTGTATTTTTGGTCAAATAAATACAACCTTGATGAGCCTTGATTTTTACCGAAGAAACTTGAAAATATGAAAAATCATATATAATATATATATATATATATATATATTAATTTGACTATGTATGTATGTTAAATTATGTTTTAAAATGTAATGTATTTTCAGCATCATTACTCCAGTCACATGATCCTTCTGAATCATTCTAATATGCTAATTTGGTTAATAATGGTTCTTATTATCACTAATGTTGAAAAGGTTTTTTTCTGCTTAATATTTTTGTGGAAACTGACACATAATTGTAATATTAATTGCTTATATAAACACAAAAATATTAAGCAGTCCCAACTGTTTTCAACATTGATGATAAAAAAAAG
Organism: Sinocyclocheilus anshuiensis; assembly: GCF_001515605.1. NCBI lineage: Eukaryota > Metazoa > Chordata > Actinopteri > Cypriniformes > Cyprinidae > Sinocyclocheilus > Sinocyclocheilus anshuiensis. The sequence goes on from NW_015542495.1 coordinate 1,561,670, forward strand.
TTTCTTGTGCAAATCCAATGCAAATCAGCATTGAACAATATCCGAAGGATCATGTGACACTGAAGAATGGAGTAATGGTGCTGAAAACCCATGGCTTTGCATACTGTTGGAGTTTTGATTATATTTTTAGATCAAATAAATGCAGCATTGTTGAGCATCTTTAAAAAAAAATCTGAATTACGTAATTATGTTTACTAAAAAAATACTGAATTGCTGAAATTCTAAGTGAAGTGTTATAATAAAATTTGGGAATGGGAATGTAGATTTAGACTAGCTTTAGGTTTGATTTCTAAACACCATACATGTGAATGAATTAAAGGGATGCAGTGTCCGTATTTATTTTGTCTAAAGTGCACAAAGAAGAATGCACCTTAGGGGATGTATATTTGTTTATGTGCTTGTTTGTTTGCAGACTGTCAGAAGAGTGCGGATGGGCTGGTGAACGAGATTGTGAAATTGGTGAAGGACACCATCGGGCCGGTGGCGGCTTTTAAGAAGGTCGTCTTTGTCAAAGCTCTTCCCAAAACCCGCTCGGGAAAAATTCCACGATCGTCTCTCGCTAACCTGGTGAACCACAAGCCTTATTAGGTATTTTCTGACTTGTTTTTTTCCTAGTGATAATTGTTAATAAATATTTGTGTTATATGGAATTTGCTGTAAGGACAGCTGCAAATCTTCAGCTTCAGTTCAAAAATCATAGTAAAGCAGAAGTTTGTAATTTGGATGTTTCTAATTTTCAATTCATAGATCAGTCCCACCATAGAAGATCCTGAGGTCTTTAAAGACATTGAGAAGGTGCTTAGAGAAACTGTGAAAGAACCTGGTAAATAATTTACAAACAGATGCAAGCACACACACACACACACACTCACTCTGTTCTCTCCAAGATGTGAGATTCTGTGAAGATATGCCATAGAGAAACATGGTTCCCATTAGAATGAACCCCTGATTATAACACAATATTTTTTTATTAGTAATGTCATTTATGTGCATGAACATGATCATTTCCACATATGTCTTGGACCAAATATGAGCAGTAGTCAACATGTTTAGATAATCAAAAACTTGGATAATTTTGAATAGGTGAATGTTAAAAAAATATGTCCGGTTCATACTGATTTCACCCCCAAGATCAAAAATGAGTGATATATATTTTGTGTAAAGAAAATAAAATGAAGGCCGTTTTTATATTATATTGTAGCATAATTTGTTTTGAACCCCCAACTGTCAAAGCACCAACAATTGTGTCAGTTTAAATGTTTGAATTTGAAAGATTTTATTGACATATTCACATTTTATAGTTTGACAGCTAAAGGAAAACATTTGGCTCCATTATCTTAAGTAAAATGTTATTTTCCCTCATTCTGATTGGTTATATATAACCTGGACACGCTGTTGACAGTTTTTGTGAGATTCACCTTGCAGCACAGTAAATTATGACTCATGTCATGTGTTGTAGCACTGGTGTAGCGTCAGCGTGAGGAGATGCATTGTAAAAACATTTGTGACAATGATTGTTCTAAAGCAAACCTATTTGACTGTACTTTTTTATTGACAATGAAAAGTTGTTTGATCACCACATAGTTTTGACCAAAATACAATCAGTAATAAATAAAAAATGGACACAAAATAAAATGATTCTCTGCGCGTGCAAAACAGGGACGTACAAACCGTCGAAGTGTCTGATATAACCGAAAGATGGGAGGTGGAGGGCTGTACAACAGACGTCCCCCGCGTCTCGAACGGAAACATTTTTACACCAAAGTAAGTCACAGCAAGTAAGTCTACGTTCACTACGAGCTAAGCCTGTCCTTTAGCGATTTGTTCTAACGCTCTCGAGATGAGGCCAGCCTATTGGCAATGGAGCAAATGGCAACAGGTGCGGTTTTTGCACGTTTTGATTTGCGTTTTGTACTCCGAGATGAGCGGTCCGCGACGAATACGCGCCGTGCTCCGGCGGTACAATTTTGTGCTACTCACGACGGGAAACAATTGCCGTTTTACGTTCTTTTTAACCAAACAATAAGAAATGTGAGCGAATATCCAATTACTCATGTTCTTCAATACGCCTTACCGTGAAGGATCGATTGGCAAACATTGTTGAAAACCCCCTAAAGTTTTGAAGCATGTGTTTGAACAGACTGATGGATAAAGAAATAAACGAATGTTGAAAAAATAGGTATTAAGGCTCCTGAAAGTATCAGTGCTTTAAGAATAGGAGTGGTAGTTTCTCACAATTCAACGCAAGATGATATTCTGATTTTGCATGTAGTAGCTACTTGCTTTTCACGATCCAGTTTATGAATTAACGATGAACAGGTGATATTATTTCAGTTCATGATAAATATTTTTCACATAGTAGGCTAAAGTTTTGAAGCATGTGTTTGAACAGATTGATGGATAAAGAAATAAACGAATGTTGAAAAAATAGGTATTAAGGCTCCTGAAAGTATCAGTGCTTTAAGAATAGTTTTTCTGTAGTGTCTTTCAGGAGTGGTAGTTTCTCACAATTCAACGCAAGATGATATTCTGATTTTGCATGTAGTAGCTACTTGCTTTTCACGATCCAGTTTATGAATTAACGATGAACAGGTGATATTATTTCAGTTCATGATAAATATTTTTCACATAGTAGGCTAATATGTGAAAGGGCTGCGAATGCCATTTCACCAAATCCTACATGTTTGACCTATTTGTTGAGTAGGTGCGTTTCTTTCAGGTTTAGGTCAGACCTGCACCTAGAGCTCCACAGGGGTACGAGCGAGTAACTAGCGTGACGTAGACTCTGACGGGCACGTGTAGCTTTTGGTTGATGGGCTTCCAATCGGCAGAACGCAACAGGCCTCAAAACGCAGGACTGAATGAATAGTAACAGCATGTCCAAAGTGTCTCTGGGGCATAGGCCAAAAATTAGAACAGCAGCATCGTTTAAAACCATGACGTTAAAGGACGCAATGTGCACAAACTCTGAACGTGTGATCTTTTTATACAGATGTATGTATATATATTTATTTATATGTATGTATTTATATATATAAAACAGCTTTATTTATAGTGATTTACAATTGAACCTACACATCCCCTGTAGAAGAAATACACAGTACTTAAGCCGAAGGAGCCGCTTGGCGTGAAAGACAGAAAGAGCGAGAGCACGTCGGCACCTGTGGCGAACACCCGGCGCAGAGCAGCCTCGACCCTGTCCTCCGCGGGCTTCTGTTGTTCTCTTGGCAGTGTGACTCGTCGGAATTGTTTGTTCAGGCCAACTTTAAGGTACGACTCTGAAAGAAGTGAAACAGAAGAGAAGATCAGATGATGTTGCGGTTCGTGTGTGTATATGAAACAGGTAAGGCTTGTAATTTGAAGTGAAAACTTGTAGGTTTAGTAGAAGGTAAGATGTGTCAGCTGTTTGATTAGCTGAGACAGTAAACTTTTTGCTTGTGTTTTGCTTGTTAGAATGTTGCATTGTATTTAGCCTGTCTTGCTTTGCTATCACAAGGCAACATGTCAAGGCATACCAAAATGTGCTTTTGCAAGTGACGGGTGTAAAAGTGTCCCGTCATTGCTTAGAGCACAACTGTTTATGTTGCTTGATAGCACTCGCAGTGGCCATCTATGGAGATGGATTGTCAGGCTAGCTCTGTGAATGAGCCGTTGTGACATGCATACATGTATAATTGTGTGTAAGTGTGGATTTGTGCTGTAGTTAGGGTGGGAATGAAGGGTTCATCGGGACTGCATTAGCTGCGTTTACATGGACCCTAATAATTCGATCGTAATAGGAGCACAATCAGAATAAAAAAAGTCACATGTAACCACGTCAATCGGATTGAATTGGCCAGATCCGATTCAGATTTCGATCGGATTGTAAGGGGTGGTTTATTCCTTTTGTAATCCGAGTGAGAGGACATGTAAAGACTTGATCGGATTGAAATCTGAAACTGGAAAGTACTGCGCATGTGTAGTGACGTAAAAATAGCGTAATGAGGTATGACACGCAGAACAAGCTGTTCTTCCACGTGAATAAAGTGTCATAAATGAGTGTCTAGTCATTCAAAAATTCTGCTTTCACTCAGCGTCTGTGAAGAGGAGCAGCACGTCCCACCAGTCCTTGTTTAAGACACGGAAAGGGTAACTTTGACTGCTTTCTAAAGTAAGCAGCACAGCACAACAGTTCATGTGCTAGTTGTTGCATAATTAGGAACCGAAGTAAATAAAAATTAAGTGTGCTTTTTAAAAAATTATGCGACAACAGCGGGAAACTCTGTGTATTCATGCAGTGTGCGCATGTCAAAAGATTAAATCCAATCAGAAGGTTGTGACATAAATGAGCATATCATCCCGATCACTTGATGAAGCGTTCATGTAAACACTACGTTTGGATTTGTCAATCAGAATGAATACATTCCGATGGAAGCAAAAAGTGTCCAAAAAACGTAGCTATTGTTTCAGTGCACCTGTTTAGAAGAACAGCAGTGGCGGTTCGTGTGTGAAATATGGTGATACACAACCATATTGTTTTTTCCCAATTGCAGTTGTGTAACTGCTTTTTCCCAAAAGTTGTATTGTGGTTAGGCAAAATTGGACCGTAGTGATTGTTCCCATTCTGAATTATTAGATAGCTTGGTTTGATGGGTTTTTTCATCCTTGATTCAAAAGAGCAGCTCCAGGGTTTGTTTTCATATAATTCATGTATTGTTGGAGCAAACCTAACTCTCTTAATATGGAAGTGCCTGTGTAAGCTGGGGTTTAAAAGTATTGTAGTTGGTATGTTTGTAACGTATGTGTAAAGCTGTCTAGATGACTTGTAGCAGCGCGAGCAGTGTTGTATGTGGATGAAGTTGTAGCTACATGTAATGGCTGATCATTTTAGTGTGAATAGTGTAAATGTATTTGATTGAGGGAGGGACTTTAGTTCACTTAAGTGTTGTTTATTGAAAGAATTGCTTTGTTTTCAAGATGATACAGCAGAGGAGAGGTGCAGCGAACATACTAAGGCTGAAAACGAGTTTAGCACAGGTGTGAGACTCACAGCTTATAGTATTGATGTTCTCTCAGCAAGAGTAGGTCCTCACAGTGGAGCTGTCCAGACGCTGTACCGCCGATGGTCCAACTGCATGGAAATAAAGATATGCAGTGAGTAAATCTTTTGGGAGTCATTTGTCTGTATATCCATCCATGTGTTAAAGTGGCTGTGGAGTTTTGTTAATGCAGTGTGTTGAGTGATATGTGTTTTTCAGATGTCTAAATCAGATGTTCAAAATGGAACTATGTACTGTATGTATATTCCTCTAATTCAAGTGGACGTAAGAGGTGGGCAATAGTGTGATTTGTTAGGGTGTTGTAGGTCTTTTTTTGAGAGAAATTGAAGACAGACCCCTTGGAAGTGATCAGTCACTCTATTATGGCCTAGCTCCCTGGTTGCCTCTGTGTGTCTGTCTGTCCCTGTGTGTGAGTGAGGGATATGACATGCTTGCAAGTAGTTTGGGGGGTCAGTAGCTGTAGAAAAGGCTGTTTATGCCATGTAGGATGAATTTGAGACAAATGCTTTGATTTGTGTAATGAGGTATTTATTGTATTGGCGTTTCTTTGAAATGATCAATATTCAATCCCTATGACTGAAAGGAATTATATATACGATTGTGGAGAAGGTGAATCCCTCCAATTATGTGGGAGGGATTCACCTTCTCCACAATCGTATATATAATTCCTTTCTTAATGTGTTTTGTATCATGGGGTCACCAGAAACCAGTACAGAACAATGTGCAAAACAATGAGACTGTTAGTAAGTGGTTAATATCCAAACACAGAATAGAGGAAGATCCAGCAACACTGGGGAAAGGGAAACATGAATAAAACACTGCTCATCCGTGTACATGAGATACATACTGAGCTCACAATGATGAACATACTGTTTCACTGAACAGTGTGGCAAGAGTAGTATTAGTGAAGCAGTCGGTCACATGAGGCCAGATTGGTTGTCGGTAAAGAGGAGGCAGTTGCGTAGGGTTTTAATTGGTAATGAGGAGAAGTTGTGCAGAGTCATGTGAATCTGCTGGTGAGGTGTCAGCTGCGGATGGCAGAGAAGGAGCTATGTAAGCAGTCAGTTTGCCTGGAGCGGCAGCCATCATGCGGCAGCTGTCGTGTCCATCCCTGGTCATGCAAAGACCGGCTCGAATCTAACTGCGCGACACCAACAGACGCGGCGCGCTACGCTCTTGTTTTCCTTCCCTCAGCTTGCTTTCCTTTCACAGCTACTAACACCTCAACGAAGTAGCCACATCAAGCCATGGACTCCTCTTGTTCTCCTGCAAGCTCCTTCATGCCAACACCTTTCAAGGTACTCACACACAACTTTGCTACTACTACTGCTAAATGGTGGCTGGCTTACACAGCACAACTCGCACAACAGCTCAACCAAACCACTTTCTGCTAATTACCATTTACACTATTTAGCAAAACCCAGCCAACCACTAACTAGCTTACACCTGCAATACTGCTTACTAACTTCTGTTCCAGATCCTGGAAGCTTGCACAGAAGCTGACCCCTGGAGTTCCTCAGGGATCTGAGCAGAGTCCCCTCCACGCCAGGGATTTCAATCAAGCCACATTTAGTCTCAAAAATGCTGCCTCCAAAACAAATCTATTACATGCTTCAAGTGTCTCTGATTTCTGATGTCCAGGCCAGCTAGACAATGCCCAGCCCACATTTCTAAGCAGCTTTCTCACAGCACCATCTCAACAACTACTACTGCCCATTCATCCACGCTTCAGCACCACCAAAACTCTGTCTGTCATTTGACAGACCAATCACCGGTCTCTCACTTCCCTAAGATAGAAAAATAATACATCAATCAAGAAACAACCACATCTAATATATATAGCACTGCCACTCCTCCCTAAATCATTCCCACTAAACCTGCTCCATGCTACTGCAAGAACACAAATATGGTGACGTACCTGTAGGATTTCTATCATGAACAGACAGGGATATGCATATGCCATTGAATCAACCATCATGAGGTCTAAACTAATCACCCCATCACATGACGTGATTATTCTGGGTCGACTGCCCGTCAACCCTTGTCGTCATCTCCGCCTCAGAAGAATCGGAAGAGTGATGAAAAACTAATCCAATCAGGAGACAACAGAGATCTTTTGTATCAAGGACTAAAGAGTTCTTTCACAACATATAGTTGAGAGATACCTCGTGATCGCTTATGCATGGAACCATTATATATGCACAGGAAATGGCTAATTTAATCATAGCCTCCCGGTTTGCATGCGCACACAGGATCTTTACAGCGTGACACCACATGACCCATTGAACATCTGCTTCCTGCCCTTCTGAAACCCAACTGACCCGCATTCTTTTCTACTCAGCAAACCACCGCGTGACTTTTATGGACCATAGGACTTTCTCTACCTTCCAGAAAAACGCGCATTTCTCCTGTCACAGACAAAGAAACATAGAACTTACACAGACAATTTAAAAGACAATCATTTAAAAGTATAAAAGAGAAATATACTCCCAAATAATATGCTTTCTGTTTGATTGGAACCTATGATATTTTAATCTTTGCCTTATAACTTTTCCTTTTAGTACATTATTAATGTGTATGCAAACTACCCGATATTTGAGCTTGAACGAAAGCTTGTTTTATTTCCAGAACGTTGAAATGAGTGAAAAGCTGTTATTTTGAACGGTGTGTGTTGTACGACACTTTATAGAGGACTTATGCAGCTGGATCAAAAACCCAATGTCCGAACTGATCTTTGCCTTTTCGCCTTTGTGTTAAATCGCGCTCCAAGTTGCGCGCACACGCTGCACCATCAAGCGATCGGGTCATCCAGAACTCAAACACTTCAGTTGAAACTTCGTGACTGCCAGAGATCTTCAAAAGCCTAAAGTCTTGCAAACTCGCACTCTTTAAGAAGAACTGCCAAAGCCTCTGCATCACCTGGAAACCCCCTGCTGAAATCGGCGCTGAACTAATTAAGCAGTAAACATAAGCTAAGTCTCTGCTTTGTGATTCTCTCAGGTTGCAATTTAAAGAACTCGTAGAAAACGAGTGTTAGAACTTTGGGAACTTCCTCAGAACTCCGTTAAAATCCTCATCCTTTCAACTGTACGTGTGTGTGTATGTGTGTGTGTGTTTGTGTGTGTTTTCATTAGTTTAGTTTAATGTAAGCTAGAATAGCCAATAAACTGTTGTTTCATTATAAGAGTTATTGTCTTGTGTCGTGAATTTTTGAAGTTAAACCCTGCCCAGATCTTAGTTACCTCACGTCACTTCCTGTTTGTTGCTGCCGTGTGTTTTGAGTTTGAGCTTGTGTCGTGAATTTTAAAGTTAAACTCTGCCCAGATCCTTAGTTATCTAGCTCGTAGCTTATAAATTATCACAAACATGTATTAGCCTTTGGCCAGGGATAGTACAAATATTCAAATTGGTAAGATATACTGATGTTAGAGTCTCGCTGACCGAACGTTGATAAAGTGTAAACTATCAATTTTGGAATCAGTTCAATCAGGTTGATTTTGAATCTTAAGATTCGATTCCCCCCTCCTGAGCTAAAATAAGAGCTAAAATAAGAGTTAAATTTCCCTAATTCTTACATACCATACTCCCATTATCAGAGAATCAAGGTTACTTTACTTACATAACCTCAACTACTTCAAACATCCATCACGTGGGACATAGCCAACTCCCAGACCGCACATACACTGTCACAGGCATGTCAACCAACTCATGTACAGTATATGTTACACCAGAAAAACCAAACTGTTCCCACAAAAACAAATACTGCACTACCATAACAAATACCTTAACAACACAATAACAGCTCTGTAACATCCATTCCATACCAATCCAGTCACACAAAAAATGCCTCTACTAGAGTGAGCCTTCAGCCCCATGCTGTTATAACCTAATACTTGCACTACCACTTGGTCAGGTTATGATGTCAAACACTTCACCCATATGCAATTACTCACTCATTACTCCTTCTTAGTACTGACACAACACACAGGGTGCAAACTATGAAGCCTGTCCTCCTCCAACAGAAAAAAACAGCACTAATTCCAAGTCAATGACTTTACACAGTTAGTCCCAAGTAATACACAAGTTGATGTTCACTAACCTCCTTCCCAATAGAGGCATTCTCCAGCAAACAAAAATAAAACACTGCTTTTAATCAATACTACATATAGGGTCAAATACCAAGACCACACACATACTCCACCAGAGAACAGGCAGTTTCTTAACCCTGTTCAGGTGCCACGCACCTTTTAGAAACCTGCACCCAATTGGGTGTTCACCTGTAATATTTACCACCACAACACAGAGAAATTCCAGCAAGATATATCTTCACAGGATAAATGCCTCTGACCTCATCTCGCGCACAAAATATCTACAAAATACAAAATCAACAACAAACAATGAAAAAACAACAACAACAACAATTCCGTCACACACACCAAGTTGACGCAGTGGTTATCTGGCAGTGGTTCTTAATACTGAACAGTATTAAGAACCACTGCTTTAGAACATTGATTTTGAAACTTGTGAATCCATTAGAATCGTTATAAGACAGAATCGCGATTCATATATGAATAGAGTTTTTCGTGCACAGCATGGCAACAACTCTTCCTCTTCTCTAAAGCAGCGCAGCATGGCCTCACCCCCTTCTTTGCATGTTCCCAGTGGCAGGGTTTGTGATGTCACAAACCCGGGAAGTAACTCCTTGCATTCCCTACAAGCCATTTTTGTAGGCATTAAACTGCCATAATTTTAAAAGACGATATCTCCGTTTGCATTGAACTTTCAGCGTCGTAACTGCAGATATTGTTTATGCTCAAACAGCAACATTACACACTGAGCACGTTTACATGCACGTTCTTGAGCCGATTATGCTTAAGCCGAAAACGCACTTGGTTATGTAAACGCGGTAAACCATTTTCTTTTATCGGAGTAGGGTCATAAACGGCGTAAGCATAAACCGGTCGCAACAGGTAGTTTTTTGCCTCTTACTCCGATTTCGCACAACATGTAAAAGCAATAACCCGCTTTCTGTCAGCTTATTGAAGTGCGCATGTGTGATACGTGACAGGAACGCATCGTTAGTGCAGATTTAAGCGCATCTAGACCGAGCAAACATCTTGCAGTAAAGAAAGAAGGAAATATATCACAAAAGCAGACTTTTTCATGACTCAGAAAATGATAAAAATGTGTTCTCATCTCGTGCAGCAAGTAGAAGTGGTTCAGTCACAATGCTGCATTTATAACTGCATGAGAGGATAATATACGAGCTGTAAGTTTCCCGACATGTTGCAAGTTGATATGTTGCAAGCTTAATTTAACATCACAACTGACAAATGTATGGAATACTCGGGAGTCAGATACGCAAATGATTATATTTTGACGTCACTACAGGGAAATAACCTGATTTATTAATGAAGTCATGTAAACGCAGCTTACTTGCGTTGTCAGGTTACTGATGTGCATGTAAACTGGGAAAACTGGTTATTTTAATAAGCTGATATTTGTGAGTTATCAGCTTACTGGTGTGCATGTAAACGTGCTCACTAACATTAAAAAAGTGAAATCGCAATCAACCACCCCTTTAAATCTTGCCATGTGAATTCCTGTCCCTGCTTTACTGTTTTGATAATCTACTGTATTTAACCACCACATCTCTCGAGTCTGATGTCTGCAAAAGGCCAGAATGCTAATTGCTTGGCGCAAGGCCGCTCCAAATCTCTCTTTGCATCCACCTGCTGGTTATATCTGACAGTTAAGAAAGGACGGGACACACTGAGACCACTCAAGGGGGTACGAGTACACTGCACTGTAGGGACGGGGTCGGGAATGCCACACGGTTGGAGGCTCTGTCGTGTCTGACCTTGAAACCAGTCCAAATACATGTCGTCAGGACTGTCGTCCATCGCCTCATACAGGACTACCCAGCAGCAGTCCAGAAGAAAAAAACAACAGAAACACAGTCAACCCAGTGTGTCTGTGTGTACAGTATATATCTGTTACTTCTGTCTGACCCTCTTGTGGTGAAGTCTGTTTGTAACCAGCTATGTTTGGAATGGTGTCACACCGTGCTACTCGTACAATGTTTCACTTTTGAAAAGAAAATCTGTATAAAAATTCCATACTGTATTTGCCTAAATATTAATTTATGGGATAGTTCACCCAGTCTTCAATGTACAAAAGAGACATTTCAGAGCACAGTATATGCTCTTTTCTTATAGTGGATCATCTACTCCACTTTTTTGTTTTTTCCAAATCAGTATACAGATTCTCATATTGTTTAAATAAATATCTAGTTAGCAGTAAGCGCAATGCCACTATCCCATCCCAAACATAGCTTGTGTCTCACACTGCTTTAAAACTCTTTGGACAGTGTTTGTGAATATCCGCTCTGAACGGTACTGTGTGCGTCTCACCCTCTGGTGGCAGTCTGCGTGAGTGTGCGGAGGTGGCAGTGAGGCGAAAGCCTGCGGGCAGGGTCTCTGCTGAGCCCGGCATCATGCTGATCCCGTGGATGTCCCGTCGAGGAAACTGCCTCCTCCACGACGGTCCTCGGAAGTCTTTCTCGTCGCACTATGGATGGTCCAGATGCAGATTTTGTCCAAAGTGCTTTTTTACATTACATTGTCTTATTGCTGCAATTAATTACATAACACTACATACATGGCTTTAGCTTTGCTGTTTGATGCTAGTTTTATATAAAAAAAGCTTTCCCCTTAAATTATTTTTTTTTTTTTTTACAATTTCATTTTTGGTTATATCATTTTTTTTTCTACATTTTTAACTTGGTTTAAAAAATGTTTATATATTTTTATATAAAATTTTTTTCATATATTTTTATATGCATTCTGACCAAAAATCCATTCAATGACTAGGCATTACTAAACAGTCACAAAAAGAAAAAGACAAAACACTGGCTGTTCATGCTAATAACAAATAGGAAAGAAATGTATAATGTATTTCATTATACTAACGATCATCAAAAACAGGTTTCTAATTAAATAATATCTAAATGACCTTGAAACTTGTGTTACACTTAAAGGTTACACTTTTACAGTTACAGAACACTAAATAACCACCCAACAGCCAAGGTTAAGGGCCTAATTCTCACATTAACTTTTGCCTCAAACTCCTAATTTGCTGCTTTTTAATAGTTAGTAAGGTAGTTGTTAAGTTTAGGTATTGGGTAGAATTAGCGATGTAGAATATGGTCATGCTTTATAAGTTCTAATAAACAGCCAATATGTTAATAATAGTCATGCTAATAAACAACTATAGTTAAAGGGATATTTCACCCAAAAATTAAAATGTGATGTTTATCTGCTTACCCCCAGGGCATCCAAGATGTAGGTGACTTTGTTTCTTCAGTAGAACACAAACGAAGATTTTTAACTCAAACCGTTGCAGTGTGTCAGTCTTATAATGGAGGTGAATGGGAATCACGGCTTTGAGAGTAAAAAAAAAAAAGATACACAAACAAAACCAAATTAAACCCTGCGGCTCGTGACGATACATTGATGTGTAAAGACACATTTACTGCAAAGTCCGAACTGTCCTGAGCGCGTTCGCGTCTTCTTTTTCAGCCGGCACATGACGCATCTTCTTCTTCTTCTTGCTTTACGGCGGATCGCAGACTTATAAGTGCATTACCAGAAGAAGAAGACACGTCGTGTGCCGGCTGAAGAAGAAGACACGAACACGCTCAAGATGCGCTCAGGACAGTTCGGACATTGCAATAAATCAGAGGTAAAAAAACGATATAAATGCTGTTCAGTTTCTTGCACAAACCGATCGTTTCGTGTCTTTACACATCAATGTATCGTCACGAGCCGCAGGGTTTAATTTGGTTTTGTTTGTGTTTTTTTTTTTACTCTCAAACCCGTGATTCCCATTCACCTCCATTATAAGACTGACAGACTGCAACGGTTTGAGTTAAAAATCTTCGTTTATGTTCTACTGAAGAAACAAAGTCACCTACATCTTGGATGCCCTGGGGGTAAGCAGATAAACATAACATTTTCATTTTTGGGTGAACTATTCCTTTAATAGTGAGAATTGGTCCCTTTACTAAAGTGTTGGCGCCATGGGTCGTGGAAGTTTGTATGGGAGGTATTAACAAAAATATTTGTTCACAATCACTCATTTTTTTAAATTCTGTTTCCTTCATGACACTGGCTACAGTATGTAGGCAGTGCGAGTCATTAAACATTTGGAATGAAACCACTGTCGACTGTTCAATTCTATACAAAATGTAAGAAACTAGTGATTCACCTCATCTAATCGTCTCTCCGTTCCCAGCGCCAGCAGATTGTTGTACTCTCTTTCCAGAATTTGTCTAGCCTGTAGAAAGAAATTCATTAATTCAGCATTGGTACCAATGTTCCAAGTAACTGTAAAGTCCTTTTCACACTGAATGTGAAAATTTGGCACGAATGTTTGGCGCAATGACGCTTTTGAATCGAAACAATATTCTTATAGGGCGATCATTCGCAGCACGAAAAAGCAAGGATTTTTTTTTTCATCCTGTGTGGCGATATTTTCCCGTCACTCCGCGACGAAACGGGCCGCTCAATTAGATTTGAACCAAGATCACGTGCCCGGAGCAGCTGCTGTTGCACAAAAGGGTGAGAGTGGTGGCGCTGTTTCGAAAACCACCGTAAACAAACACCGAAGAAGAGTATTCTGAGAGAGAAGAGGATGCCGAGTTGTTGTTATCATTGGTATCTGAGAACAGATTTATTCTCACATTCTCACCACTTTATAAAGAATATAATTTCTGTATAAAGTCATTGTTATAAGTCAGAGTGCATTCGCTCAAGATCTGCCAATAATGGGATAATATCTCCTGCCATTACATATGAAAAAAAAGAGAAACATTTTTCTATACATGAAATATGGAAGTAAATAGACATGAGATTATGACTATATATTTTCTGTATGTTTTATGCAGCTCATTATATTTTTTTATAACTGTAAAGGATGTTTATGACAAATGATAAGCTGGTGTCACGTTCAATCCATTATAAAACATACAAATAGTGCATGTCTGCCTATTATAAAATAAAAATCCACTTTAGAACTCGGAAGTTATTACAACCACTCGATGATGGGTTAAAGTGGGTTTTAAGCAAAAAACAATCACATACATTTTCAAATGTAGCTTGATGCTAATTGTACCTCTATTTATATTTTAAGATGTATTCTTGTAGGAATTATAGATTGTTTGTGTTTCTGGTGCAGAACCAAACTTTATCTTAATTTAATGATGTATATATTGAGCAGCAGAGCATATACGAAATACATATCTGAGGAAAAATGCATTGCTGGTCGGCGCCAGCTAGCATGCAGGCGTGAATTAGCAGAAGGCGATCAATCGTTTCGTGCTCGGTGTGAAAGCACCATTCGTTGGCGATTCGCCTCACTTTTTCGCATCGCGCTCAGTGTGAAACGACCTTAACTGTAAAGAGTGTGTGTGTGTGTCTATGGATGGATGGACGGGTACCTGAGTGTTTTGGTTGGGGATCTGCAGCAGCAGGGCCAGGCTGCTGTAGTCAAAGTTGTCATCGAGCGCTATGAGCGCCCCGTGCACGCCGCTCTCTAACAGGATGTTGGCGTAGTCACGGAGGCCGATGCTCTGGATCCAGCGAATCACGCGCTCGTTAGTCCACACCAGCACGTCTGCGTAAAAATACACGCAAAAGTCATAATGTGTGTTTACGTTGGTTGGATTGTCACAGCCCTAGGAGTGTTTCCAAGCAGTTTCTGCCTACCTCTTATCTCGTGCTGGCTGCTCTCTCTGCGTCTCTCCAGCTCCTTCCTGTCGTAGTTGAGCTTCTTCAGGCACATGATGCCATACTGCAGACTGGTTCTGTTGCAAATTTGAATAAGCGTCAATTAATACATTCAAATGATACATTCATATTACAATCAAGGCAAGTTAGGTCACGTTAGCGCTAATTTAATTAATCAAATCAAAATAATTTATAGCAATACTTGGAGACCAGTGTGGTTTCACTGACCTGTGAAAGCTGTCCACCATTTTTAAATGCACTCGGAGGTCCTTCTTGGTGAGGTGGTCCAGCATGCGTGCGTCCACCAAACACTCCATGAAGTAGCTGCGGTACTGAGGTAGACCTAGACTGGGCAGCCACTCGTTCCCGATCCACTCGTGGTTCATGTCCCCGTATGCCAGTGTCTAAATGATACGTGCAAAAACAGTAATACTGTGAAACATTACTGCTGTTTAAAATAGCTGTTTGCTATTTTAATATATTAAATATATTTTTAAACCAAATTATTTTCTGGGATGGCAAAGCTGAATTTTCAGGAGCCATTAATCCTGAAACCCACACCACCTACTTCAATGTCACACCATCTTTCAAATATCATGCTAATTTTGTGCTCATTTATTATTATTGCGGCATAATCCATCCATCCATTGATACAGTTAGTAAGTCATTCTGTCACTCTAGTGTTAGTTCACCCAAAAATGAAAATTCTGTCATTAATTACTCACCCTCATCTCGTTTCAAACCCGTAAGACCTTTGTTCTTCTTCAGAACACAAATTAAGATATTTTTTATGAAATCCGAGAGCTTTCTGACCCTGCATAGACAGCAATGCAACTGACATGTTCAAGGCTTAGAAACCTAGTAAGGACATCCATGTGACATCAGAGGTTCAACATTCATTTTTTGAAATTACGAGAATAATTTTTTGTGCGCAAAGAAAACAAAAAGAATGACTTTACTGAATTTTGTTTTCTTTGCACACAAAATATTATTCTCATAGCTTCATAAAATTAATGTTGAACCACTGATGTCACATGGACTATTTTTAACGATGTCCTTACTACCTTTCTGGACCTTAAATGTGGTAGTTTTCATTGCTGTCTATGCAGGGTCAGAAAACACTCGGATTTCAGCAAAAAAGTCTTAATTTGTGTTCTGAAGATGAACAAAGGTCTTACGGGTTTGGAATTAATGAGGTGAGTAATTAATGACAGAATTTTCATTTTTGGGTGAAGTGTATGTTATAGCTATGCTTTTTAAAAATCCATTGCAAATGCGTTTGTTAATTTGTGTTTTCTGTTAGAGATGAGTAATGTAGCACTGTGTGGATTTTACACTCTCACCTGTGACCAGCTCCCCTCCTCTGACGCCGATTTCTGCAGAAGCACAAGAAAGTGAGTGTATCTGTGTTGTGTCTTGAAAATGTTGCGCTATATGTACATCTGTTAACTTTTCAAACCACGTACGTTGCACATGATCACGTGATTGTACATGCATCCGTATAAATGTTATTAAATGTGTAACGCAGCTCACACAGTGGATGAAAAAATCTAAGAAACTAGTGCTTGATTCCTCTAATCATCTGCATGCAAACACAATACATTACACACAAACTACATCACATACATGACATGCGGTCATCTTCAGTGTGCATGTGACACATTGTGAGCGTTTCCGTTCCACGCTCGTGTTCCTAGTGATCGTGAAGCTGACGAGGGTGAACGGTGATGATTGTATGAGGCTGTGATGAGGCTCAATGGAGAATAACGAGGCTACTTTTATTCTCTTTTGACTGATTGCATTTGATTTGAATGTGAGAATGTTACATCCATTCGGCCTTGCTTTTTTCAGAGCTGTTGGGAACCAATGGATGTAACAGAAGCACATATGAGTTGATTATTGAAGCTCAAATATATTCAGACATGAATTGATGTAATCTTCCTCTGCCTAGTTAGGGACCAGAGCTCACAGTCGACATGAAACCGCATTCATGACTCATTTTACTTCTGTAAATTCATATTTGAGGAGGCTTTTGGACAGTCAATAACAATAACTGCTGTATCCACCGGCTGATAATGGAAAATCGTTTCAGAACAGATGCAGCTTGAATTGTGCACAGTAACATCAGGATCGTGTCCTAATAAAGTAAATGAGGGGTGATTTTGATTTCATGTCGACTTTCCTGCTCTATCCTGATTCTGTGAAAGCAAAAAGGGTCAGTAAACAAAGGATTATGTGAAAAAAAACAACCCTAGTTTGGTTAGAGTTAAAAAGAATGAAGTGACTGACCGTTTTGGAGGGGGCGGCAAGGGTCTCCATTTCCTCGTGGGTTACCCACACATTACCCGACGGCTATGTGGGCGGCCCCAGAGATGAATCCGACAGGAAGGGCAAGCAGTGTTAAAGAAGAAGAGCAGCAGCACTGTAAGCCAATAGTGTTACAGCATCACAGTCAGATCATTAGCAAGGCCCGCCCACAGAGTCAAAGGCCTGAGACAAACACGCATACAGAGAGCACAAGCACACTGAATGCACATCAGGGGAGATGAAAGTTGCGTCCCAAATGACTCACTTATACACCATGTACTTATGCACTATGTACTCAACTGTGTAGTGTATGAAATTTGTAAGGTTATTTTGTCATTTAACTTTAGCGTCTGATAGCCCCTCCCCTCTGCTACAAAATTAAAGCTGAAACAGTTGACTGTAAAATTTCCAACATTATACACTTTGTTTTTTGGTTAATTAAGTTAACACGTGGTTATTTAAATTGCACATTCTCTTTTTGGAATTTTCAGTGTGAATGCAATACTCGCACTATTTGCACTACAAAACAGCACAGAATAGCGCACAAGTACATAAATTGGGACGCACCTAAAACGTCGTTCTGACTGACGGAACAGGAACTGCTGCTGAAGACGACACAACTGCTTTGAAAGTGCAAAATGAGCTGTGTACACACTGCATTTTTTTTTTTGTCGCTGCCTTTATGTGTAAAAAAAAAAAGTGAGCTCAAATGTTTTCAATTTTTTTTATCTTAGAACAAAATTAATCTTTTACAATACAATTATGAAATCTGTCTCAGATGGCCAGGTGTGGACAAAATTGTCCAGTGTGCACCACACTTTGTGTAGTTAGTAGTTTATCAGGAGCTGCTTTGAGAAGGAGTGCATAAAAATAACTTTCAGAAAGAAAAACATCAAATACACAAGCTGCAGTTTGACCGCTGGGATGTGCTGTGAATGCGTCATTACACGATACCATGCCAGATCAGCTGTCGAGTTTCCAGTTTCTCCGATTGATGCAAAACACTATTACCATGACAACGGAACAAAATAAAGCTGTGGATGGGTTGAAAATAGCTGATGATGATGATTGGTTTAGTGGCTATGGTGACTGACATTGATAGTTAACCGATGCGTCCCAGTATTTGCCAAACAATGCAAGACTCCTAATGATGAAACCAATGGGCGGTTTTGTTTTTGTAAATTATAAATGTATGTTAATGTATGTTACTGAAAACCAAGTGTGTTTTGTGTGTGTGTGTGTGTGTGCACTCACGGTTCTAGACGTAGGGGGAGCCGAAGGGCTGGTGAGCGAGACCATCTCCTGGATGGCCAAGCGCAGTTTGAGGCGGTGCAGAGGATTGCTGATGCCGATCTCTCTCTGGATCTCGGTGTCCGACAGGGCTGACATGATAGCGCCACTTTTTACGTTGGCACGACAAGCTGCGACGTACCATGCTGGCATCCCTAGCCACAGCTTTGAACACACACATTGTAGCATGATTAAACATGTATATAAAAAATTAAAGTACAACTCTAGAACATCTACTATTATGCAGTATCTTCCAAGCTTCACCACTAGATGGCGCCATTGCTTTACATCTAATGATAAACGTGAACAGATCCGTTCTGACCGCAAGCAAACAAACCCGAATACTGGCAAAATCTCCACAATCTTCACATTCACTGATGTACATTCAATTTTTAAAACCAGAAGCTGAAAATATTCATACAATTTCAATAAACTGCTAATTAAAAAGAAAACTACTGTATGTTAACACTGTATCTTGGCAAACTCGTATCAGTTACTGTCTCGAAAAACATTGCAGCCATGTTACTACAACTAAACACTTCAATTGCATCATTCTAGGAGACACTGATCGCAGTATGCAATATGTAACTGTTGTGCTGTTGATTCGATACAGCTCAGGTCTTTATTTAGCTGCCATTAAAGATCCCCGGAGCTAGCTTAACCGCACAATAAAGTATCTGTGCTATTATATGGAACAAACACAGAAATAATTCACAGGATCCCACCCTAGGCCGCCTTTAATCACACATTTCCTCAGCGTCATTATGGTGCATGATCTCCCATATTATACTAATACAAGGACGTAATAACAACTATAACTGGGGACTGTGAGGCTTCTAGAAATTTGTAATATATAATGGTATATTTAAGGTTGGAATACACTACAGCATCTGAACTGATTTTAAAACACTAGACATCATTACTTGCTGACTTTGTAAATGGTTACAGAGAAAACTGGCCATTATACACAAAATTACTAATCTCAAAATGATCTCACATACTACCAGACTTTCCATCTCACACCACAACTCCCCCAAACTGTAAATTGGGGCAAAAGCCACATAGTGTATTTCAGCCTTTAGTAACTGAATACACAAGAGCTGGCTGTCAAATCTACCTAGAAGGCATCAAATTACCACAGCTGGGTAGTAACTGATGTTACTACATGTAATCTGGAATTAAGTACTTGTAATTACATTACATTTTAAGTGCATGTTACTTTTTATTGACACGATTACATATTATTCACACAAGAGTAATAAATTATTCATAATTTAGTGATTCTCCCTAATTACTAATTTCTTTCTAAAATAGCCTACTGCTTATATACATTCAGAAAGTCGTCCAGTTTGGTGGATATTCACAAAAAGACCAGTCATTAGTCAGTATAAGATGTGTTTCAACACTGCATCAGCTACTGATGAATACATTCATTTACATTATCATTCAGTGGGTTATTTAACCATGTATACTATATCTTGGGAAAGCTTTTGTCTTTCAAACACATTAAAATGCACAAATTCACCCAGATCAAATAAAAGAGTTCAAGCAGGTAAGTTTCATTTTAATTTTTAATATTTAGATCTTGTGTGTCCTATACATTGATTTATTTGTGGCGGCCGCCACAATATCAAAACTGACCGCCACAAATAGATTTTCCAAAAGGCTTTGACTTCATTTACTGTTATTAGAGTAGTTAATCGTTAGCATAAGCGCGCCTAACGCTAATATAATGAGCATTAGAATGAAGTTTCTTTATTAACTATTTAATGCTCCTATAACTTCTATTAGGGAAAAAAATGATAAGGACATGATGATATTTACTATTTTTACACACCAGAGGCTTTTAAATGAATTGTGAATCTAAAATATGCATGTTAGATAATGTACAAATGGTTAAAACTGTTTGTTTCATATCAGTCAGAAAAGCAGTTCTGGGCTTTTTTTTTTTTTTTTATATATGTATATATATATATATATATATAAATATGTATGCGTGTGTGTGTGTGTAATGCAAGGATTCCCGAACTATTTTGCCCTCTGAACCTCTTTCACCTAATATATTTACTTGAAGTACCCCTGAGATTTTAAAATAAATATTATTATTATTTTAATTGTTATTTTAAAATGATTTGATTAACGAGTTAGGTCAAAAGTAATCAATGTGTAATGTAATGGATTACATCACTAACTAAAACTTTTGTCATGTAAATCAGTAACGGATTACAATAAGTAATCTACCCAGCACTTCTAACCAATACCTGCCTTTTAGAAAATGGATGTAATTGGACGTCATTACTCGCATAGTGTTCATTAGCCAAGTTGATATGTTCTGAGTGTCTTGCCCACTTTTCACATATATCTTGCATATATAAGATTTATATATATAAAAAAAAATATTTTCATTGCAAAAAAATGAGTACTGCCCACCTCCAACCAGGCGACAACTGTAGGACCGTCCCACTGAGCAAAAGGTAACCCTTTTCTTCTGGCTTCTTCCAACAACTCGTGCCTAGAAAGAGCAGGTGACAGAGACAGAGAGGAAGACAGATTAGGAGAAAGACAGAACCAGTTTGAGATAATCAACTGAACAGAGAGAGAGGGAAAGGGGCATGTAGAGAGAGAAAGTGAGATGCTTTATCGGTCTCTGCCAGGTTTCCTGTCCTTTAATGGCCACTATCTGTTTATCAGAGCAACATGGAACACTAAATGCACAAGTTTCTTCTTAAAAGTTTCTTTCGTACCCACTACTATTCTGTAATTAGCATGTAGCGTGACGAATGCTACCTTTTAATGTAATTTCTGTACATAAGTAACACAAGCCAATATAATGCTCTGTTTGAGTTCACATCACTCCATAATTTAATTTAAGGTCTGCCTCATCTCTTAAACGCAGAGGCTTTCTGGTAAAGAATCAAAGACGAGGTTTTCAGTGGGATGAAATGAAGGAAAGAAACTAATGGTGTCGGTCACGCTGGGACGCCAGCGAACTGAAAGTTCCAGTTTTTCAGATAAACATATCGTGACATTTCCTTGCTGCGTCCTGATCCTCGTCTATAAAACCGAGAGCTTTAGAAAACTGGAATACTGTGACTTATCGAGGGAAAACAGAAATGCCTTTTCTTTTGAACCCTAGTCCGTGTTTGTCTTGATAAATATTTGCGCTTTAAGACAAGGCTGCTATCATAAACTCTCATCAGACATTCACGCGGACGCTTTCTACGCAGATCTCCGCTGGGAAATATGTCTAGCTTTCCTCAAGGTTGCCTCTTGTCGTTTACCAACTTTACAGGGACTGAAGGGCTTGTAACATAGAGTGTGTCTTTAGAAATGTTTCAATATATCTCTCCTGCTAACGTCTGAATGTCAGAGAGCACTTGTTCCCAAGGTTCTGACAAATTCAAGCCAGTGTAATTCAGAGATATTTTGAGGTAACGGCTTTACCGTTGAACTGTGATGTAATTCTGAGGGCACCTTGCTATAGAACAAGCACAGGTGAGTATTTTATGGTGTGTGGAAATTGCGGTGGACTTTAAGGCAGAGAGTTCCATGTTGCTCTGAGGGTGTTCCTCCCTCAGAGAGCAGCTTCGTAATCCAACCACATGTTTGGGGTGTACGGTAAGGCCACTTGAAGAGTCGAGTGCAGTACTGACACGTGCTGTAGTGAATGATATGGTTCTGTCTGCACAAATCAAATCTCAAAACCGCTTACGTGACCACTGATATCTCTTTTGCACCAAAGTGGTGCCGGTGATGGTGCCAGATCCGGTTCTATGCGGAAGGTGGATTGTTTTTATTCGAGTCGACGGAAATTACTTTTTTTACTATGTAACCTGTAAGCCGTAAATTCGAATAAGCCATCTTATTCCTAGTTTTGGAAACATATGTTAGCATTCCATTAAAAAAAATTTTTTTTCATGTAGCTTAGTTGAACAACTGAAGCTGGTGGTTACGATAAACCCGTGGAGCTGTTCGTCATCCATTTCGTCAATGCTGGTATGAGATAAATCCTGGAACATAAAGGTGCATGAAAGGCACTTTTACTAACATGTTTCGATCCTTTTTGAAATATTGGCATGCCAAAGCAAAATGCGACATTGTAAAAAGTTATTTTCGGAACAACAACAAAAAAAAAACATTTCAAGTAAACAAGCACTTTTTCCATGATGTTCTATTTTAGTATCTGAAAGAAAATGTGGTTTGTCAGGACGCCTCTTGCCTGAATAAGCTGTTAATAAAAGCTAATAAAATGGACCACACTTTATGCTGACGGTTAAAGTCAGAAGTAACGACGGATCTTTTTTTTCCACATTGTCACATGCATCCAAGTGAAACTGAGAGTTGTTTCAGTCCACTGGATCTGAATGAGAACTAGCAGTCAATTGTAAGGGTTTTTTTTTTTACATACTTAGGTAAATGGCATAATTTAACATATGCACAGATGAATCAGTCACAATAAGAACAGTAACATGCATTTAGAAAATAAATTGGGTTAACTATTATTTCATGCCGACTTTAAAGTCTGTCTACGCGAGACTAGTTGTTCCCGGTTTAAACCGGCAGGTTTAATGGGTCTAATTTTCCAGAACCACCTTTTCTTTGATGGAAAAACCGGATTGAGCACCGCCACCGTGTCAAAGGGGAACTGTCCTGTCGCCGTGAACTTTCATGTCTGTGTGCTGTAAAGGCAATAAGGCCTTCGTGGTGATGGTGGTTATGATGTATCTCTCCTCATCTTTACGTGTTGAACTGCATATGTTCAGGTCGAATGTAATGCGTATGAGTGACTTCTTCTGAACATACTGTAGCTGGGGAGGGAGAGAAACAGTTATGAGAGAAAACAAAATGAAAAGAAAAAGAGAGCAGGGAAGAAGTCAATGAGTTCACAGTCCATAACCAGAGACGAGACCTGGTTATTGAATACGGCACATGATGCACACACGCACGCACGGACACGCGCACGCACACGTACACGAGAGGAGAAAGGCCTCGGCATGGCAGATCGAGAACAGGTTGTTATAAAGGCACACATTCTCTCTCCAGGCAGAGATGCATCCTCTATAGAACTGCAGAGGGGGAGAATCACATTTACAGTCAAATGAAAAAGAAAGGCAGAGGTGGGGGTCTCTGGATGGACAGAAAGGAAATGCGTTGGACCCCCCTGAAGATAGACACACACTTTAGGAGCATGACGACAGACACGGACAGAGCGTCGACAGTGGAAAATGCAGCAAGTCTCGGCAACACAAACTAAACTTACCCGCTGATACAGAGTCAGATGAGGAGAAAAAGAGATAGAGAGAGAAAAGAAAAATAGAGAAAGCGATGGGAGACAAAATTAAATGCTTGTTATTGAGCATACTGTATGTAGACTTTAGAAAAAACACCTCGGCTCAGAGACGTGCATTACTGTTGGGAATCGTTGTATTTTTGCACTTAGATATTGACTTGTTGGTCACAATTGAACAGATCTACTTGTCTTTAAAAGTTATTTTTTATCATACAGCATGCAGAAAGTGTGACAGTGCAATGGAAACAGTGAAGAGCCGCCTTTGTGTGGCGCCGCAATGGATGAGACCAACACGAATCAAATTACATAAAACGGTCACATTCAAACATTAGCGTTAAGGCAAAGAAATGTGATATTCGGCAAGCATCGCATGACATGCTGTAAACACAACCAAGTATGCAACAAAGTCACAAGCCTGCTATGAAAGGCACATTCTCATGTTTCTCAACACATTTGGTTATACATTCTACAAATGGCAATCGTACATTGATTGTATTTTAAGTAGTACACCGTGTGGCATATAGATAACAGGCTCTATTATTATCGCAAACAGGTATGTAAATGGGTCTTGTATAGTTAACCCTCATGTGGTGTTCGGGTCCTTTTTGCCCCGAAAATACTAGTTAATGTTATCGCATTGGACTGAAATTTTGTGACTTTGTTCACAAAGGGTATAACTACTACTAAGTCACACTTGTGGTGTTCCCGGTCAAAAATGACCCGGCCTCAAAAAATTGCTTATAAATCACTCATTATGCTATATTATCACCAAAGATTGGATTCAATCTTTTTGTCAACTTCTTTTCTTTCATTTAGGACTGGTTTTGTATTTATATTTGCTTCTGATTAATCGTAGGCCTCATTTATCTGAGAGTAGGCACCTCATTTTTTGAGTGAAAAAAGCATTATTTATGAATAATTTTCACAATAAGTGTGATAGGGTTCTGAACACAACACAAGGGTTAAACAAATAGAGTATAAACTGTATTGACACTGAAAATGCTTTCTTTTTCAGATTAGCTAACATAAGGCCCGAAACATAATCTATGCAAACACGTAAATGTGAACGCCAATTAGCTGTGCAAGCTTTAACCAGGTTTCCATCCACGGATCTATTTTTGCGGGAAAAAGATTTAGCATGTTGAAATGTTTATAGGGTCATTCCGTGTCAAATCAACCAAATTTAAAAAAATTCCCCAGCTCAAATTTTTGATTTTGCTAATATTTTTTCTGAAGAAAGACAGACATGTATAGTGAAGAAAGCCAAAATATTAAATGTCAATTGTGACCAACATTTGGTTTTCAACCACTAAAAATGGGTAATATTCAACAATCGGAAAATTGAACCTCTTTGAGATCCTCATATCTCTTGGACTGAACGATGTAGGGCTTTGAAAATTAAGATTCCAAAATAAAAGTTTATTAAGAAACAGAATCTAAAATCATATTGCAATATCTTTAATACTTCTTGAGTTATAGGCATGCAAACTTTGGAAAAAGAATACTTATGGCACTCAGACAGGTATGTTCAATGCAGTTGTTTGGACAGAAGGAAACAAGATACATTTCTAGTTTCAAGATTATTTGTTCTTCAGACATTCCTCTCAAAGGAAAGTTTGTTAAGACCCAATATCTAAAAGGGCATTAAGATACCTTTAATACTTCTTGAGATACAGGCATGCAAACTTTAGAGAAAAAACTTGAAAAGTGCCGTTTCCCCATTTTTGAATGGTTGCCATTGGCACATAATGCAACAAAGATTGCTAAAGTCAACAGAATTTACTAGTAGACCTACCAATCTCTTTGTAAAAATAACATTATGATGCTGCCATCTTTCTGAAGTCATTTTTAACCCCCTGTAATTTGCCTCTGAATCTCAGGTGAAAATGGCCATTTTGACCCCCCTCTACAAAATAGTGGATTGCTCAGTAAATATTCATCCATGACATTTAATATTTTGGCTTTCATCACTATACATGTCTGTCTTTCTTCAGAAAAAATATTAGCAAAATCAAAATTTTGAGCCAGGGACCTCTGGTTGAGTTGACACGGAATGACCCTATAGATATTGATGATGGAAATGCTAATAATGCTATGGATTACCACAAACTTCAAATATAGCAAAAATAGTTTGGAAATACTTTTGTTGTTGGTTGTTTATTCTTTCAGGTCATCTACTGTCATGGCCAAACAATCTTCACAAGTTCATTAAAGCTAGCTACTTAAAATAACTTAAATAAATAAATATATTGTATAACTATCTATCTTGTGTACTGAGGCTTGGTATTTTAAAAGTGACAAAAACTCACTCTAAATCTGTACAACAGGACTACGCAAAGCTCTTTCTTACTTTCGTAGAGTATGTTTTTTGGCCTAAGGCACTACAATGCATCCAGATGGGCCATATGTTCAAATATTATTTTTTAAAGAGAGGTGTGTGAAACATAACATCACAGTATTTGTGTTGTTTGTTATGTTGTGTCAGTTGTGTTATGTTAGTAATATTTAGTTCTTTCAAGATTTGGGCCCAGGAATGAATTACCTTCATAAAAGGTTGTGTTGGATGTATAATTTGAATTTGTCAGAGAGCGGTTTATAAAATACTTACTTCTTTTTAAGCCTGCGATCTTTCTCCGCCTGTGTTCCCAGCTTTCCCACCGCAATATCCTGACCTAGAAGCTCAGGATCGGATACATTCCCTACTGATGGAGAAGATCCATTAACCAATCATTTGATAAAGTTAGTAATTATATTTACATTCGACTCCAGGTCAGTGTTTTAATCAGATTAAATCAATATTGAAAAGGACCACGTTTTCTGATATACATGTATACAAAACCTAACTCTTAATAGCTCATATGTCTCTATGTCTCACCTTGTCCTGGTCCCATAATCTCTTTCCCCAGCTGCCCCAGTCTGGCCTTCTCTTTCTTCCCAAACAGACGTCCGATGGAGGATTTGATGCCCTTCTTCTTTGGCTGTTTATGGAGGGAGTCTTGACTGCTGGCTACACTGCTCAGAGCACTGGCCTCAGTCTCTAATGCAGCCGTCAGGCTGGAGACAGACAAACAGATTAACAGCGGGAAAGTTGGGTCATGTTTGCATGCAGGATGTGTCTGGCTGCTGTCTTTTTGCCGTCTCACCGTGCGTCATTGTGCGAAGAAGCAGGCAGCGTGTGGGTCATGCGGACTTGGCGAGGTGTGGGAGGTGGCGAGGTCTCGCATTTGATGGTGGCCTTATCCTCTCGACCGTCCTCGTCCACCGCTGCGATCTGTGACAGAGGGAATCTGAATTAAAGGGACAGTTCACCCAAAAATGAAGATACTCTCATTTAATTACCCTCATGTCGATCCGAAAATGTAACACCTTTTTTCTGTCAAACATAAAAGAAGATATCTTGAGACATGTCTCTATTTTTTTGCACATACAGTGGACGTCAATGGACTTCAGTATTTTTTGTTTCCTAGCGTTCTTCTAAATATCTTGAGGGTGAATTTTGGGGTGGAAAACAGGATATTTCTTAATAATACATGAATTTTCTTATTCTGAATTACCAATAAAGATATTTTTCATATAACAGATGGGGTATTCCAGAAACCTCAGCTAATAAAAACTGATGTTATAGATCAATAATAATCAAAAGTAACAAATGTCACCCATATACTCATTTTTTCACATATTAAAAATGTGTTATTATATGTAAAATCATTTACCAATACTTATTTATCTTAATAACAAATAATCCTCAGCATTGTTGTTTTTTAACCCGTACAAATATCTAAACATGTTTAAAACAATATAAATGTGCTTAAGGAGCAAAATGGTAATACTAAGACTTGTTTTCAAAGAATTAAGTAAATTTGCCAGTGGGACAAGAAAAATAGTGTTTTTTTAAGCATAAACCTCATTGAATTTTGTTATATTTTATTCATTTCATTCACCCTTGACTGTAGCCAATTCAATTCAGTTCCAACTCATGAATTGGAAATGGAATTTTTTTTTTTTTTATTCAGATTTTCCTCCAACCCCGGTGTCCTCTATGTTGCCCATAAAAAAAGAATCATGCCAAATACAGCCAGCTCTTTTGTGAAGAGACCACATGTTAAGTACCTTTCTCCTGTGTTTCCGCAAGTCACTGGGCTGCAGAACAAAAAACAAAATATGTTAACAGCTTAATGGATACTGGATAGTCATGAGGCATTCAAAGCAACGCAACGTGATGCAGAAACTGCAGAGAAATGACCAGGAAAGCTGTAATACAGCAATTGATTGAGAGACATCATACTGTGTCATTTGTGACTTAACCAGCACTACAATTTGCATGAAAAAAGGCTTTTGTAAAGCCCCAAAATGTTAAAGTTACGTGCCATGAATTAAACAAATATTCTTAAAGGGTCATTTACATACTGTTTACATACAAAAAATAATATTTCATTTCCAATGACCATTTTCCTCCATCTATAGTCAGCACTGTTTTGATATAAAAAGATCAAAGAAAATCTTGATATGAAAATATGGACAGAGATGCGGATGGGCTCGTATACCAGTGTCATGACCCCCATGCGCTCCATGTCGCGGGCAGGGCTGCGCGGGGTGAGTTTGGGGGTGGAGTGTCCGCTGGGAGGGGAGGAGGAGGCGAGGGAGGATGCGGTGGCCGAGGCAGTGATGGAGGCTCTGGGATGGTGCATCCGCGCCAGGTTCAGCCCCTCCAAGCTCACGCTGGCCACGCGGTTCTCGATTTCCTCTGCCCTCAGTTCTGTTGACTCCTTCTCTTCCTGGATCAGCCTGGAGAAAAAGGGGAAAAGAGTCAGAAATTACAGTGTATGATAATGAGCTAATAGCATTATGATTTACAACATTACAGGAGTGCTTGCTGGGTGAAAATGTGTGAATAATTTTGGCAACAGGACTAAAAACAATGCAGCTGAAACAACTAATTAGCCCTTACTACAATGGATGGTACAAAATGAAAAGCAAAACACTAAAATGAACATAAAAAGCAGACACACTGTTGTTCATCAGAAATTCTGGATGCTGTCTTGACGCAAATATTTTTTTACTAAATGCACAATTACAATGTTACAATGTTTAGACTGGTTTGCAGATTCAGAGATTGTTTTTGAAGATCTGATACCACAGTTTCTGTAAATCTGTCTCTTTTTCTGCGCCTAAGTGCAGGTGTCAAGTTTGTGAATCGATATTGTTAAACTGTTTTTTTTTTTCAGCTGTAATATGCTGCGCTGTGGGTTTTAAGATGCCAGTTTCCACCAGGTGCATGTATCCAAAGAGATAAAATGGCATGGTCCTGATGACTCGATTATTGAGTTATGAGAGGAAAATTTCCAATAGGAAATGCATTAAGTCTGTGGAGACTGATGTTCTCGGGGCTCAGAGAATCTACATACTGCCTTTGTGACATGGGGTTATGGCTTCAGGCACGGTTTTGGACAGCCTTGCTTTAAAGCTACTATATATTAAAAAAAAAAGTAGAAAATTGGCTTTAGTTTAATTTAAATCTGTTTAATTTAAACCTTTCTTTAAATTGTAATACCTGACATCTAACAAAGGTCATTTCTAAAAAAGACATTTCAAACAAAACCCTAACATTTTTTTGTATATATATTTGTGTAAATCTATATATCAATGTATCAAAAGAAAGCATAAAAGTAGCCTATTGATGCTATGGTATCTTCTCAAGTACCAGAACTTTCTGTGTGCTCGTATCTATTTAGCAACAGAAAAAAACACACTAATGTCATAAATCAAAGCAAAAACCAAACAAAACTGTCGAATGCTCCAATTGTTCAAATAAACAGAGCAAAGTCACAGCATTCACACTCTTCAGGAACCAACCTACAAACTGTTTATTTAATTTTGTCTCTGCAATTCACCTTCAACATAGAAAAATGATAAAAGAAATGCAATAATAAGCTCAGAGAAACAGAGAAATAATGAAATCTTGTGCTTGTGCTGGCCGAAGACTGATGCGGTTGGTTCAGAGAACGCTTGAGGACACGACCGACAATCCTCAAGAATCGCAAACTGCAGTTTACTGCTGAAACATTCGATAGCTCTTGTAGTGGATGTTTTTCATGGCCTTGGATTATTGAATATCTTGTAAAGCCACCATCGAACAGGCTGCAAACAATTAAACATTGACCATTTGTCCAGCATTTAACATGTTTACAGTTTGTTGTAAGACATTCAACAGCCCAAAAGTCTTCCAGCCCAAAAGCACAAAGACCAAAGCTGGTGCTTTATCAAAAGCGGACCACGGCTGGGGGGGAGAGAAATAAACCGCACACAGGGGAACCATCTTTCTTCCTGTTGTAATCAAAAAACCCAGCAGACATTAGAGGCACAGTTAAATAGCATAGTGAGCGGTATTTGTACACAGGTAATCAAATAAAGTTAAGCACACATACAGGTGCATCTCAATAAATTAGAATGTCGTGGAAAAGTTAATTTATTTCAGTCGGTTGGTTGTGCATCTTTTTCTTCCACACTTTTTCCTTCCACTCAACTTTCTGTTAACATGCTTGGATACAGCACTCTGTGAACAGCCAGCTTCTTTGGCAATGAATGTTTGTGGCTTACCCTCCTTGTGAAAGGTGTCAATGATTGTCTTCTGGACAACTGTCAGATCAGCAGTCTTCCCCATGATTGTGTAGCCTAGTGAACCAAACTGAGAGACCATTTTGAAGGCTCAGGAAACCTTTGCAGGTGTTTTGAGTTGATTAGCTGATTGGCATGTCACCATATTCTAATTTGTTGAGATAGTGAATTGGTGGGTTTTTGTTAAATGTGAGCCAAAATCATCACAATTAAAAGAACCAAAGACTTACAAACTACTTCTGTGTGCATTGAATTTATTTAATACACAAGTTTCACAATTTGAGTTGAATTACAGAAATAAATTAACTTTTCCACGACATTCTAATTTATTGAGATGCACCTGTACTGTACGTTGCATATGAGGTTGCACATTTTTGATGAAAATTATCTTGATGAAATTTACATAAAGGGAGCTCCTGACCAAAAATAAATGTGGGAAATAACAGGACAGAGAACTATCTAAAAAATTCAAACTTGTCTGCAGTGAGTGGCTCTTAGTGAATTTAAAATGACCTTTGAAACAACTCCAACTAAAATCCAACTAAAGTTCCATAAAAAAAAGAACTCCGTCTGTTCTGGCCTCTTCAACTATTAATCACACATTTCCACTGAATTGGACAAATTTCAAATTAGATCTCAATAAAATCCAAAGGGTCGGGATGGTTTATTATTTAGTATTTGATTTGAAGTCATACATTTGCTTTTGACAGCCTTAAGGCTGGAATGCACTACACGACTTTTGCCCTGATTTTCCCCCAATTTACAGTCTGGAGAAGTTTACGAATTTTATGACTGTTTACAAAGTCAGTAAATGTATGATGTCTCGCATTCAGATTTTAAAACTTGCGTAGTGTATTCCTGCCTTTAGCTGTAAGTGCAAGGGCTGCTGGTTCAAATCCAGTTTGGCCTTAAGGTGACCAATTTGTAAAAGGACATCGACATGCAGGACACATGTCCAGCCAGACAGGTGATAGTGTTGTGATATTAAGGACATATATACAGTATACATATGCCAATCCCAGAAATGATGGAAATCAGGAACAGCAGAAATGTCCACATGGAGTGAAAGGTTTCCATTTCTAGGAAACCTTTCAGTCAACCGCTCTTGTTCAATAATACTGGAGTCACGCCTCATGTTCTCAAGTGTCAAATCAGCCTATGCACTGCGTGAACAGCCTACAGGAGAAAGCTCTGGCTGATATTTAAATCAGCATATACGCCGCATGAAGGCACAACTCATCTTTCTGCAGTGCCTTTTATTGTTTTTACTTCTTTCTAGGACTTGTGTGTGCCAAAACCCTGATCCTGAGTCTCTGTAGAGATGTAGAAATTCTAATAAATGTGACACTTAAATCAACAAAATATGAGGGAAGGGATTAGCTAGGGAGTAGAAGGTTATATGTAGGTTATGAAGGGAAACTTGAATGATAAATCTACACTTCTAAGATGCAAAGGTGACAAGTTCAATTCCTCGTACTGTACGTTTTAAACAAAGCTACAAGGATAATAGTCAAGGAACTTGTACCTGTCCCAGGAATCAGTGTACTACATGTCACTCTGGATAAAAATATGGCAAATAAACATTTGGCAAAGATCAGATGTAGAAATGTACAGAAGAATGAGTGAGTGTGACAAGACAGAAACAACCGAACTGTAAGTGGCAGTTAAAATGGAGAAAAAACAGTAATAACATTTAAAAAAAATAAAAAAATAAAAAAGAAAGACTTAAGACTGGAATACACTACAGGGCTTTTAAAATCGGAAACATATTTTAAAACAATGTCCACACTTGCTGACTTTGTAAATGGTTACAGAAAAAAATTGGGCATCAAACACCACAAAACTAAGGATCACACACCACCTTTCAAGTTAAATGCAAAAACTTGTGTCTCGTTGCTAGGAGACACATGCCAAATGAAAACAATATTTGTTCTAAAATTGGCTCAAAATATCAAACATGTCTGATGCCCTCCAAATGTACCGATTCATATTCTGAAGCTAAAAAATCACATGTGAAATCTGTCAAAACTGCACAAAATCTGCAGAATGGCTCCAACTTTTGGCAATGAGCGTCGACTCCACTAGACTGCAAATCTGTAGAAAAATCTGTGCAAAAGTTGTGCAGTGTAGTCCAGCCTTAACCTGACTAATAAGATCACTGAGTTTTGCTTTATGACTGTGGAGTTTTAAAACACATTTAAATGATGTTAAAAAGAAAAGCTGTAAGAGTTATTCTTAATCTAATGCTAAATG
Organism: Sinocyclocheilus anshuiensis; assembly: GCF_001515605.1. Lineage (NCBI taxonomy): Eukaryota > Metazoa > Chordata > Actinopteri > Cypriniformes > Cyprinidae > Sinocyclocheilus > Sinocyclocheilus anshuiensis. The sequence continues at coordinate 1,594,252 of NW_015542495.1, forward strand.
AACAACAAGAGGGAAAACAAACATAGATGCTCATTAAATAATAAAAAAATCACCCATATCAGATTTCCCTTAAGTCAGGTTTCAGGCCCCATTACTACACTTATCAGAGTAACAAATGTCTTACTTTTGTTATCCAACTAGGGTTTTATTTCTCTGCTAGGCCTGCATTTGATATATCATTAACTTTCTTTTGGACAATCTTGAAAATCGTGTTGCTGTTTTTGGACAGGTGCTAGCCTGGTTTAGATCCTACCTTTGTTGGTGTAAATGAACAGCTGTCAAATCTAATAATGCTAAAGAAAGTACGCACCAAGGATCGATCTTAAGCCCACTGCTGTTTTATTATCACCTTTGAGGTGATATTTCTAAGAAATATAATGTCCTTTCATTGCTTTACAGATGGATTACATTATAAACATTAAAGCAATCTGAATGTAGCCCATCTCTGGGTAGACCATTAAGGCAACACGATTTAAGCCTAGTCTACAAAAAGGTGCAGTGGTCACAATCAGCAAACTGACCGGATCTCTTTATTGATGGCATCTAGTTGTTCTTGCAGCATCATTGCCAGAGTCTGAGCATCTGAATGTCCTCCAGGAGACAGTAAATCCATCGAACTGAAAAGGGTCTCTCTGTCGTCGTCATCGATATCCGACATCTCCATGTCGCTCTCGAACGGGTGGCCGCCCAGAACGCCAAGTTGCTGAGAGCGCCATTCGTGCTCTCCCAGAGACGTAGCCTGCAAGAAGATGAAAGAGAAACACAAGGAGTGATGTTTAGCACAAAGCTCAAGAAACAATAGGTGATGAGAACCTACCTTCTGTTCGTCCCTACGTAGCTCCATGCGTCCTCTCCTGGGCCTGCGGATCACCTTGGTGGAGCGATAATGGTCAGATTGCGTCTCAGCAAGAGAACCCAGAGAGAAGCGCAGATCTCCAGATGCATCCAGATGAGACCTGGAATCAAGACCACAATCTGTTATCTAGAATTAAGACATGGCGAAAAACTTTTAAAATCTAAAATGACATTTTGTTTACATTCTAACTGGTTAGTTTCACTATGAAATACATTGGAAACTATAAACTTCACTTGCAAAACTCATCAATACTAATGTTTTAATGGAACCATAGTATAAAATCATACGGAAGAATCGAGGTATGTATGAGTCAAATAATTTGACAAACACCGCATAGAAATGGTAACATAGTTCCTTGTGAGTTATATTGCCGTACACATAGACCGCAGTCTTTTAAGGCATTTTAACAAGAATGGAACCATATCAGTGACAGATCTGGAACAATCCCATGAAGCATAATTGAAAATGATGATGCAATACAAAACTACTGATTTATTAAAACTACTGATACTGAACTACTGAGAGCAAAAAATGCTAGATATATTGCAAAGTCTGATTTGATTGGTGGAATTTTTTTTTTAAAGAATAATGGGTAACAGTTTTTTACCTATAATTCCACTAAACATGATAATTTAATAAGTTTAAATAATGTGGGCTGATGGCTTCAAAAAAAGCATAAACCACCAAATAACTTCAGAGCTCACAGTAGGTCTGTTTTTAAAAGGTGATAAATTATTGTTAAAAATCAATTCCCCTACGGAGAAAATTAATATGACTGTCTGTGTGATCTCAGCAATGTATCCTTGGATCGCCTCCTCCAGAATGAATACATGTAGTGCTGTTGCTAATGTTGCTGCCAGCTACTGTATTTGGAACAGCCTTCGTGATGAGCGCATGCCTATGTTGCCTCAAAATTCTGTTGAGCTTGCTATGTTTTGGAACAGAGCTATTGTTTATTGTAAAAGGATAGTTCTGAGTCCTTCATGCTTTCAGTCTCACCGTGACAGCGTGGGCTCAGTAAGGGATCCGGCCCTCAATCGGTACTGATCCAGTTCAGATCTCAGTTTCTCGATCTCCTCCGAGAGATGAGACTACAACCGCAAAGCACATTAAAGTTTCATTTTACTCAGAATGGATAGCAAAGCATTGCATCAAAATTTGTTCCACCCAGCTAGTTTTCAGAAAATAAAAACTAATAACCTTTTCCTGTATGGAGTCTTCTAACTGCTTCCTGTAGTTATCAGAGTCTTGTATTAACACATTCTGAAAGAGAAGCAAAGGAAACAGTGTGAGTGATCAACATTATTGGAAGACATCTGTCATGATGGTTGGATCTTCTCTCACTTTATCCTCAAGAGCGGCCATTCTCTCTTTCAGGTGAAGCTGTAAACGTTCATTCGACTCTGTCAAGAGTCTGTCCACAGTGTCCGACAGACGCTTGTTGTGTTCCTCATTCATCTTCTCTCTCTGTCGAGCCTGAGGAAACAAAGTACAAATTAAAATTAAAGTACAAATTCACTCAAATTAAATGTTTTATAAAATACTAGCATACTAAATACAGCACACTAAAATATGACCTCACTGTACTGAATGTTTAACCCACAGAGACCCAAATATTGATACTTAAACATGTCTCTAGAAATACAGGCAATATTTGCATTGGGGTATAATTTGGAGAAACATTAAAAATTGCAATGCTGGGCATTACGGGAAACATTTAAGCACTATTTACTGATACAGAAAGGATATAGTCATGAAACGTTATGAAATTTCACTTTTTGATGATTTTAAATACTGTAATAAATATTCATATTAATGCATATTTTAAATATAATTTAGTCATTTTTAATATTACTTATATATAGTGCTATAACACACATATATAAATGTTGCTATATCAACGTGTGTGTGTAAATATATATTTGCTAAATCAATGAGATAATAGTGATACAATCTTTGCACCATTGGATAAGCTCAGACTATGTTGTGTGAGAAAAATAATCTCGAATTTATGTACATTTAAAATTTCATACCATGTAAGCCTTTTCCCATTACTAGACTCGTAGAAATAAAATAAAATAAATATAAAATGTCAAATATGATAAATGTGATAAATTTCAGTGTCAGCTACTGTTATGTGTAGTTTTGACCCATATTTAGTTAAAGTTAGGTATTATTTAATTGCTTTATACAAACGTTGCAATTGACCCTTTGCAAAGAGCTTGATTGACAGGCGATCATAACCAAGCATGACACCGCATCCGCCATTTTGTCCGACAAACAAATTAGACAGGAGAATAGATTAACTTCAGTGGACTTAAACTTGAAAAATTGTGTGTACTGATGTTCCACAGTTGAAACAAAACACGTTCTGATATTCATTCATATTTATTTCATGCTTTAAATAAATATGAAAAGACGATCGGTTCACGTGCCAAATGAACTGAGGTGCTACAGTGATCTGTCACGACACATTAAAGAGCCACAAAATGCTATTTATTGTTTGAATTTCTTTACCAAATTTGAAAGCTGAGACCTTGTTTCATACCAGAAGTAACCTGCTCTGTCTTGTCTGTCAGCGTGTTGTCAGTTTCCTCTTTGCTCTGCAATGTATTTTTCACTGCGCGAATGTGTAATGTGAGAGCAGCATGGCTTGTCGGACATAGCAACAGTAACTAAGGAGGGCGGGTTTTTGTGAAGGGTCAATTCTGCTATACTGGGTCTCTGACGTTTTTAAATTTGCGAGAGTTGCCCAGTTATCATCTCGGAAGTAAAAACTTATATCTTGTGTTTTTGACAGTCCAATAAAATAATCCGTTAGGAGGAGATAATCATAGTTGACTTGGCTTTCAGTTTATTCATCATACTGGAAATGGAAGGTAAAGTTATCCAGTTTTCCACACAGCGTGCTGTTTTATACTATACTGTTTGGTAAATGTAGTTGCTAATTTGGATATTCCACAATCTGATAATTTACATTTTGCATAAAATAAGCAACTGTGAAAATAGTATGGAAGTATGGATTCTTATATAAAGAGATGTTGACCCTGAGCAGTTCCTGGTTCTTCTCCTCCAGCTGTCCCTCTAAATGTCTCATACGCTCCTCGATACTGCCGTGTCTCTCCTCTGCCTGAACAACAAACACACATTGTATTTTGTCAGACGTGAAAATGTAAAGCCACAAATTAGCTCAAACCAGCAGAGAAAAGATCCCTGAACCATGACTATGTTGGCTGGAAAATAATCTAGATTTATGAGATTTTGAGTTTGGTTTATAAAGTGCCATCACACCAAACACCACAGACATGGTTGAGCAGACGGGTAAAGAGAAGGAGCGTGTATTTCCTTAAGCTTCTGTTCTCTCCTGGGTGAACGGAAAGAACCAAGTACGTCAGCAACTCATTAAAGCGAAGAAAATCCCAGCTGAGCATCACATGCAGCTGAAATACACCAGCAGTGAACAGACCTACAGCCAGAAAGAGTGAAGTGAACGAGAGAGAGAGAGAGAGCGCAGCTTACAGCCCCACCTTCCTCACACTGCAGTTCATGTCCTGGAGTTCAGCTTCCATATCAGACTACCAAACCACACAATACAGAGAAATATCACACAACATTAATAATGAACGGCGTATCTGTCCATGTTTCCACAGTAGAGTTTGTTAACAGCTCATTTTAAAGAATGAACAAGAGCAATTTCTGTCTTTTACTTTTTCTTAAACCCTTTCGGGGCAGTGGTCACTGTGAGAAATCACCTGCCAACTTCTCACCACTCATTTGGGCTTAAAGTAGAAATTGTTCATTTTGGGTGTTTTTTTTTAAGCAAGGGGAAATATAGCACTCAGGAATTATAATTCTATAAATTATACTATATTAAATATATTAATTATATAAATAATTTTTATAAAGTTTATTATAACAAATAAACATTTATAAATGTTAAACAAGAAAATTATATAACAAATATAACATTTTTAAATAAACAATTAAATATAATGATATTTTTTAATAAAGATAATTATAACAAACAATTTTATAAAGAAATAATTTTTTTTTCTGCCAAGATAGTTATATAATATAACAATTTTATTAAAAATAGGATTTAAAAAAATAATGCTATTTTAACAATCTTTTTGTTTTTATATATCTAATATTATAATTTTATAATGGAAGAAAAATAAAAATTGTAATGCAAATTCTTTTCAAGTTAATTAAATTACTAATATAATAAATTTATAATGAAAGATATATTATTATTTTTTTATATCAAGGTTACATACAGTAAGTACTATGGGAAGGAATCACAGGAAATAATAATTTTCACAAAATGATGTAATTATTCTGTGCTTGGTGAAAATTTGTCATGTACAATTTGTTAACACATACCAGACAAAAAATACAGTATACTTATGTATTTGACCATATGACCTTTCAAATCATTCAGTATCATTCAATCATTCATATCAGTACACTACATAAGTTTGAAAGAGATTTCAATCTACTACGACTAAAGATTTTGAAGTTTTTATGCTGATCAATGCACATAATAAATGTACACTAAGTGCAATGTAATGCTTTGCCCCAACTAAACCAAGAATGTTTAGAGCACCTTAATGTGCAGTGGTCAATAGGAGAAACCACCTCAAAAATGGCCCTTGACCCCTAGCCTGAATAGTTGAGCCCAACATGGATTGCAGTTTGATGTCTCTTTCTCTGAAGTACTACTGTTTGGATGATTCATTTCTGTGAATCGTTTGTTCTGATGGTTCACTTCAGTAAATCAGTTCATCTGAGTTATCACTCATGTGTTCCCATATATTCTTTCACTTTACTTCTTGTTAATGTCAAAGCAAATGAACATTTAGTTAAGGATTTCAACAACACTGGTTTGCATTAAACACAGCTAATGTATGTGTGTGTGTGGCATCCAGTACAGTACCTTAGTGAGAGCTGCTATCCTCTGTGCTAGCTCAGCCTCGACTTCAGGCAGAGTCTCAGCTTTCCTCATGGTCTGCTGTAGCTTCTGTTCCGCCAACTCCAGCCGCTCCTGTAACTGCCTGTTCTTCTCCTCCATCTGTGGGAGGAAAAACACACTCACACGCACACATGCACACACGCACACACGCACACACACACACACAGACTGATCAGTGAGAGTTTATCCTCATATTGCAGACATCATAGGACAGTCCAGCTTCCACAGCAACAATTGGATCATCGTGACTGTTTTCAGTGTGCCCAAACAAACAAAATTACATAACTGCCTTTTTTTGCCTGTTCTTGGAACAATTAAACTCTCATTAGAGGGTGATAAATGCATGCTGAAGCTTGGCAGTACCTGTGTCAATTCATTTACATTATACACTAACATTTCTACAAATAGGTTTCTTTAACTGAACACACACACACACACAGTGTCTGATCAGAGAGTTTATCCTCATATGGCAGACACCATAGGACAGTCCAGCTTCCACGGCAACAAGTGGATCATCATGGCTGTTTTCAGTGTGCCCAAACAAACAAAATTACATAACTGCCTATTTTTGCCTGTTCTTGGAACAATTAAACTCTCATTAGAGGGTGATAAATGCATGCTGAAGCTTGGCAGTACCTGTGTCAATTCATTTACATTATACACTAACATTTCTACAAATAGGTTTCTTTAACTGAAAAAAGCAAAAATAAAATCTACATATTATTAATTTGTTACTAAATAAGTACAAAAATTATTAAAACTGGAAAATAAATAGATAAATAAATAATTATTTCATAGAATATTCTCGCTGCTCTTTTACATATCAGTGTTGTTTTGGTACTGTTTATATCAAAAGTGAAACTTTGGAAAAGGAATATTTATGGCACTCAGACAGGTATGTTCTATACAGTTGTTTTGACAGAGGGAAACAATGCATTTCTAGTTTCATAATATTTGTTCCTCAGCTTTTACTGTTTAATGTTAATGTAAATGTAGTTTACAACCATGCAAACTTTTGAGCTGTCACTATTGGCATATAATTCAAGAAAGATTACTAACGTCAACATATTTTACTAACAGACTAAGTTACTAATCTCTGTCTAAAAATAAAATAATGCTGCTGGTACTTTTCCAAAGTCATTTTTACCCCGCTGTAATTTGGCTCCAAACCTCAGGTGAAAATTGTCATTTTGACCCCTCTCTACAAAACATTGGATTACTCGGTATATATTCATCCATAACATTTGATAAAGAAAATTAATAAATACTGACATTTAATTTTCCAGATGAAGTATTAATTAAAATGGTTAATCGATGGTTGACAAAAATGTCTTAATTTTGTCATGCACTTTTATTATGTCTCTGTAATATGTTTAGAACATGTTTTTTTTCCCCCAAATCTCTAAGCACTTTCTCAGAAATCCTGGTGGATCATTTGGCAGGATATGAAATGGTGTCATGCTGACCGTGATGTCAGCAGAAAAGAATCTTCAATTACGAACGGAATGACTGCTGTCAGTTGTCAAGTTCAAAACATCTGTGCACAACGCAGTCACATAATTGCAGTACATCAAAGTAATTTGAAATAATGCTAAACAGAAAATAAAATTGGAAGACAAGTAGTCAGAACCTGACCTGTCTGAGGAACGCCTCCTTATTGGCCAGTTCGTTTTCCAGCTTGTCTGTGATGTCATGTAGTGATGTGGACTCTCTCTGGGCACTGAGATAGCGCTTCTCAAGAGTCACTATCCGTTCCTCCATGTCTTCTTTCTGACACATAGCCTGAACACACACACACAGACTGTTGGTTAGTGGCTCTCAGACACACACCTAAGATAGAACCCGCAGGTGTAATAGTCAACTGTCAATCAAAAATCCTGCCCTATAATTACACACAGGCTTGAGGACAAATATGAACACAAGCAAACACACATTCGGACACAGAGGCACACACACACACACACACTGCTCCGGGCTGCCACAACCTCTCTCCATCAATAGCTGTATCTCAAATCCAACAGACATTTCCCAGAATCTGTCCAGCTGTCGCTAATTATCAATGTGACAAGGCTATGTCCGAAATCGAAGGCAGCTGTTTCGCTACCTGGTCAGTCAGTGTTGCAACAGACTGAATTTTGTAAGAAGACACCTTTTAATAAAACTGCATTTGAGATGAAAGGATGTTAACCATTGTCTGATGAGGTTTCAGACACAGCCTAATTTACAGTATGTGTGTTTTGAGACAGAGGCTTGACATACACCCATACTGCACCTCTTTAATATCTCTCTGGTACTTGTTGTTCATATCTTCACTCTTGATGAGGTCTTTTCTAGCCGTCTCCAGCTCCTGCTCCACCTCGGACACACGGGAGGACAGTGAGGACATGCGCTCCTTCATCTGCGCCAGCTCGTAGTTTTGCTTCTCCAGCAGCTCCTGCAGCTCCACCACCTGACTGGCCTCGTCCCCCGACTCCATCGACCCGTTAGACAACCGCTGCAGCCCAAACACATGTAATACACTTCCTTTTAGAGTGAAGAAATGCTGCGAGATGGATTAAACAGATTAAATAAGGATGTTTAAACAGAATCAACTGCTCATTAATTCAGTAAAACTGCATATTATTATAAGGGTTATTATTGTTAAATAAAACTAAGCCCATACAATTATTTTGAATTACATTAAATAAACATTAAAAGTGATGTATCATGAAAATCGGACTTTTTCCATGTTTAAGTGTTCCCGGTGCATCTACCAACCCAGAAAACATGAAAAAGAACAAAACAGTCAATTTTTTGCTAAGCCTTTCTCTGCAAGCTTGTTAAAAAATGAGCTGCTCAGAAAGGGGATCTTATTATAATATTACCGCCCCTTAATCTGCAAGTTTCCACCCATGGTGCCCCCATTGTGTGTTCGCAAGCGACAACCACGTACCAGTTCTAAAGTTCGAGCAAAGCATGCTAACTGTTCTGCACTGCTGAGCACAGAACACAGAAATAACCAACTGTTTTGGCAACTCGTGTGTGTTTTTAACGTAAACTTATGTGTATTTGACAGTTTAAGCGCAATAAGACAGGAAGGAGAATTTAGTTTAGTACTCACATGCCGTGTGACAGCTGCTTTCTGTGTGTGCGCTTCGGATGTGTGCGCTCAGAAAACCGTATATCAGAAGTTTAAACTAATATGGTTTAAAACGCATGATTTCAGCACAATAGACATCGTAATCAAAACCAAACAGATGTTTTTTAGCAGAGTATCTGAGGAACGAGCTGTAAAGGCACAGCCCTATTCTGGAAAAAGGGGGAGGGGAGCAACAGTTAATTTGCATTTAAAGAGGCATGCATGAAAACAGCGTGTTTCTGCTTCCACTCAAAACAGGCATTTTCAAAATGCTATAATAAATGATCTGTTGGCTAGTTTGAGCTGAAACGTCACAGACACATTCTGGGGACACTTATATTATAAAATAAATTCCAAACCCGTAAGACCTTCGTTCATCTTCGGAACACAATTTAAACATTTGGGCGGCGTTATGCAAATCTTCCCACATAGTGAGGTAGATATGTGGGGGCGTGTTAGAACGAGCCGTTTTAGGTAGGTGTGGCTGACTCGGAATTTTATAAAGAATATCTCTTTGGATTTGAGACTTTAGTCTTTGCAACTTTACAGATCTTCTTTATGCACCAAGAGCTTGTAACACTCCAAAGAGAAAGGAAAAATTGAAATCGCATCATATGACCCCTTTAATGACAGAATATTATTTTTTGGGTGAACTAACCCTTTAATGTTTTCAGCTACTTCATCGATTCATTCACTGAAACTGTCATCTAGCACAGTGCTCTTTATTTAGACTGTTGAATTCCCAGCATGCACATTTGTGTCTGTTCAGTCTAATTGCTTTCTCAGTGTGAAACAGAGGCTCAGCAGATCTTTCCTCTGCCATGCGTAAAATAAAGATTTTTCTCACATATTCACACTAAATCTTGTGCTGCACTAAAATTAGGCTTTACATCCTGTTTAATTTATGGTGCAGACACCCAGACAGAAGGGTGATAAAATAATTTGCAGAGCACACAGAATTTACTCCGTCAAAGCTGTGAAGCCACGAGAGATCGACACGACTTCACCAGAAGAGGGTTCTGTGATCGTAAACAAACGAGAAAGACAAGACAAAGAATAGCCACGATTTATTCTGGAGCAGCTGTAGGGTCTGATAATGACTCACTCTCACTTTTTTCACTCCCTCTCACTGTCTCTCTCTTTCTTTTTCTGTCTTTTTTGTCTATTTGACAGGGTCAGATATGTTTGTTACGTACAGGCAAAGCCAGTGACCTCTGGTTGGTCGGTTGGACCCATGCATCAGTGCCAGAGGCCCTGGATATCATCAGTACTGCTACTGAATCTATCGAGCATCATGGGAGATTAATTTGGCCAATTGAGATATACTGTCAAAGTGCCAACTTTAATCTTTTACAAGGCCACATGTTCCTGCCATCACTGTCACCATTCCAGCACAATCTAATGCCGCACACAGCACCCACCGGTGACAGCGAGAGGAGGATGACTCTCTTCTCATCCTGTTATCTTTTCATCAGGAGTGTGAGGCAAGATTCTTCTGCGACTGGTTTAACTGCACATTAAATGTGATTTAGAATCACAGTCTGACAGGATGAGTCATGTGTGTAGACTGTATAGAGGTTTACTGATTTTATTTTACACGTCTGTGTTCAAAAACTATTTTCAGTAGTTTCTTTCTTTCCCTGTTAGACTAAAAGCTGATTGTACATCAAAATAAATCACTTCTAGTCACCAGTTCTGTACAGTGCCATTTAAAAGTTTGGGGTTGTCTAGATTTTGTTTTCTAAGAAATTAATACTTTTATTCAACAAGCAAGCATTGACCAAAATTTACAGTAAAATTAGCCTTGCCATCACAGGAATAAATTAAATTTTTAAATATATTAAAATACAGCTACTTTAAATTGTATTGTAACAAAAATCTCACCGACCCAAACTTCTGAATGTTAGCGTACTTTTAGCATTCATCAAACAAAATCTGACTGTTGAGAGATCATTAACCACTCTGAGGCAGTTTAGAGCCTGGTTCCCTCACCTTGCCATGAACTTTCTGAGCATCGGTTCCCTCCAACAAGTCCTCAGCCCCTTCTCCTGATGCCACCTTCCTCTGAATGTGTGCATTCTGCTCTCTTAAGGCCACAATCTGCAAAAGCGCAATATAGAGAGATTTAATGTCAAATAAAACCCAGCAATACTGAAATCAGTTGTTGTTTGATAGGACACTTTATGCCAAATAATATACCAAACAGTAAAGACATAATAGAAACATATATCATCCTGACTTACATGTTACTGGTCCAATAAAACCTAAAAAAGTGATATTCATAAGCAACATCAAATATTACTGGTACTACTTTATTGCCTTGTGCAAATAAAGACTAAGCAGGTCTTATACTTTATTTGTATCACCTGGAAGCAACGAACATTTCCAATGTCATCCAAACTTTTTTTAATTTGTATTTGAGGTTTTTTTAAATATATATTCAAATTGGATATCCATACTGTTTTGATGGGCAGACCAAATCATATTTTTCCTAGACTCTGTGTGTATTATCTTCTAGAGTCATTTTTGTATGATGTTCGTACATAATTCTCTTGAAACTGCAAGCATACAGAAAAACTGCATTATAAATCAAACTTAGACAGCTTAGAAGGGTTTGCTTCATACATGTAGCACATCAACAGCAAGCACGGTCACTTTTCCATCAGTTTTTAATTGCAAATGTACAGTATCAAGGGCATGCTGTACTGTAGCTCTCGTTCTGACAGGAATTATTGAGGAGCAGCAGGAATGCTGGAAACAGGCAGCTCTTAACTGATCATTTAACAACCGACCTCAACAATTTGTTACAGCTGCCAGCACCAACTATACTGGATTTTAACAAAGAAGTCTTAAAGGCACAGCAGCAGCATAAAACAGCCTGTTTGATTATTAGAGAGAGAGAAGGTGTACAATGATTATGACATTCTAAATTATGCTTTTTTGCACAAATTACATTTTATTATGGGGTATAACGCATTTAAGGGCATGTCATCAAGTGTTTCTATAGGGATTTCACATGACACTTCACATTGCTGTCACAAGACTAGAAGTATTAAATGTCAGAGACAGAGTTAACATTCTGAAGTGATCTCACAGGATTTCATAGGTCAATTATAGGCAAGTTGTGGTAAATGTATGCACTTTTAAAATGTTGTAAAGCACAACTTAATCGCACTGTGAAGATCGCATGAAAAGTGACAAGCGACAGCTTCACAATGTGTCAATTACATCAAGTGTAAATTTGACCCGTCCATGAGCGTGTGTAGGACAGTTGGCCAGAGTCAATAGTTAAAAAGAGGATAACACTTTAGTGTAGGGACCAATTCTCACTATTAACTAGTTGCTTATTAGCATGCCTATTATTAACATATTGGCTGTTACTGGCTGCTACTAGTGCTTATAAAGCACATATTCTGTATGACCATATTCTACATCCCTAATCCTACCCAATACCTAAACTTAACAAATACCTCACTGACTGTTAATAAGCAGCAAATGAGGAGTTTATTGAGGCAGAAGCCGTAGTTAATGGTCTGTTAATAGCGAGAATTGGACCTTAAAATAAAGCGTGACCAACAAAAGTTTAAAATATACATATTTTTCTTACACACACACACACACACTTATTGTTTGTTTCATTTCAGAACACATGGATTCATCCACTGGTGTCGTATCAGCACGATCTCATTAGAAAACATAACGGTTTTACCAGGTGGCAATTTTGTATGAATTTAAACAATCCAATTCATGTGGAAATATACGATTTTTAGAACAGTAAGTATGAAGTTCCACCCTTAACCCCACAACTAAACCTAACCAATCAGTGGGCCATGAACAGATGAAAAAAAAATAATAATAATAATTAATTTGTGTTCATGTGAAGAAAGGCCCAACACTGTAAAAAATTACTCTTAAAAAAGGTTTGGGATTTTACAAGAAAATACTATTTCAGCATTTCTACTGCAAAATTTTGTTTAATTCAATGTTACTTGCCATTTCTTTGTAACTGTTTGCAAAATTCACTAGCAATTTCTGAATGAAAATAGTTTGAAAGTAAATTCTACGCCACATTTTTTTGCAGTGTATACATCTGGGATGACATGAGAGAGTAAATGACGAGAGAATTTTTGGGTGAAATATCCCTTTAACAGCATAAAAAAACTTACATTTTGACATGTTAACATCAACAGCCCAAGTTTGTACATAATCAAAATTTAAAGAAATAATAATAATAATAATAATGATAATTTAAAAGAACATACTTTCTTGCATTCAATTCCAAAATAATATCTCATTCAAAAAAGTATTTGATGCCACTACAATATACTGTTGATGTTCATGGTTATACCATGGTAGTTTTATAAATACCACAGTACTCAAATGATTACCAATGGTTCAAATAAAAACACTGAACTTTTTATACTTTTTTACTACACTAACCACCACTATATCTTACACTATAATGTAATTTATGAAATGCTGTATATCTGGACCAGCACAAACCTGCCACAGCCCAATAAATGTAAAACTGCTGCGCATACAAATATAGCAGCAGAAGTTGCTGACCATGGCCACTGGCATATGCTCCCTAATAAAATAACCTAGTATTCTTCAAGGAGCATCTCTAAAGCAGGTTATCTGACTGATGAGCCCTGTCACACACACACACACACACACACACACACACACACACGCGACTCTGCACTGATTAGGAGCATCAGGAGCATCCCACTCCTTCATTCTGCTGTTCGTCTTCATCCCCGTGTGTTGCCTAACATGATTAAGCACATCATTTCCATACTGTTCCAAAACTTTAGACATTCTCATTTCACTGGGTATTTTTGAGGCAATGCTGTGTTTGCAATTATGTACCATTGTGGCATATACATTTAAAAAAGTTCTTCATTGGAACTGATTTTTCCATGAAGAACATCCATGGCACACACACACACACACACACACACACACATACACGTTGTGTTCTCTCTAGGCTAAAGGTCATTGGGAGATTATTCCACACCCATGTCGAGACGCTCTGTCCACTGTGAGCTCAGAGGAAGCAGGATAGATGGATGGATATAAGGAAGACATCCGCTTCCCTTTGTTTGGTTTATCGCCGCTCGCCACGCATTCCTTTAATGAGGCGGCAATTAAGGGGCTTCGCGCTTTTGAAGGCTCAGAAAGGGAATCGTCTGCCATTTTTCGAGGCCTGAAGATCAAACAATACCGCACCTTCTGACTCCACAAAGAGCCGGAATATTGAGTCAACTTGCAAATGAAGGTAAATGAGAAGTGGAGGCCCAATGAAAGTGAGCATGTCCGCTTTGATGTCGTTCATTTGGCCTCATCAAAGCCGAGTGCGTACGAGCCCGGCTGTGCCTGAAATGCTGGTTTGTTTCAAACAGGAGACAACTACTTCACAGAAACCTGATTCATCTTTGCTACTCACCTGAATGTGTCGTGTAAAACAACATTTTGCTCCCTCTAACTCTGAGATATTAACGTACACTTGAAATAGAAATGGTTCAGTTATACACATGCAGAAATGAACCACTCATAATACTGAGAACGCTAAAATATGTGAAAGATAGCCTTTAAGTATTCTCGTAGCTTTATAAAATTACGGTTGAACCATTGATGTCACATGGACTATTTTAACGATGTCCTTACTACCTTTATGGGCCTTGAACGTGTCAGTTGCACTGCTGTCTATGCAGGGTCAGAAAGCTGTCGGATTTCATCAAAAATATCTTAATTTGTGTTTCGAAGATGAACGAAGGTCTTACGGGTTTGAAACGACAGAATTTTCATTTTTGGGTGAACTATCCCTTTAATATATTGCCTGGGTTTTTTTTCACTGTTTAGAGGTAGTTTCAGATGTGCAGCCTTTAATTTCTACATTTCAGACACCGCTTACACAGACAGAACAGAAACCTTAAATAATCTTAAGCACGCGCTTAGATTTAATAATCTTCTCATCAATATGTTTTCTGTTGGTTTTGCATCTTTAGATGTTTTTATATACAGTATGACTTATTTAAGATGTTATTTCAGATATACCCCACCCACCTCTCTATTTATCTATCTTAGGACTAGTGTTGTCAAAAGACCCGGTATTTCGGTACCAAGTCGGTACTAAAAAAATGAAAACGTTACGGTACCATGTTTTTGTGTTTTGCTTTGGTACCGAAATTGGTACCGAGAACCGTGGATTTTCACTGGTATCGGTACCGAATACTGAAATTTTGGTACCGTGACAACACTACTTAGGACTGAGTCAAGTCTTGTTTTAAATCACTGCTTTAACTTCTTCTCACCTCTCCATCTGTCTGGCTCTTTGATCTGAGGCAAACCTCTCTCTTGACCCGAAAAGATCAGATGAGTGTTCATTCAGAAACAGAGACATTACTCACAGTGCAGTCAAAAGTAGTACACACAATCTCAAAATTACATATCTCTTAAAGGGAAAAAAAAAAAGTTATTTGGCTCTTGTTGAGAAGTTTGAAGCTCTTTCAGCTAGAACGGCACCATCTGGACTGCCAGTACTAGAATAAACACTAAAATACACAATGTACTATTTGCTCTGTTGCATTTCACACTAATCAGATCAAGCAAAAACAACACACCATAGCAACAAATAAACATATAGCATGTTTATTAAGTATATTTAGCTCCTTTTGGGTGCAGATTGCTGTATAATTATGTAAATCAGAGCATATGTGCCTCACCTCCTGATTGGCTGCGGTCAACTCCTCCTCCAAGGCAGAGACCCTCTCTAGTGACACCCGCAATCTCTCTCGTACCTGAACGAAACACAAAATTCCATCACTCACTGTTTATCATAGCTGTGCTCTACTCTGAACTGATCTGAGAATGTTTTTTTTCTTCCTGATTTAGAATTGCATTTAAATGATGGTTGCAAACAATGCAGAATTGCAGAATTTAAGGAAGTAGAATTAAAATGGAATACAATTCTTAGAAACGGCAATTGTAGTTTTAATAGTATATTTAATTGTTTATCATGAATGACCTATAAGCATGATATTGTATGTACAATGTGGTATTTGCTAAAACATTATATGATCAATTAATGAAATGGTAACAGTATAAATTTGTATTTAATTTATAAAAATGGTCTTATATTTAATAATTAAATTTAGTTTCAAGGACCACAGTGGAAAAAAAATGTAAATCTTAATTTTCATAAAGTTATTGGTAACACTTTAGTTTAGGGACCAATTCTCACTATTAACTTGATGCTTATTAGCCTGTCTATTATTAACATATTGGCTGTTTATTAGTACTCATAAAGCACATTCTGTGTGACCATATTCTACATCCCTAATCCTACCCAATACCTAAACTTAACAACTACCTTACTAACTATTAATAAGCAGCAAATTAGGAGTTTATTGAGGCAAAAGTCGGTTTGTTAATGGCAAGAACCGGACCTTAAAATAAAGAGTGACCAAGTTATTTAAAAAAAAATGTTGTGGTACTGTATGACAAATTTTAAGTATTTTTTTTTCTTTGTCTTACAACTGATTATAAGTCTTTTAATCGCCCTCTCTGGTGACCTGTTTGATCACTGGAATCATTTCAGTGCGTTTGGCCCTTCATCACTGGACAATCAGTGGTCACTAAAACTGTGGTCCCATAAATCATAAGCAATTTCCTGCCATCGGTTACCTAACGCCTTTTAAATGACAGTGTCTGCAGAAGGCCGCAGAATGGATTACAGCTGGATGAACCACCACACAAGGGCTTAATCCATAAATAAAACGCCACTGGATGAAGGAAAGGAGAGGTGGGACTGTGGGTCACGGTGTTTAATAAATGTACTTCCACCTCACTGTTCCAAAAACCAGGAGAGGAAGTGGTTATATAATATTATTTTGGTTACTAAGATTGATCAGTCGGCCTATATGCATTATATGGGTTAAACATCAGCAGGTCTGTGGTACATTTGATGTGTCACATATGAATTTATACTAGCAGATTTCTATCTTTGCAATGCACTGTGAATTCAACAATAAAAAACAAAACAAAAGGAATCTCATCAGTTGTTGATCTCAGGGTTTACCTTCTCATCCAATGCTTTGTGGTGCTCAAAGAGGGACTTAAGGGCTTTGAGGACCTCCACCTCACTGGAGACCCCAGAAGGAGACTGAGCTTGTCGTTTCACCACAGTCATTCGTAGGGAACGTTCATGCCTCGAAACCAAACACTCCAAATGCTCCAATAGCAGCTGTGGAACATATAAAGAGTTAATTTCATTATGTTTATCATCACAATCATCCGTTACTATTATGAACATTAGAATTAAACCAAACGTAAAACTGAAACTAAAT
The DNA here is from genome assembly GCF_001515605.1 of Sinocyclocheilus anshuiensis. Lineage (NCBI taxonomy): Eukaryota > Metazoa > Chordata > Actinopteri > Cypriniformes > Cyprinidae > Sinocyclocheilus > Sinocyclocheilus anshuiensis. Next base: position 1,611,549 of record NW_015542495.1, read on the forward strand.
CTAAAACCAATATTAATACTAGTTTAAAGCTGAAATGCAGCCTTATGTCTCACTTGGGACCAAGAGGATTAAGTAAGTTGTAAAAGCTGAAATTAACAAATGAAGATGGAAATTAAATCTAAAAACCCTAAATCTAAAGCATCCAAACAAATCCATCCAAAATTCAAAATTTAGTAATTAATCTAATACTGAACCTAAATCTAAAGCCAAAATTAAAATTTCAACTAAATATAAAACCAATTCTAAAACTAAAGCTAAAATTGAATAAAAAATAAAGTTAAATCTAAAACTAAATCTAAAGACAAAGTTGAAAACCAGAGAATAATCTAAAACTAATTTATTACTATACAAAAAACTACAGCTAAATATAAATCTAATATTAATTCCAAAACTACAATTAAAAGCTGAAACTAAAACTTAAATGAAATCAAAATTTTGTAGTTAATCTAAAACTGAAATGAAATGTCTCAAGCCTGTGTTATACTTTCCGCGTGTCCGCTAGGGTCCGCTATGGTATGCGTGACGTAAAAATCGGCATCGGAGAGTGTGCGCGGAGGCTCCGCGCGGACATCCGCGTGCCTCCCATTTTTTGTGACCGCGCGTCAGTAGGCTACTGCGCATGCGCAGGCTGTGTGAAGAAGCCCGTTGCTACTCGAACCTGTACAATTCGTCGATAAAACAATATAAAGACAGCCAGATGTGCAATAACTCTGGGCAATTCTTTGTTCACATGTTTGTTTATTGTTCAAGCCGATTTACTACGCATGTATGGAACACGTCCGCGGAGCGGACCATCAGCGTATGCTTTCGGAAGTATAAATACAAGTAGTCCGTGTCCGCGCCGTCCGTGTACGCGTCCGGATTGCTCACGCGGAAAGTATAACACAGGCTTAAGACTGCTTTGATCCTGCTCAATACACTGAATAAGGTTCATAGGCCGTTCCTCCGTCCGGATTGCTCATGCGGAAAGTATAACACAGGCTTCATGCTACAACATGAGGTCAGTTTTTTAGTTATGTCACTAAACCCTCAAGGATATTCTTCACATGAAAATTAATGGCATGTGCTTAACACACCATTTTGTCTTTTCTCATTTTACAAGGGAACCCTTTCAGATGGATAACAACATTACACACAAGAAAACCCATTACATTACTTGAAACAATAGGGCAGACACAACAAATTGAAACCCCCTGGACCCGGCACAAAGGAGATTATGTTAATGTGGTTACTCTCTGCTCTGGTACATGGCATAAAAAATCAATTCGGCCCCAAAGTCCCAAGGATACCATGGAGAGAGAGAGAGAACGTCTGGCTTTAGATGAGTGGAGTGGACATAGATGACTATGGATGGCGAGACAAAAGAAAAAGTGTTTATGTTGTTCTGAGAACCTGCTCAGAATTATGCTGAATTCCGTAATATGCATAAGGTGCGGAATTGCAAAAGCCGGATGCAGGATATTCCCACTCAATATCTTAGACTTCCAACCATGAAAGTACTCCGATGCTTGATGCTCAGAAGACAAGGCATATTGAAACAAAACATTATGGAATGTTTTGTTACTGTTTACTGTTCATTACTGTTCACTTCGCAGGTGTTCGATGGCCAACTGAGAAGCCTCTTAGCATACTGCAACCTAATTGTGGGCACAAGGAATGCTATTCAATGCTAGCATTTGTTTTGCAAGAGTATCAACAGATAGAATTATTAAACATCTGTCTCAGTAAACGTATTCTAAACAAGTTTCATATATCATACTTTGACTCAGTGATGCATTTTATTTGTTTAAAAGTGACTGTACTATACATCCCCCAGCCACCAATATCACGTGACTAAATATAAAACTAATAATAATAATAAGTAAAAACTACACTGCCATTCAAAAGTTTGGGATCAGTAATTTTTTTTAAAGAAATTAATATTTTTATTCAGCAAGGGTGTGTTAAATTGATAAAACTTGAGTAAAACTTTTGAATATGCCGTTCTTTTTAACTTTTTATTCATCAAAGAAACCTAAAAAAAAGTATCAAAAAGCAGCAAAACTGTTTCCAAAATAGATAATAAATCAGCATTTTGATAATAAATCAGAATGATTTCTGAAGGATCATGCGACACTGAAGACTGGAGTAATGGCTGATGAAAATTTATTTATTTATTTATTGAAGAATATATTTTAAAGTATAATAAAATAGAAAACTGTTGTTTTAAATTGTAATATAACAATATTTTATAATATTACAGTTTTTTCCTCTATTTTTGATCAAATAAATGCAGCCTTGATTAGCAAATCAATACGATCAATAGCGATTAATACAATCAGTTAAATGGTTTAAAAAGTAATTTATTTATTTTTATTTCAGTAATTTATCAACATTTTGAAAAAGGTTTGCTGCATGGTTAAAATATGCTATGCGTATATAAAAAATGTTGTTTTTTTGAGAAAAAAAAAAACATAAGTGGCGTATAAGTCGCATTTTATTATTTCATTCAGAAATAGGCCTAATGCCGACGCGAAATTTTTACAAACATGATAATAAACACTGCAAACATAGCTAGGCTATTTTAGTTCCCCGCACTCCACAACAAATCCTTTCAATTAACGATATTTAGAAAAAAACAAGAATTAAAAATATAAGAATCTATAGCTATATAAACGACAAGCCAAAACAAATTAATTTAGGCTAAAACTAAACTGAAACCAACGTTGGGTCTCTCATTCGACACAAAATCAAATGTTTTCGTATTCGCGATGTATTTGAATGCCAAATTATTATTTATTATGTATGGAAGCAACTATTCCTTTTAGTCATAAAGATAATCGGAATTGTAAAAGGTTCGCTTTTATTTGTGTACATTCACAATAAAAACAAATCTTTGTGCTTTTGTAAAATAAGCCTAAAGAAAAATAGGATGCCGCTTTCTGCCGTTTGGTTTGCTTTCGCGCAGCACAAAAATGAACCGAAACTCTGCATACTAGGCTACTTGTTGCACAGTTTTTTTCGTTTTCTTAATTTATTATTTAAGTAAAAATATATTTCTTGTATAGGCCTATTTATTCGTTATATATAGCCAAGCTTTATTATGTTTCTCTCCGCTCGCTGAAGTGCTGCAGGTGCGTGATGTGACCATGTGAATATTCATGTTCTTTTGTTTGCTGCTTTTTGTGCATAGCTTTATTATGTTTTTCTCCGCTCGCAGTAGCGCTGCAGGTGCGCGATGTGATATAATATGACCATGTGAATCCTCATGTTCTGTTGTTTGCTGCTTTTTGCACATGTAAAATTAATCCCCGGGAAACAAATGTTAGTATTTTTAACGGGTCACAGACACTTATCCTTTCTAATTTAAAATAATCTTATTGGTTTACGATTAATAATTGGTTAATCGGTTTTCTAAGTAGGGAGTTGAACTTCAAGTGGAGTCTCCAAGTAGGTAGTTGGAAATTCAGACTTCTCCAGCTGAATGTTAGGCAGCATTAGGGCTGCAGCAGCACATGTACCTGCCTGAGGGCTGTACTGGCTGTACTGTAGCAGTGCTGCTCTAGAGACCTATAGAGAAGCTGACCTTTCTATTTCTGCTCAGTACCTTGCTCCCTCATTCATAACCCTCGGTCTATGCCAGCCTCTGTCTTTCCCAGCGCCAGCTCAGCACTAAAACATCCCTACAGCCGGATGATGCAGGTTAGGTTTCTCTCTCTCCCTCTGATTGTGTCTGTTTTGGTGGATCAGTTTCACACTGGTGCCATCAGTAGACACAGCCATTAGCTAATACACAAATCTCAGAATTGATCTTAAATCGATATATGTACAGTAACATTATGTGTCATTTTACTTGAAAGGCCGCCCTGCGTAAAGTCCATCCTGTACGTTTCATCTACATGCTTAATTTTTATCATACTGAAATCAGTGTATTCCTCTGTAATACTTACTGTACATTATTTAATGGCATGACCTCACTCATAAGTGTTCTTATCTTTCTTTGTACTTTCACTGTACTTGTTTCTGATTGTTTAACATCATTTGATATTGTATGACTGTAAGTACTTTTTCCACTTTAAAACAAAAATAAAAACTACTGTTAAAATGTTTAAAATGTTGTACACTTACATAAGATAAAGACACCAATAATAAGTGCCCTAAAAAGCTTTATTCTACATAAGTGTAGTCCTGATTTTGCGGAGTTAGATGTGTTCCTAAGTCAACATATTTTGTTGACCCTGGAACAACATTTTAATCCAGAAATTTAGCCTTGACCATATCCCTACACCTAAACCTAACCTTAACCACGAGTAATCCCTAAAATCAGAGGAAATGATAGATGAATGACACTGATGTACAAGCACCAAACACTGATTATAAGCCTAAACTTTATAAAAACTATAAACTGGTTCTTCAAATCTGATTGGTTAATCACAATGTTGTTCCAGGGTCAACAAAGATGTTGATCCAGGAACATGTTACACTTGGTAAAATCAGGTTCTGCATCCCTCATAGCGGTCCTCAGGTTGATATAACGTGACCTCGTTTTTACTAATGCATAGAAATAATCAGCAATAAGACACATCTTAACTTCATTGCAAGAACAGATAGTGGTCCAAATGGCACTTAAAATGAAAATCAATGGCCAAACATCTCTGCAGTGTTCACAATGTTGATCTATACTGGCAGGGAGTACAGTGAAAATTAGACATACTGATTTCATTGGCAACAAAAATGTTTTCCTTATAAGTACTTTATAAGTCCAAGGCCTATAGTAAATGGCCAATGGTCCAAATTAACATAACATTTACAGTAAATATTATGTAACACAAGATTTAGTGCATCTCAAATCAAAGTATGTTGAAAATAGTATGTAAAAAAGTGCATCTTGTGGATTTTTGAAGTGTTACATCTGTGCAAGCTTCTTAGGTTATATCACCTCAACTCCTTGTTATTTTGTCTGATTTATATTATCACCTATTACTCAATCGCTGTCGTTCTAAAAAGTATGTACTTTCTACATTATCAGGGCCTAATATACTTTTAGGGAATGTTGCTGTTACGCAAACTGGGACGCGGTCTCAAAATGATTAAGATATGACCTTTTCCATAATGACTGATGCATTGCAGAGTTGACGACAGTCTCTGTAGAGCAGCTTTGGGTTAAATACTTCACTCACGGTCACATTAGCTGCTCCCTGTGTAAGATTAGAAACTCTGCTTGAAATGCTGCTCCCAGAGTCTGTTGCTAATCTCACTCGACCTCTCCTCTTTTTCATTCCAACTACGCCCCTTATCCTCCTCGATCTATGCTTCCATCTGGTTTTTAATACCCTCCAATATCCTCAATTCCATAATTGACTCTTCAAACGTTTGGCTGCGGCTAAGTAACGTAAGTAATTAACTGAATTGCAGCGTGGAGGCTGGTGAGCTGGGCTGCATTAGCAGTGACTCAGGCAAGTACTGAGGGGTGCAGAAAAAGAATAGAGGTGAAAATGAAGCTGAAGAAGTGAGAATGACTACTTTCTTGTGAAATGGAAGTGATAGCCAAAGTGCTGGGTCTTGTCAGACGTTTTGGCAGCTTCTATGCATTCAATGCAAATGCTTGGTGACAATTTTATTGAAAAACGCCAGCCTGTTATCTTGACTTACAGGGAATTATGATCTCACCGCTACAAGGATGAAGTTATCGCTCAACTGTCATCTCAACGCAATAAAGTCCCCATGAAAGGTAGTGCAGGGCATATCGAAAGTGAGAATGTTGTGACTCTAAAGTAAGCATCTCAACAGAATCTGGTTTCAGTTCATTAAAAGCAGTTTGGAGCAACTACAAACATACCGACTCCAACAAAATATCATGAGTCATTGGGTGGGCATCTGTTAAATTTTTGTAAGCAAGTTCAACTTATTTGACAGTTAAGGAGCACAATCTGTTCTTTGAAGTGCCTGGAAGACAGTGTGCAAACTCACTCTGGTGTTGTTCCTTTCGGCCTTCAGCTCTGAAATCTCCTCCTCCTTCTCCAGCAGCTGTTCCCTGCAGGCGTTCAACTCTTTCGTCAGGGCGGCAAACTCCTGCAAGACACCAATGCAATACATCCTCATTAAACACACCTGAAACATCTAATTATGGTCTTCAAGGTTTACTGGAAACTTCTAGGCAAGTGTGCGATTGGAGTAGGTTTGAGCTAAACTCTGCATGACATTAGCCATGTTTCCATCACCCTGTTCTTATGCACATTTTGAAGTATCGCATCAGAAACGAGTGATGGAAATGCCAAATTTCGAATAAAAATCCCTTAATTTTTTACATTCGCTTGAGGTGGTTTTTGACTTTTGTGAAAAAGGGTTAATGGTAATAATGGCAGATGGAAACGCATTTGCCGAGTAAATTGCTCCATGCGCATCAAAACGTTATGTGACTTTGCACTATAGGACGGCAAAACCTGACTAACCAGCGGACCGATCTCATTCCACAGCATCTGAAATGTTGTGATGGTCATTTTGAAATGCCTGAGCAAAGTCTGTCATCAAAGTATTTCTGTATAATTGCCTCTCAGAACTGTTACATGACTGCGTTCCCAAATAGCAGGCATCCACCTCCGAAAGCAATGACCTCATTTATTTTGTTTCATCTGCTTGCTCTGAGCCGCAAGTAATTTATTATATATGAAAATTATTATATTAAATGGCTTCTCCTACTTTTCTTAGTGATATATAGTGCCAGTTTACCAGGAAGTGACGATTTTGTTCTCTTTGACTCTTTGGATTGAAACGGTGCTTAAACCCGGCTATTGACCCTCTTGGAGCAGGAGCAGACTCCCCTGCCCTGCCAACAAGAGTTGAGGAGTCATATAAAACAATATACCGGTATTATTTTAAAGTGGTCCTATTATGCTTTTTCACTTTTTCAACTTTAGTTAGTCTGTAATGTTGCTGTTTGAGCATAAAAAAATCTGCAAAGTTACAAAGTTCAAAGTCCATTTCAAAAGGAGATATTTTATTTAACAGAAATCACTTTTCAAAAACTACAACGAACGACTCGTTTGGACTACAACGCATATTTTCTGTGATTTGTGATATCACAAATACCGACGAATGGGACGAGACCTGGTTGAGCTGCACTAGAGAAGGCAACGAGTGTTATCACTACGTCGGAGAAACGTTAGCTTTCCCAAGGCAGACGAACTTAAGTAAAACTATTAGTAACTATAGTAAATTATTACTATATTACTATGCCATAGTAAAATGCATGTGCCTATTTTTTGATCAGGTGACCAGCTATCTGCCCAATGAGGTATCTAGTGGTGCTTTTCCACTGCGTGGTACGACTCGGCTCGGCACGGCACGGTTTACTACCACGACTCCTAAAAAAAATCTTTTTCATTCCGCGTCGCCCCATCAAGCTCTCGCTGGATCCGATCCTCTGCTATCAATGAGAGGAACGTCTGTTCTTCAGCAACAGACAACAAAACTGTTTGGTTGTTAAAAAAAAGGTGCGCTCGTTCAAAACAGTTGCGTTCGATCCTTCGCTAGCTGTGCTGATTTAAATCTAGCGGTTCTTTTGTGTTTGTGTCGCAAATTCAGTGACGCAGGTAGTGACGATTCTCTCCGGCCAATTCGTGATCAGCAGAATTTACACGTCACGTTTTGGTAACAGTACGGTCACTTGGAACCTCAACCGAGGTGGTACTAAAAAAAGTACCAGGTACTGTACCCAGTGAAAACCCCTACGGCCACGTCTACCGTGGCCACTCCCACCTCATTGGGGCACTGGATCCAAAGAGCTAGTGCTACTTCCAGCCCTATTTCTCCTACCCCTGCTGCCTCTACCTCTAGCAACAGCTCTCCTATTGACACTACAACCACGTTCACCCCTGCCACCCCCATCCCCGTTGGGCAAAGGGTCGAAATGATCACTTTTTTGTGCTTCGTGAACACTTGCACCCTGCACGGCGGCACCATGGCGCTGCAAAGATGTACCGGGAGAAGCGCGATCATTAGAAGACCGATCGTCATTTCCAAAAGGCAAATATTCCCTTTCAGAGTCAGAATCGGCGAGTAACATCTGCAACACATCCTCACGGTACAACTTTTTATTAGCCATTTGGCAATTTTCTCTCACAAATCTCACAATTTACTCAGACGCTCTGAACTGAACTGCTTCCGCATCAATGACACGATAGCTCACTTGCTCTGCTATTTGCTCGAACACTTTGAATAGGAGCATGACATCATTTTGGTCTAGAATCGAAGTACTATATGTCTGCCATCTAGTGGTAGGGAATACAAATTAGATATTACACCATATTAGGATCTACAGCCTATTTTATGAAGTAAGCAATTTTGCAACTTTGGCGCTTAGAGAGTTAAGTTGTATTTACAACACTGTTCCAGAACAGTTTAACCCATATATTCAGATGTGTCCAGCGCATTTTATGGAGGACTGTTTCCTGATCCTTACAGTATAAGTCATTATAATCAGTAATTATGTCCCCACTGGATGCTACAAATGCCTCGTTTATAATGGGTTTTATTGGTTTTGTCTCGTCGCACCAGGACACGGCATCACAGTATGGTAAGGGGCGTAACATTTCCGTCACACGCTTGAGGTATTCGGCCAATCACAACGCATTGGATAGCTGGCCAATCAGCATACACCTCGCTTTTCAAAACGATGAGCTTTGTTGTTCTCAGGGTTGTTGTCATAAGTAAAAGTACTACAGACCTTCATACTTGTGGAGCAAATTTCAGTCAAGAAGTGATACAATTCAGTATCTACAACAAAAAGACCGGAATTTGGGAACAGCCATTAACTTTTGTGGCCCAGAAATGTTCAGCAAATGCCACGGCTGAAGAGAAATGACAACAATGTGTAAGTTTTCACTTCTGGGAAAGCAAAATCCCACGAGTAAAAGGTACAGATTCAATGTACTTGTGGTAATCTGAATTCAGTGCCACTAAGAGGATTTCAGGAATGGTAGGAATGGGGTCGGAATTGACTAAGGCTGGTATATGGAGTATGACGCAAGTGGTGATGCAATTGCTTTTACATGGTGCATTTAGGTGCCCCAATAAGCAAACGTGAAAAACAACCCTGCAACCCTATGACCTCAACTACAACTTTGGTAACCGTTTGATAATAAGCACAATGAATCATCCCAAGTACAGGCAAAAGTAAAATAAAAGGACAATGAATCATTCCAGAGCACACCTGAGTCAAAATTATAACGTTATGACCAGGATTGTTATTTACAATGACATTAAGTGACAAAAATATTTGCAGTAACCGTAGCCTCCACCTTCCTTCTCTCAACTATGACTGAGTGGGCTAAAATGTGCTCACTTCTTGAATCTAATGGCCATCACGATGGGGTGCAGCCAGAATATAAAGGAAACTTTTAGACTGTTACGTCTTCATAAATCTGTCTGGCAGTTGACTGAAGGCAAGGATCAGAGGTGTTATTTAAATTGGCAAGAGTTGAAATCTCTATAGCGGACACCTCAGTTGATAAATATGAACTTGGTGGATGATGACAAGCCCCTCTCACTACCACCAGACAGGAGGGATTGGGATCATGCAAAGGTAGATGTCTAGGACAATAACTCACTGGGGTATTGATCTAAGCTTGTCCTCTGCTGCAAGACTCTTCTGATTATAGAGGGATAACTGAACAGGACTCAGTCCAGCTGGCCATCAAAGACCCCAGTAGAAGTCTTGTGGTAGCTGGCGAGGTTAACTCATGGTATGAGATACTGTAGTTGTCCTATATGCACCGCAACCACTTGCTGTGATGGTATTGATTACTGATGTTACATGGTGTTACTGTAAGACAGACAAGAACGTATGTGTGTGAGCAAACAATTATCCAGCTTTTCAAAGGGGATTTGCTGGAGGCAATCTTCAAAGTACAAATACGCCGGGGCCTCAGATTTCATCTTGGGAAGCTTTAAGATTCATTGATGTGAACATACGCACCAGCGCACACATACAGATAAACACAATCTTACAGCAAAACAGCTCTACATGGGCTGGAGTTACAATCAGTTATGATCAAAACTCCCTTCTAGCAGCTCTGCCTCTGAAACAAACCTCCCTGAAGTGTTTTCTGAAGTCAAAGGTCAGAGTTCCAAGATCAAACCAAATTCACTGTGCATGAACCTATGCTGCCCTTAGGTGGTAAATGTGGGGGGAGTAAAGCATTGGATCAACATCTGACAAACTCATTAGTGTGTGAAAGTCCCTCTAGTGTGGTGAGCATATATATTCTCATCTCACATCTTTAACATAGAGCTTAAAACTTGAGAATCTACCATGTTACTGGTCCTGTGTAAAGACTGAAATGAAGACTAAATATGGGCTTTTTACACTTCATAATTCAGGTTCATTTTAAATCCTTGGATAACACAATCCAGGATTATATGGCGTTAAATATTTTACACTGTTTACATTTTACTCTCTATACCGATGACACCGCAATTCAGTGGTTTTCAGGAGCAAGGCTTCATACATTATAAGGAAAGCAGCACTAACCCAAGTTATAAGTGCGAAGTTCTTAACCAGGGTCAACTCCGAGTCAAGATTTAACAAGACGTTTACCTGGAATTAGGTGTAGTGTGAAAAGCCTGGAAGAGATTTTTGGCCACAATTCCACCATCGACCGAAATGTTGTGCAGAGCCACAGGTAAGAAAAATCCCCAAAAAAATCTAAACCGTTTCTTCTTAAACATCACAACTGTTTCTCCTAGACATCAGATTAAATGAAGAAAACTTATTTGTTTTCTTAAGTCACCTGTTTCTCAAGATACCAAAGTCTGCAATTCAATATGAACTCAAGCATTTCTCAAAATCTTCTAATACCAAAATAGCTAAGTTCTGCCATGCTACGATTTGTTAATTACCTGTATTCTTATTAGTTTCTATTATTGTTTCTCTAAAGGAATTTTAGGAGAAACATCTGAGACAAGGTTGACAGTTAAATGATACATACTGTAACTGAGAACTCAATTAAGTTATCTGACCTCTGAGAAATAAATACAGCACACTCTGGGAAGCAACAAAATCACAGCCAATTAGAACATACTTGGGGCCAGATTTACTAAAAATGTGCAAATAAAAAGAAATTAATTAAATTAAAGAACACATACTCCACCAGCTCATTTACATAATGCAAGATCAGCACAAATTAGCAACTATCGCAGTCATGTCAAGTGCAAAATGGGCTAAGACATACTTTTTATGGTGTTAAATAATCAGTGTTAAGAAAGTTACTTTGGAAATGTAATGGGTTACAGATTTAAAATGTAATAAGTAGTGTAACTATTTCAATTACTTTATTACAGTAATGTAACTAATTACATTTGATTACTTTTGTAAATTTCTAATGAATTTTTTCAACTGTTAATCATTTTAAAACATTTAAAGCAGGCTGGTTTAACCTTACAGTTAATCTTTAAAGATAAAGCTTATACAGGAACCCAAATAGGTAATAAAACAGTTAATGAATAAGCCTGTGTCCTTAACTGCTGAAACATTGGTGTCTCATATTTTGGAGCAGCCGATGCAATTTGGGAGAGGAATCAATTAAATCTGTGTATGTGTGTGAAAAATTTCAGATCTAACCCCGTTTGTAATCGTTAAAATTTTCATAACTGTAATTTAATTACACATTTTTCTCAGTAACTGTAACAGATTACAGTTACATTTATTTTTTAATTAAACTATGTAATTCCATTGTAACAAGTTACTCCCCAACACTGTAAATAATGGTGCAAATACTAGCAAACTGGCTACTGCAAACATTAGTAAATTACAATCCATAATTTATTTAAATAATCTCCTCCAATAAATTTTGTGTCTGAAAAGGAAACTCCTACAAATGCATATACAACAAGGTCAGCCACAAAAATAACTGTCCATGCCCTTTCATTACTAGTTTTTCACTACGTATCTTTAGTAAACCTTGACAGTAGTTTTTTAGTAGGTTTTTTGATAGTAAGGTTTGCGCTCAAAGCTGTTAAGTAAATCTGGCCTTTGATGTTTAGTATTCAGCTACTTTATATAGTTTCATTTTAGACCAACAATATTTCACCATGCTAAAGCCAGAATCCAAGTGTTTTTTTTAATTGTCTAATTGTGTGATGTTTTAGCAGTCACAGCTGGTTATGACAAAAACCCAGGTTAACATTGAGCAGATTAACTTTTGCACTGTGCCTTAGTTTGTCATGACAGTTGACTTGTTTGGTTAATGAGGACAGTGAAATGTCATAATTAATCTCCACAGAGTGTTATGAGAAGCAGCCAGTAGGGATTCAACCAGCCTGAGGTCTTTGGCTCCAGACTATCTCACGAAAAGCAACAACTACATATCTCGCCATAGTTATCCCATACACCGACGGCTCCAGGGCCCAGAGAGCCGCTGCTGGCAGATGCCCATAATGGGCATGTTGACGACACTGCCGTCTAGCAGAAGTCACTCGGTTCAGTTTGGCACACACGTCACTGTGGATGAGTTAGCAAAGCGCTAATTAAAAAGTGTTGATTAGAGAGGTGGTGGTGCAGAGGTGTTAGTCTAAGGGGAGAGACAGGCATAATTACAACATGTTCTACACCGCTTTAAACAACGACGAGAGAAAAAAATGGATAGACTTGTTAAAATGTTCAAAGGAAGGTGTCAAAGTGAATTTTTACCCAGTTTTTTTAAGAGATATGTTAAAATGTTTGTTTGCAACTTTCTTAAAACAACAATGTTCCTACAGTGAGTATGACTCAAATGCTAAATAAAACACATGCATATCTTGTTAAACAATGTAATATAAATCAGAGATATAAATGGTAGCTTCTCACCTCCTGAGGTGTTACCATGACAAACTAGTACATGCTAAGCTTTATATAGGCTTTGTTTTACAGGTGAGCGTCTGATGGAGGCACAGAAAACATTGAAAATTAAAAATTTCATTCTGTCACTATTTATTAATCTTCATTTCCAAATTCCAAACCATAATTTTTCCCCTATCCCATATAACTTACTTTCTTTCATGAACACAAAAAGAGAATTTCTGAACAATAGCCTATTTAGCTGCTCATTTCAATACAACAAAAGCATAGGGCAATCAGGATCTGTCAAGTTCTATAAAAGAACAAAAACGCCATATGACTCGTGCACGCTATTCCAGGTGTTTGAAAATTGTACAGCGGCTTTGTGTAAGAAACTGATCAAAGTTTAAGTCATTCAATGAAAACCTTCCACTCAACCGTAACTCTCAAATGTCATTTGCATATATTAAAATATGTTGTGAAAAGACATCAATGATACAAGCTACACTGAATCTCATGTTTCATATGACTGACTGAGTAACAAAGTTTGAATATGCAAAAGTGTGAACGAGATATGAGAATCATGGCAGTAGTGACTTAAATTGCTCTGTTCCTCACAGAAAACCATCATATGGCTTGAAAATTGGAAATTCTATAAGTCACATGGACTACATATATTTTTCTATTTGGTCTATATTGGAGCTTGAGAGTCCCTGTTCAATTAAAGTTTTATTTGTATAGAAAAGAGCAGCTTGAACATTCAAACTCATTTTTGGGGGGGATTGGGATTGGACCAACATGATGGTGAACAATTCCTTTAACTCCATTTCATATAATCTAAAAAGGCACCAAAACCATATAAGTTGGCAATCTCACCCTGACAGCAGTGTGAAGTCTGAATGACAAAGACCACCCCATTTGAAAGGCAGATGCAAGAACTGCATCATGGAACCAGACCAAACCTGGTCTTCCCCAAAGAAACAGCACTACGGTTTGAAGTGTTTGACAAAGCCTACCAAGAAATGTCTCGAAGACTGCCAACCAGTCAGTGTGAAAGCCCTAGCACGTCATTCATTCTATTTGGATTGACTCAAAGCACTCTTTTTCAGCTGGATAAAACACACTCCTGAGAGCGACAGGCTGTTTAAAGAGCGGAATGGATGAAAGACTGAGTAGGGTATGCACCTTAAAAACTCAGAGTGAGTTTTTAAGGCTTTAAATCAAAGACCTGTGTATAGTGATAACCATCAAATGCACCTGCGGCTCTTGAGAAACACTCGTTTAAAGTCGCATGATGGAGCATTGCCATAGTGCAGCACAATAACTAATAAAATAAAATGAAACTGGGAGCAATGTTTCATCATAAACAAATAAAAAAACTCAACAGCTCAACAGACAGAACAGCTACATGGATGATATACAACCACAGACCCATTAAATTCTAGACTGAGGATGTTCTGCGTTTGATGAATCTTTAATGGAGGCTGTAAAGCTTTATTTACAGAATGTCCCATGGGGCACATGCATCAGAGTTCCTGTCTCTGTCTACTGTATGTTGCACGCAAGGCTTTTGAAACTAGTCCTTTAGTTGTACAGTAACAGTAGGATTCTCAAATTTATGATGCAGTAGAACCCTATTTAAAAAAATAATAATGCATGTAGAATTGTTACATTACCAAATGATCAGTAGTCGATTCTTAATGACTACTGACGATGCTTAATATTAATTTTTATATCACAGCAAAAATGAATACAGTAAAGACTACCAGTGAAACATTCATATAAATATTAAATAAAATGTATGTAGCTCAAGTAAAATCATCTATGTGCAAGCAGTAAAGCTCATTTATATGTGTGCTGTTTCAGATTTCCCTCAAAGCTCAAGAAGCCCAAATACCTAAAGAAGAGAAACACATTTACATCATTATTTCTCATCTTCTTACACTCATTTACGCTTGAATGTATCTGTGATAACACACATTCACCTTACAGTCTACAATGGCATTAAGCTGCTTTAAATTGCATCCGCGTTTGGAGCCGGTCAGTCCTGACTGGCTCCTGGTCAGTAAAGCATCTAACCAGAGCTAACCAATGACATTAGAACGAGAAGGAAAGCCCTATATGACCATCAGCACTCAGCACATCTCATTTCCCTGATTTAAATATTGAAGAAGGTCACATATGAAGCTACCAGCATCTCTTCAAGAAGCAAACCTTTTTTTTTTTTCTGAAGGTTGTTTACAGAAACAGGTCAGCATCTATATAGGGATACCCACATGGATCTTTGTAACAACCCTTGCTTCCTGTACAGATGAAGTTGTAATTTTGTAATGAAAATTTAGGTTATGGTTGATGGGTGTTTTTGATATATTGTCTATGGCTCTGTTGACATTATTATAAAATTAATCAACATCATTGAATAGTGATCTTCAGTGACTTTTTATTTGGCTTTGCAGTCAGCTACTTTCACATCCTTCCTTCACAACTCACAAGTGTGACAGCACTGAGACAGATATTTTAATAAAGTAAATCTGTATACTATCTGTTTTAATAGTTAATAAATAAATCACAAAATATTTCAGAGAGAATATAATAAACTATGCTTGCATTTCAATTTGAATATTAAAAAAATAGTACAGAAAAAAAATTAATATATTTTTTTATTTTGAAAAAAATATATTAAAAAATAACAATTATATATTTTACATATAATGATTTAATACATTTTAAATTTAATACATTTGTAATATAAAACTGCATTTTTATTTACTTTTTTCAGTACATCACCCTATAGGGTACAGGGTAAGAATGAAATAGCTTATAAATGTATATAATAGATTTCTTCCATGAAAAAAAAAAGCTGTTAGCATCAACTCTATTTCCAATTAAAGCACTCTGAGAATAATGAGCTCAAACTAACTGTTAATTAATGCCAGTGGTGGTAGAAACTATATATATATTCTTTCTAAAGGGATGATCTGCATTCAACAGTTCACTGTTTAATTAAACAAGCACGATGCTATGAGAGTAAAAGTCAACTTTTAATTAACACTAATAATTTATTTTAATTGCCTGAAAAATCTAATGCTTGATTCTTCTCAATCCAAGGCAATTTGTAACACGGGCCCTTGGCAGACTTGGTCCCCTGACAGCGCTCATCCTGTATAAAGCATCTCTCTCTGTTTAAGGCTAAACCTGTATAAATCCATCAGTAGCATGTCCCAGACCCACTCCAGCACTGTCCCCTGGCTCGTGTGTCTGTATGAACCCAGGGTCTGCGCGCTTGGGGGACCGCTGGGCTTGATTTACTCTGACCTTTGGGTGCAGACCTGAGAGGGGTCGACACTTGAATGTAGAGCCGTCCATAAATCTGCAGAGGGGGTAATTACGGCCCAGGGATTTAGCGCTTCTCATGGATACTGGTGGCTAATTCTGTCCTCCTCGTGACAGTCATTAGAAAGCACAGAGGAATCTGGTACTCTGGTTGATCCACAGTTAAAACAAAACAAGAATAAGTACAATGCTGAAGGAAAGTTATTAATGTCTACTGATGCAATACTTAGCAAGCACCGTTATTAATATTACAAACCCTTAACCCTAAATATGAAACTTCAGCACACAACGTATCCCCCATCGTTTGCGATATGAACATGAAATGACGTGGCTTGTTGAAGAGAGGTGTGCTAATATATTTCTAAACAACTGCACTAATGATTTTCACCTACAGGATGATATCCCATAGACCTACAATGAACACGTTTCATTTGATTTTTAGGCATGACACTTGTTTGATCATTTGTTGATCATTGGATGCTAACACCACATGAAATTTTAGATTCATTATTACCTTTCAAATTTCAAATATAAAGTTTTCCAAAAGAACATGAAATCAACTTTAATACATACTCTGTGGAAACCACTCACAACACATTAGCATTGTGTCAGTGGGTTTTGCTATTTAAAATGTAAAAATCAAGTCAATTTGATGCATTTAGGGATAAGCATCAGGACAAAACAAAAAAAATGAAAGCAGCAGGTTGTGTGGAACTTAAAACGTCTCGTGTTTTGTGCTGCCTTTCAGGAAAAAACCCCAGCATGCTCTAGCAGCAACCCACAGTGACAACACAGCTTGCTAACTTCACTTTAATAGCAGGAGACAAAAGCGTGACAAGGACAGAGCAATGATAGTGAGAGGAGGGGAGAAGGGACAATTAGGCCCATCTTAGTCCTTTCCGATGCAAAACAAAGGTCAGTTATTTGTTTTTGACCTTTATATTTCTCCTTTGGAACATGTGGCATCTTCTGTTTTAATGGTAAAAAAAAAAATCATAAACACATGCTGCATTTGTTATTCAAGAAAGCTATTCTCAGCATTGCAGGGCACTAGAGCTGAGGGCGAATGAGAACACAGCCCCACCCTGGTATAATGAGTGTCACACATTCTCAATTTAAAACCAATCTAGTGGAGCAGTCAGGCAGCAGAACGCACATGCACACACACACATTCTGCAAATGTCAGCCCATGCATCACCCATTAACCAGCTGTGAATACCAGCAATGAACAAGACGAATGGAGTCTGAAGTTGCTGACTTTTAAGGAGAACCCATCTGATCAAGCTTCTTCTACAGAACCTTTACTGAGGCCCTTTTTTTACCTTTAAAATGTTCCAATACATTGAACACAACACTGTTTTGTGTCAAAAAATGTTTTTTAAGCTCTTTTCTAGAATGACAATGCTTTCTATAGTGATGGGCAAAGTCGAAACGTGCACACATATTCATATATACATATGCATAATAAACTGCATTTTAAAATATTATAATTTCACATTCAATCTTCAAATTAATGTACAAACAACAGAGTATTTTTTTATATTTGTTTAATGCCATCTTTTTATATGACTGAAGACCAGTATCAATGATACCAATACTGATTTCTCTATAAAATCCACCCCCCCCTAATATTTAACCATTGACTATAGCCATTCAACATTACAGTATAATTGAGAGCTATTAATTTGAACATTTATTAGATTTTAAAAAATTACTTCTAATTTAAGTGAACTTAAAACAATCTTCACATAAACCCATCATAATAAATGTCATATTTACCTGTGCCCTTCCGCAGAAATATACAGAAATTGAAATTGAAGTTATCAACACTAACTTATAAATTAAATATAGATGAATCCTTAAAGCTATAAAAGTTATTTTTTCCTCT
>NW_015542495.1:1629572-1639301 GCF_001515605.1 Sinocyclocheilus anshuiensis
ATAAAAGTTATTTTTTCCTCTTTTTTTTCTTTGTCCTTTGATTAATAGACATCACAGCAGCTGGTTATTAGGTTATTTTGGCTGTTATTTCTTTAAGAGTTGCCACTGCTGAACGTGACGCGGATCTGACACGCATCATATTTTCTCTCAACTCTTTTGACCTTTTCTGACTTAAAGTCTCTATTAATGAGCTGACGAGTTGAATCGGGTGTGTTAGATGAGTGAGACAGTGCTGGGCTGCTCCAGGACAGTTTTGAAAACTATTTCACAGGCATGTTCTTAAATGTGACTCACATAAAATATATTATATGCATCACAGTCTCTAAAACAGAGACAAATGATCCTTCAGAAATCATTCTAATATGCTGATTTATTATCAGTCTTGAAACTGTTATGCTTTTTTGGAACCTGTGATATTTTTTCTTTGATTCTTTGATGAATAAAAGGTTAAAAAGACCAGCATTTATTCACAAATATTTTCTAACAAAATAAGTCTTTACTATCACTTTTTTATCCATTTAACACATCCTTGCTGAATAAAAATATTAATTTATTAAAATAAAAAAGTAAGAACAAATTTACTGACCCCAAACCTTTGAATAGTAGTTTATATAGTAACATAAAATTTCTATTTTGAATAAACACTGTTCTTTTTTACTTTTTATTTATCAAAGAATCCTGAAAGAAGCATCACAGGTCCCAAAAAAACAGTATCACAACTGTTTCCAACATTGACTATAAATCAGCGTATTAGAATGATTTCTGAAGGATCATGTGACACTGAAGACTGGACTAATGATGCTGAAAATTCAGCTTTTATCACAGGAATAAATATTTTAAAGCTAAAATTGAAAACAGCTATTATTAATTTGCAATAATATTTTACAAAAATTACATTTTGTTTCTGTATTTTTGATCAAATAGATACAGTCTTGATGAGCATAAGAAACTTCTTTAAAAGACATTAAAAATCAGCAGTGTATTTATTTTTTTATGTGTCTACAGTATATATGAATCACTGTTTCAGAAGGCTTTGTTTCTCAGTTCTCATATTAACTGTTTCATGTGATGAATAGTATTTGAGTGGCACATAATGATGCTGACTATGTAGAGTGTTCCAAATCAACAACTGGATGTTCCATTTAGAATGCTCCCTTAAAAGTCTGCTGCTTATGTAGGTAGACAGCAAGGCAGCTCACTAGGTTTTGAAACAGAGCTAATGAACTCCTGACATATGTATCTGCTATAAAAGTCAGCCTGCCTTTGAAAGTGGACAAAACCGGAAAACAATCACTGTCAGATCAGATAACCATGGCGAGCGTCTCTGTATAAAGCAGATAAAACAAAAGGCCGAACAGCAGTGTAAGTACCCATAAATCACCTCTACAAGCAGACGCAGAAAGCCGTCGTGATTGGTTTAAGAATCTGCACTTGTGAAGAGCTCAGTTCACATCTAGTGAGAAATCCTTCCGGGGATCATTTAAAGAGGAGCTAATCAAAGACGAGGCCTGATAGGTGGCGTAATTTAGCTGATAAAGCAGGCACAGGCTGATGTACGTGCTTAACTCCTCTCTTCCTGCTCTACTGCAACATGTTGAGCAGATATAAAGCAGAGTAGAACAGAATCTTAATGCCTAGCCACACAACAACAAGGACAGATGGAAATTGCGTCCATGACTTTCACAAGATGTTGCCACAGAATAAAGGGACAGTCATGTCGTGGCTTCTGGTCAGCGTCTGTTTGAGGCCATTTTTATACTGAACAGCTAAAATGTTCTACTGTTGACTTATTTATACACAAAATGTGCATAATTTGTCCATTAAAAATGTCCCTTTCCTTCAAATTGCATATACTATCTGCCTCATACCACTAACAAACAGAAAAGTGTGATTTGACTATGCATTGATGTCTTGGGTTGCATTTGTACTCTTTTTTTCCTTTTTGATACCCTAAATTGGTTGTTTGAACATGGCAGGAATATAATCATTTTGAAAGGCATAAACTGTCAAGTGAGGTTTTTAGTTAGGTAGCCTATTAATATGTGCTGGCTGACCCAACTTTATTTTTTTTTTTCTTTAAATAAAAAATAAAATATAAATATTAGAAGACAAACTTGAAGAAAAAAAATGAAATATTGCCTTGGCAAATGTTGCTTTGGCAAAAAAATCTGGTGTAGGGCTTACTTTGAAACAATTTTCACTGAATTAAACAATTATGTTTTTAAGAAAGACTGAAATAGTATTTTCTTGTAAAACATACTCCAATAATGTTTATTTACTTCAATATTTCTACTAACTTCAATACTTTAACTTTAAATTTAAATAAAATGCGTTTAAGTTGGAGTACTAAAATTACTAAAACTGAAAAAATTAAGGTAAATAATGAAACAAAAATAAAAATGACAAAAGCGCATAAAATTACTATAAAATAACAAATATTTAAAATTGATATTAAAAATAAAACTAATTCAAAATGTTAAAACAGTTATAATAATATACTACTACAATGGTATATGAATAGTACTAAATTAACACTGAACACAACACAGAAAACTGTGCTGATGAAGCTGGTGGTATTAGCCTTTTTGGAATGGAACCTACAACCTCTGGTTACCAATCCAGATACCTAACTAGCAAGCCACATCATCCCGCATATTCATAATTCTTTATATTCATCAGCAGCAATCTATTCTGTCAACTGACTCACTTTAGAAAGACAGTGCACTAAACATTACTTTTTTCTTCTTTTTTTGGAGAGGCAATTCTCTCTTTTGGATGAGAGGTGCAGTGGGTGCAACAATGGCCATTTGCACTTGGATGACCTGTGCCCTCACTTTATTCTGTCTCTCAGTCAGTCTCTACGGAGGCCCGTCTATAAAATCAGCCCTTTTTATTGGGTTCTTGATGCCAGGCCACATTGATACCTTTTCTTATTACACTCTACTTTAGAACAAAGGACTCAACTGAAAAATGAGACGGCAGAGAAAGTGTTTTGAAAAAAGAAAGAACTTCTCATACCAGGCGCAGATGGGTCTCACACTGAGCTAAGTTGAAAAATGCTGCCCAATTGATTTTACACAGTTGCACACCAGGAAGCCAAAGATGGTGTTACCTTCCAAAGAAACAACTTGAAACATAAAATGATTGTTGACAAATTACTGAACCATTATTATTATCATCCCCCATCTCAGGTATTTGTAACAGATTCCAGAGAAGTAAAACAGACCAGCCGATTAACACACCTTTCATACAAAACAAGCACTGCATTACCATCTGTTCAGAGCTCTCTACAAAATTAAGCATGAAATTCAAAAGACTGTCCAGACACTGCATAAACAACATGTTTAATGTATCATCATACAAGATGCGGGTAAACATTCATTTGGAGATCTTTGCCCTGCAAAACTCATACCACTGTGATGCTAGGGTGTTATAGGTGTGTGCACGAGCCTTGCTATGCATTTTCTAAAGTGACTGACAAATAAGAGTGTCCAAAAAATTGTTTAAAAGACATATGCCAGTTTCTTACTAATGTACTATTTGTATTCATGCTGATTTCATATGGTGTCGAAAGACATTTATACCATTTTGATCAAATGTTTAAATTTAATGACTGTAAAAATGGCAAGTGGTGTAACCATGAGGTTAAAAGTAACATTTAAATGTAGTAGTACACAGTCATTATTTAAAAAAATAAAAAATAAAAAATAATAAAAAAAAAATATATATATATATATATATATATATATATATATATATTTTTTTTTTTTTATTTTTTTTTTTTTTTTTTTTTATATAAAACATGTAAAATGCAATTAACAATTAGCAAGTACAAATTTCATGAAATATATATTTAACAAATTACATGAAATTTTTAATTAATAATTTTCTCTTTTTTGGGGGGAGTCACACCACATGACATTTTATAGTCTGAACTAACCTTACATTGTCATAAAAAATCAAATAATCAAATATTTAGTTTATCTGTACTAATAATATAATATAATATAAAAGTTATACAATTACAAGTATCCTCTGTCTATGATATAATTTCCCGCTTTATTTATTTATTTTTCTGCATTTTTCCTGTATGTAGGTTGTTACCATATAACTATGATTTGGTGGACAAACGTTTTTTAAACATTAATAAGCAGTGAAGCATTTCACTGTTATTTTTTTCCCTAAGGAATAATAAAAGATTATGCAAAACTACAAGGTTTTCTTCTGAAGAATTTCTTTCTTTTAATGAGACATTTTTTTTTCCTTCATCAAGAGATTTGTTTCATCCTGACATTTTTGCCTTTATGCTTCCCAAAAATATTTTTATACAGAACAACATAAATCAAAGAGATGTATTTGAGTCATTGTATGTATGAAGTGCATTTATGATGTAATAAACAAAGTTTAATATTTAAGGTAAGGGATTTGTTCAAATCAAGTAATAGTGACAGCTACCTTAGCAACAACCATTAAATATTAACAAATGAAGCCCATGCTATGTAGTCAAAACTTGTATGGCTAAAATAACAGCTGATCAACATAAAGCATTGACATCTGCATCTCCCATCTTCACAAGCTTCACACACACCAGCGTTTATTAAGCCGTCAAGACTTGTGATGATATTCACAATGTTGTTTAATCCGTGGATTTGACATAAACTCTGATCCACGTTTCTTGTCGGTGTTAACGGCCTCTTGTCGCGCTCTAAGCTTATCTGCTTTGCCCAGCTTGTTCTCCCATAGACCGCGATTGGCACTCGGATGGCCCGTGCCATGAGAGTCTAACATAAATTGAAGGCGTTCTAATGCAATAAAGTGTCGCAGCCATTGTAACACACTGGGAAGTTCCCTGTGGATAACGGCTTGCCGTCACACGAGACGAGACGGTCCGTAAATAAAAGTCGCCTGTGTCCTGCCAGACTGCGCCAAGCCAATAAAGTTTTAAAGGTCAGGACAGACTCAGTCTTGCCACCTAGAGTTATGCCCACTATTAGGCAAAGTGGTGCAATGCTAAATCAGATTTGTACACTTATAGACAGACACACACTGGCACTTACAAACAGCCAGAAGACACACAAACAGACAGGAACATACACACGCAGGTCAGAGACGGGAAGCAAGTGCTCACTTTGTATTAGTGTAACGTCTGGAACTGTGAATCTCTGGCATTTTCTTAAAGGTCTTCCAGCACAGGGGAGGATCCGTTTAGGGTTTTGCACCTAAAAACACACTAAAACATCTTGGGCAGGTTCCATTTGAAAGTGAGCATAGCTGTGTTTGACGCTCTCCACTGTGGGCATTTTAAAGGCATTACTGGATATACTGTTTAGGAAGCCATGCTTTATGGTTGCTTTATTTTAATCAGGATATTATTTTTATAACACCTGCAAAGTCCATGCTTATAGCTGCCGAGATTGCAGTGGCAAATAAAAACAAATGCACTTAAATTGTGTACCATGCATCACATTTAGTAAAAATCATTTACTCAACCTCCTGTCATTCCAAACCCACATTGAAACTGAAACAGAGAGATGCCTGACCCTCCATTAAAAGTCTATTCCAACAAAACGTTGATGCATCAAAAAGTTCATAAAAGATAGTAAAAGAAATCCTCATTAATCAGGTAAAATAAATATAAACACTTTGTATGGTGAACAGAAATTTAGGCTTTTATTCACCTATTATCAAAACATACAAATAACAAATCAAATATGGTAAACAGAAGCTCAATTGTACTTGCTTGAAGAGCATTTGAGCTTTCATTATTAACTTTTTGAAGTGTGGAATGAACTTTCAATGGAGGGATAGAAAGATGAACAAAAATCTTATGACTTGTGGGTGAGATGACAAATAACACAATTTTCATTTTGGGGTCAACTATCCTTTTAAATTTTGTACAATATATTTCTCCAAGTTTGTTAAAAACAAACAAACAAATGTGAAAGTGCATAAGCAACTGTGGGTTACACTTTATTTGCTTATTAGCTTGTCTATTATTAACATATGTATGCGCATTCTGGTTTCCCAGTACATTACAACAACAGCAGGGCTGTCAAAATGGCTGAAAAACTAAATTCGAATTTTGTACTTAAATATTATCAAAATTATTATTATTATTATATAAATTATATTCGAATTTAAAATGCATAATTTCAGTTAGGGTGATGAAAAGCTTTTGGCTTCTCTCCTGAGGCCACAAGAGGCCGCATCATTCAAAGCATAAGATAACATGACTATCTGCGGAAAAGAAAGTGCATAATGTTTAAAATAATGTTTATAAACCAATTATAATAAAGTTGCTTAAACAACTATAAACAAAAAAGCATCATGTATGTATGCATAGTTTAATACAAAGGGTGGAAAGCCAATCACACAGAGTACATTTTTCATTTACAAACATGAGATGCAGTGGGATGTGGAAAAACCCGCCATAAAGTCTCGATATATGTTTTTTCAAAGTTAAACTTGCATTCATTTTACATGGCTTTCTAAACATGCGGCTCTTTTGTGTGAGACGCGAGTGCAACGGTGATAGATGTCCATCTAGAAAATGCGTGAAATATGCGTTCTGTTTGAATGGCTTGATTTCGGTTTTGATGTAAACAAGATCTTCTCCGCATTGATGTTCTCTTTTTCCGCTATATTTTTAATGAACAACGCAGCAGCGCCGCATCTAGTGGCTTCAACTGGATAGGCTAACAAAAACATTATAATGCAACGACACTTACATCGTCATCGCATCTCGTGTGCCGCTGATAGGGCTGCCTCCTTAACACACACCTCGAATGCAACGTTTTTGCATTCGAATGTGGATTTTTATTTTAAATTCGACGAATATTCAAAATTCCAAAAAAATTTTTGACAGCCCTATATAACAGCGATGAAAAAAAAAACGTGGACAAACCATTCACTCTTGTTCAATGCGAATGCCGTATGCTGGAACATGAGCAGTCATTTATTCTGTCATCGTGCTGATGAGAGACCTGAACAGCACACTGATATCTGTGCTTAAACTAAATTAATTTAAGCTTTGCCAGTTTAAACATTTAAGGCGCAAACCCGCGCCTCAGAACGCACGCAATTATTAAGCTCTCTCTGAAGTATTGTGTTTGAATGGACAAATTCAGACAAAAATGATGTCAAAATGCCCGTCTTGGTAAGTTTCATAGTAGACATAGCCGGCTGAACGTACTGTATCAGTGCACTAGATCAGTGCATTCTCTTAAAGTGACGGCACTTTCTTAATATTAATCAAACAACAACAACAAAGAAATCACTCACTGCTCTTGATTGAATAGCTTTTATAATTTCTTATGCAGATTAAATAGGTCTTTATTGTATAGGTCTAATTGTCTACCGAGGCCACAGGAGGCACAGGAGGGTGCAGCGCATTTAAATTGTCAACGCAAGGAAGTAACTCTATAAAAACGTGCATTACGTCTATCAAATGAAGTGTTAATATGTTGTATTAATGTTTTGAAGTGTTTTATTCGAGTTTATATGCATTTAGTCTTCAGATGTCGTATAAAATGTATTGTAACTGTGTATTGTATTTCTGAAGAGCTTAAAAATGCTAATCAACAGACGATTATCATTTATGTAACTGATTTCATATGTATTAAGTGACAAAAGTGCTCAAATAGTATCTTTTTCAACCAGTTTGAGTTTATGTATGAAAAAGATATATTGAGTTTAACAGTCATGTAAATTGTCTGATGTTGTGACGCTGTTTGTATAAACAGGTCAGGTTTTTTTCCCGAGACTGAGTTAAACTGTGATCCTGAGATGGCGAGCCACCCAGCTAGAGAACCCTGAAAGAGACAACTAGAAGAAAAAATCCTGCGACTCATCAAGTGATCAGTGCCTTATCCATTATCACAAGTGGAATTCATCCGTTCCTAGTGGTATTTCTCACCAAATTACCTCAACACTAATTATCACACCAACTGATTATTTTTGCACTATTGAATATCTTGCACTACACAAGGAGACTATTGTGTGCATTGGATTCATCGTTTGGATTCAAAGGACAGTTCTTTCTTTTTTTTCTCCGTTCACACTTATTCTATGGACTGAGAACTTTTCATATACTGAACTTGAGTGTTGTACTATTTTAGTTTGTTATTTTCCTGGAGTGATTTATTGCAATTGTTTTTGATTGTTTTGTTGTGGGTCAGAGGTTCTAACTCAAACCAGTAACAAAATAAGCAAAGCTCCATAAAAAAAAACTAGAAAAGTATGATATTAAAAATAGAAGTTAAATATTAAAGGGAACAAATATAGTACAATAAAATATTTGAATCAAATAACTACAAAGGAGCTCAAAATGTAATATTCTAAAAAAAGAGAGAGATCATTTTCTTGGTGTTATTCCAATTGTTTTTTTATTGTCAATTCATTTCATATTTTCATTCAATTCAATTTTATTTAAAGTAAAAGAAGACAACTTCAAGTCATTTTCCTGGTCTGTCTGTTTTGTTAATGTGGTTTACCTAATTTCTTTGCCCCCTGTAGCGAACCTAGCACCTTGACTGGTCCATTACAGTGTATCCTCTCATACAGAGTGAAACATAGAGAGAACTCATAGTAACTACAGTGCACTACTAGTGCGCAGGGTTACACAGACATAGCCAGCTGAACGTACTGTATCAGTGCACTGTATCAGTGCATTCTCTTAAAGTGACAGCACTTTCTTAATATTAATCATACAGCAACAACAAGGAAATCACTCACTGCTCTTAACTGAATAGCTTTTGTAACTTTAATAAAGATTCATCTTTAATTTATACAGTAAAATATGCAATACTATTTTATATTTGATAACTTTATTCAATTTCTGTATCTAAAAACTAATGTTAGACCTACCTAAAAAAAAAATGAAAACCACTGTTTATTTTATTTGTATCTCTACTCTATTGTATTTATTTGTGCTGTTGCTTGTAGTAGGGCTGGGCGATATAGCTAAAAAATTTATCGACTATATAATGTTTCATATCGTTCGGTATCGATAACTATTGACCTTTTTATAACCTTTTTTAAAACAAAAAGCAATAGAATTTTTTATTTTTTTTTTAAACCACTGTATTTATAATTAACACAATTAATTGAGACAAACAACAAATATTTTTTGTTTTAACAATCAAACAAAATAAAAATTAAACAAATATATAATTTATAATGTTTTATATGCAGATTAAATAGGTCTGAAGGAAACTTTTGGCTTGTCTCCCAAGGCCACAGGAGGGCGCAATGAGCAAAATAATGCAGCACATTAAATTGTCAACGCAAGGAAGTATAAAAACGTGCATTACGTCTAAATTAACTCATAAAAATCAAATATAATTTCGTAAATTGCATGAACAATTATGAACAAAACAGCATCATATAATTATGCATTGCTTAATCCAAAGAGCCGACGCACCATTCACACAGACTGCATTTAAAGGGGTTATATGATGCGATTTCAATTTTTCCTTTCTCTTTTCTGAATATGCGTTCTGAGTGAATGGCTTGGTTTCGGTTTTAACCCCTTCAAGATCTTCCCTGCATTGAGCTTCTATATTTCTCTAATATTTTGAATGCATAACACAGCAGCGGCGCATCTCGTGGGCTAGACTTATAAAACATTAAAATGCAACAATGTCACTTACATCATCACCGAATCTCGCACGCCACTGATGACGCTCCCTGATGCACACCTAACATTCAAATGCAAATGTTTATTTTAAA
>NW_015542495.1:1639505-1654136 GCF_001515605.1 Sinocyclocheilus anshuiensis
TATTCTTATTTTCTTTATTTTTATTTGACAGTATAGTTTTTGCCTAAACTTAGCACATACCGAACCATACTGAAACGTGAGTAAGTTGAACCGTTCCACCCCTAGACATACTGTATTGGCTATTTATTAGTACTTATAAAGCACATATTCTGCATGATCATATTCTACATTCCTAATCCTACCCAATACCTAAACTTAACTACTTTACTAACTATTAATAAGCAGCAAATAAGGAGTTTATTGAGGCAAAATTCATAGTTAATGGTTTGTTAATGGCGAGAATTGGACTTAAAGTGTGACCAAATTGTTAAATAAAAACAACAACACTGAAAGAACATTTATAACTTCAGTGATCATCACATTATACTGTAACTCTTTTCAATCATGTGTAGTGAAAACTGTAAGGATCAGCACATGCTCATAGGAGAAGAAATTGATGATCACATACGGCAAATGCCAAATCACTTCGTCACAAACTCACACACTCAGACTAACTTCAAGCCCCACAGGAGCTCTGCAGGATTCAGCATCACGGCAGTACGGATGCCTCCATTTGGGAGTCCATTAAACCACTAATTTACCAGTTATTTTTAACAATGGTTTTGATTCTACTAGGCTAATCATTTTCAAAGACACGACTTGCTTTGAGGGAGCAGTTTTTTGACAGCAGAAGTCAGAATTGGATCTTCTGTCTTTGGGAGGGTTTATTCCCTTTGTGCCATCAGGAAGATCTCTAGAGCTTTTGGAGGCATTGTTTTTCTGCTGGGAATCCTGTTAGAACCTCTTTGCTCCTCCAGATTTAGATTTCTCCTGTAGTTTCCCATCACAGCTCACTTGCTCTTGAAACTTCACATTTTCACCCTGTTCTAACTCTAATCTGTTTTTCTACTTCTGTCTAGGGCAGGGGTAGGCAAGCTAGGTCCTAGAGAGCCGCAGTCCTGCAGAGTTCAGCTCCAACCCTCAAAAAAAAACTCACCTGCCTACAGCCTTAGTTATCCTGAAGACATTGATTAGCTTGTTCAGGTGTGTTTGATTAGGGTTGGAGCTGAACTCTGCAGGACTGCGGCTCTCTAGGACCGAACTTGCCTACCCCTGGTCTAGGGCATACTTCCAGCCCTATAATGTCGTCCATGAGATTTGAGAACTATAATCGAAGTTATACAATGGAAAAATCAATAGGAAAAATATTTGCCTTGGCCGAAGCATTCAGATTCTTCAGTGTGTTCCTTGCAAAAATAACTGTATACGAGTTCATTTTTGGGTGAACTATATCTTTAAATATAATGCACACAAAAATCCGCAGCACCACTGAAGCGTTTCTTCTCTCGCTCTCTCTCTCACCATTTTTGTTTATTAGCTAGGACACTGTAAGCAGGCCAGCCCGCACATCCAAACCTCTGTCACGGCTGGCCAGCTATTAAGAGCGTTCACTAAAATATGGATCTTCTGTTTCTGCTCTATTACAGGGGACTGCTGGGATAAAGCCATGCAGAGACAAATGACCATGCATTTATCATCCTTCCATTCTCTATATCTACAAATATATCAACAAAAGTAATGCATATAGTGTAGAATAAAGTGGCTGTATTATAATATTCACCACAAACGTAATTTTGAAATGAAACTATGGATAAAATGGTATATCAGTGACAATATCGGCTTGGGCTATAATGACCCAATTGTACATAATTATATTGGTTTGATTTGGACAATACAGTATACTTTTTTTCTATTCCTTTTTCTATAATTAAAATGCAAATAGACAAGGAACAGAAATTTGTCTAATGACAGAACAAGAATTTTTGGATTTATTCCCTTCAACAAGCAAATAAAAATATGAATAACACATCATCATCATCATCAACAACAACAATAATATATTTAAAAATCAGTTCACCGTTTCACTAATAACCAGGTTTCCATCAATAATAAAATCAATAGCTCTCCTTTTTTAGTTAGTTCTAGACTATTTTACAAACGATAGCTCTTTACATATTTATATATAAAAAAATAATAATTGTAGTGTTAGTGAAAATATACAGTGTTCAAGTTTGATGGCACCTTAATTACATTTTATGCCAGATGAATCTTGCTGATATAATAAATAATGATCTAATACTTATGAATAAACTTCACTGTAAACAGCTACTATTATACAAAGTTTGGGGTCAGTAAGACTTTTTGGTTCGTTTATTTGTTTTTTTATATTTTTATTTAGCAAGGATGCATAAAGATGTGCTAAAAGTGACTGTAAAGACGTAAATGTTACAAAAGATTTATATTTCAAATAAATGTTGGCCTTTTGAACTTTCTATTCATCGAAGAATCCTGAAAAAAATGTATCATGGATTCACAAACAAATATTATGCAGCACACCTGTTTTTAACATTTCTAAAATTAAGAAATGTTTCTTGAGCAGCATATCAGAATATTAGAATGCTTTCTGAAGGATCGTGTGACTGGAGTAATGATGCTGAAAATTCAGCTTTGCCACCACAGGAATAAATTACATTTTCAAATGTACAGCAATTGAAAACAGTTATTTTAAATTGGAATACTACAACATAATATTACAGTTTTTACTGTATTTTTGATTACATAAATGCAGCCTTCTTGGCATATAAAACTAAACAAACTTTTGAACGGCGGTGTAAGTAGCTTGTAGTGCTACTGACTATGTTTTCAGAAGGGTAGCTTGACTGTGGTTTAGTTCGTTTCAAAGCAATACTCAATACTGCCTCATATGCATGCACACACATTCTCTCTCCAGTCCAGTCTAAAGCAGTCAGAGAAGTGCTGTGGTTTGATGCCTGAGATTTCTCTGTGTTTGAGCGGATTAACCTCCTGCAGATGCTCTGCAGGCCAGAAAAACAATCACATTCTTCTGCGTAGTCAGAGATGAGACGCTCAGACTGCACGCCACATCTCAGGTATACAAACAGTCGCAACACTCGCAAATAAACAAATACCCACACAACGCCGCCAGGAAGTCTTCACCGATTAAACAGCATGAAGAAAAAACAGACATATCCTGTGTCTTCGATAAAATTCACAGTGCTAAAGACCAAATTTGGGCTATATAATGAGCATGATTCTGCCAGTCAGTGTCTGTGGTTTCTTCAAATCAGTCTAGTAGGTCAGTGTTCTCTATTCAACAACTGCTGCCTTTGAGGAATCCAGCATGAATGCTTCATCGAGGGAATTGGACAATTCAGATTGACGATTCTGTCAGACAAAAGGGCAGAGGGACTGTAAAACATCCCAAAACTACACATTCACCCTCCAGTCTTGACTTCCTCTCTCAGGATGCGTTCGGTCCCTTTGCCTCGAATGTGCGGTGGCAATAAAAACCCTGAACTTTTAGTGGTCCCAAGCGCATGGGAAGCAAAATCCCGCTATGGTTTTTTTTAATGAAGACTGAGGTTCATGTGAAGGTGAAGTGTCAGGTTAAAATGATGTGACAAGTCACACAATGAAAAAATGTTAGAAGGTCAACAGCAATGAACTTCTACACGTATCTGCTCAGATGAGTATGATCTCATCAATAAATCTAATCAAAGGTTTTCTCATTAATGCTGTATTAGGAAGCCCTGGGCATGTGTAAGGGCATCACTGACTTCATAATGATGCTGAGATGTTTTGTAACAGTACTGTTGAAATCATTATGGGTAAATGACACCGCCCTGATGTATTCGTGAGTTGGCTGTAGCCAGGTATCCTGAGGATGCCAGGCTGCCCACTGGAAGTCTGAGATTTCTGTGCCAAATTAATACCGTTACACCTTCATTATAATCATATGCTTTGAAAAATTAAGATACAGCTAAAACAAACAACACTCTTCAATGATTGCATTGTTTTTTCTTTATTTATCTCAGATGTATTTTACTGTGGTTTGAAATGGAATAAAAAGCCAGCACTTAAAAAGTCATAATGTCTACAGAAAAAGATTGTAAAAATGCTACAGTAAAAACCTGATAATTGGTTAAATGGTTTAACATATGTAATTTTAATGTAAAATACTGTACAATTAATGGATTTTTATGTCAAAACTATGAATAACCATACAATTTATGGTGAAAAATAGTAAAATGACATTCCCAGAAGTCCCTGTGCGACACAACACATACAGAATGAATATATTTTATTTACATATTTATGTTTAGCCTTATTTTTGTTATCAGTAATGTACATTAGTGTTACATTTGATGTTATTCATTTGTGAATTTAATGCATTTATGGCATTGCATTTTTTAAAGGCCATTTACAATGAACTCAGAGAAGAAGCAGATTTTGGTATCTCAAGTAGAGATAGCATATTAACATTAAATGACTTGTTAATAAAACATAGGTTATGAATTGTAAAATATGCAGGTGACAATATGCCATCACTGCTGTAAATATAACAGGATATTTTTAGAGTGATAAAAAGGTTTTAAAATCTGATCAGAGCCACCGTATTATTTCTCTTGATCAACAGTAATTACTGAGATTAATTTCTGCCCAGAGACTAATTAAAAAATTCCCTTTGATTTCACAAACTGTTATCATTTCATAATTTGTGACTATTACATTATGCATGATATAATATGTTAAGGTTCTTTGGCTCATAATAAATCTGTATAAAATTACTTCTTTAGCTCATCTCTAACAAAACATACAAAGGAGTCGTTTTCTCAGCTTTTGCTGCATTCAAAAGCGGGTCAATTAAGTTCTTTCAGTATGTACAGTATGCTGCTTCACATGCGCCATCTTGCAGCATAAGGGTGAGACAGAGGTGGTCGGAGGACCAAAATGACTGTCACATGTTGTATCTTGAGGTGACATTAATAAGATGAATCTCTATCACTGGCACTGATCTGATCACGGCTGCCCCTGTCTGCATGTAGAGGCTCGAGAAGCATTAAAAGTGTTGAAAGTTCTTGGACTTGCTGTTCATAATTTATCATGTTTTTCTATTTTATTGAAAATGTTGTCACTATAAAAAGAAGTGAAACGCACACTGCTGGATCTAGGTACTTACTGTACATGAAGTCTAGACCTTGAATTACGATTAATACCAGAACTTAAGTTTGTTCAAGGTTATTAGACTCATCAGATCTCTCAAAAGTCAAATAAAAAATCTGGAAAACATCAGAAATCACATTTACCCCAAAGGACACAACTGTTCAAAAGTTTGGGATCGGTAAGATTTTTCATGTTTTTTAAAAGAAGCTCAACAACGCTGCATTTATTTGAGCAAAAATACAGTAAAACCAGTACTATGGTGAAATATTATTATAATTTTAATTGTTTTCTATTTTAAAATATTTTAAAATGTAATGTATTCCTTTGATGGCAAAGCTGAATTTTCAGCAGCCATTATTCCAGTCTTCAGTGTCACAAAAATCATTCTAATATGCAGATTTGCTGCTAATAAAACAATTCTGATTATGATCAATGTTGAAAACAGTTGTGCTACTTAATATATTTTTTATAGAAATCTAAAACATGACACTTTTTTCAGAATTCTTCGATGAACAGATGGTTCAAAATAAAAGCATTTATTTAAAAACAGAAATCTTCTGGAACATTATAAATGTCTTTACTGTCACTTTTGATCAATTTAACATTTTAAAAGTGTTAATTTCTTTTAAAAAAATACAGACAACAAACTTTTGAACAGTAATGTCCTGTATATCTCAGAGAGGTGTTACAAAATAGTTTTTAACAAACTGGATAACCATATTAACAGAAAAAAATGAACAGTTGATTCAGGCTAACTCGCTGTCAGGGTTTTATTAGTAGAGCTTTCTTAAATTTGGTGGTTAAAAATATGCATCTACACAGAATGAATTTATGAAAAACAAAAAGAGAGAATTATTGAAATGACACAATTTATAAGGACCACAATTCCAATTGCAAATAAACTTTTGGAAATAGCTGAATGGTTAATATTTTCCCCTCATTCAACAAGGTGTTCTTTTTATCTCAAAGAGATTTATTCTAGTCATTCCTCCCACACCATTTACAACCACCCTGGAAACCTATATTTAAAAATTCCATATGTTTTGTTGCCATAGTAAACCGTGACTATCTTTCCTACATGTATTACATCTGATGTTACATTCTGCATTGTGGATAAAGTGAACATTACAAGAGAAGCATGCTGCCCATGACCACATTGACAGTACATACAAGTTTTCTACTGTTGTTAAAATGTAACTGCTTTCCTGGCACAGTTAATGTCACTGACTTTCAAAACTCCTCACACCCAGTCAAATTAAATTAAACTTTCTGCTGTTTCTTCAAGTGACGGCTCGAAAGCACGGAAAGTAAACAACATGCAAAACAGCTCCTTAACTGCAAGAAACAGTGACACAACCACAGGCAACAACCTATGCTCTACAGTCACATACACTCATTATATGCCATTAAGCTAATTATTTAGATCCAAGCATCAAATTTGGTGGTTTCCATGGAAACTGCTTTTTATTACCCACCCATATGCTGTGTCTTTTTTTTGTTGAAGCATAAAGCAAAAAAACATCTTCAAAGTAGGTGCAGCCACGTGTTGAAGTCTGGAGAATGGAAGGTGCATTAATTACCAGAGATGAAAGCACTAATGACAGCGAGTCTAACGAAGCTGATTGATACAGACTGTTGACTCTCATACTTAAAATAGAGAACATGCATTGCACAATAAACACCACCAAAGTCAAAGGGAACACTAATAAGGATAAAGCGTCTTTTTAGAGATGTCGGTATAGCTCATAATGGCTAAAATGTAATGTGGCCCAAGAGAAACAAGCTCGAAAATAAATACATCTAAAACATTATTACAGATTTTTCTAATGAGTGCAGTATGGTTTCTTATAATAAATCATACCTACTCTAGGCGATAGTTCTTCTAAACAAACATTACTATTAGTAAGTTATTCTACTTAAACATGGCAGAAAAGCACTACTGCATTATTTAACCTTAATCTTTAAGGATTTGTCTTACTAAATTCATATTTAATAATAAAAAAGACAAAATAAAGCTTAAAAACGTAAAATAAAACAGAGATGTCGGTGCTGGTATCTCATAATGGCTAAAATTTAATTTGGCCCAAGAGTGGTCCCAGAGGCACTCTTACTTGAAAGTGATCCTCCTTTAATACTTTCTCCTATCCCAGCTTGCTGAGACAATTATAAGCAAACAGTCAGAGGGACTGTAAAAAATTGTAAAACAGTCTTTATTTTTGCAGTTATGTTTGATGATGGTAGTTGTACAAAAATTACAAAGCACACCAAATTCTCCATCACAAAAGAACACTAATCAATCAAGGCTTTTGGTTTGGTGCGAAAGTCATAAAGCAAGAAAATTCAAACTGACTCCACAAAAAGTTTCTGCCAAGAACATTGATCTCCGATCAAGACCCTGACTAGAAAATATTCAGAATGCTGCCACATTTATCTTCCACTCTCCTCACAGTATGAGAGAGACTGAATAGAGAAAGCAACAAATTGGAAAGGCTAAATCAATGGCAAATACATGGGGACATTCCCGTGGGCTGCACCCCTCTCACGACAACTCCGACACACTGAAAACAGATGCTAATTATAGAGGATCATTAGGCCACTGTGGGAGGCAGGGCTGACATGCTATTAATTATGGCCAAATCCCATCAACTGGGGGATAGCAAAACTCACGAAGATGTTAAGCTATACTGCAGAGGTTACTGAACTTAACCTTGAACATCTCAGCTTTATTGTATTATATTTAATAAGAGTGGTAATTTAGGCTTATTGACTGTAGCAGATTATCTATTCCTTTCACATGAACTCATTTACCCATTTTTCTAGGTCTTTTGTCACATTTTATGGATAGAGATGCAACAAAAAAAGCAAGAGGCTAGATTCAAATCTACATCTCCCATCAACATGCCAGCAGCCACTATGTCATAACAATGCTAACAATGATGGTGAATAAAGACACGCTGTTTGTTTTTTTTAAAGAAAAACTGTTTTTGCGAAAAAGAGAAAGAGAACGTGAGGGGGAATAGGATCCAGAAATAACCCAGTCTAGATTTCAACACTGGTTCCTGTGAACACCATAGCTCCTATACTGTATGCCACACTAGCACGAACGCACTACCCTCTGTGCATTTTTAAAAGAACATCTGCATTTATCTTAAAATTGTATCCCAGTTTCACAGAACATAACATTTGAATATTTTGAAATTTTATGTGGGATAAAAATTATGCTCTGGTCAAGTATCATTGCTTTGCACTATAAATCCATATGCAAGCTACCGACTGTTTAATGGCAATCTAAACAGACAGATCCACACAGAACCTCTACTGGGAAAGTATGTAAAATAGGAAGAACACACACAGGAATGAATTAGTGTCATTCTGAAGTGCTTCTTTCTTCTCTTCTCGGGAAAGATAAAGGTTAGACTCAGCCAGCGGGACTATACACAGGTGGAGCTGTTTCATGTCAAAGTCTATTGAGAAATCACACTGTCACTGAATTAAAAGTAGACCTAAAAATACCTCAAGTGTATCAAACAGTTTTCTCCTATAGGAATACAACAGAATGCTAGAGAAATAACAATCAGACAGCACAAAGAATGCAATATGCTTGCCATGTCTCACAGTAAAGAAGCACATATTGCTCTTGCCAGGATGTCTGTTTTCTTTGAATACAAAGCCACCACAGGCATTGGGTAACGTGACAGAGACAAAAAGTCAAAGCAACCACAAAATTAAATCAGAATTTTGCTGTAAATACTATATTGTGGTTTTAAATGCTGCTATCTGCCAACACACCCTGATTTTTCAAAACTAGGGCTGTGCTGATATAATCATACATTAATATATGACAGTTCTGCACTTTTTCTAACATTATTGCATCAAAAGATGGTATAAACTGCCATTTTTAAAGAGATACCAGTCGTGGTAGCTCATAATGCCAAAAAAAATAATATGGCCCAAGAGCGACCCCAGAGGCACTCCCACAAATGGAAAAAGCTCAAACATGAAATACTCCCATAAATTCAAATATTCTAATACCATCATATATCACAATTATTTTTTTATGATGCTTCAAAATGTCAGCTCCTTGCATTGGTATTTGTATTTATATACAGTATATATTCATTCACATTATTTCCAGTTTAACTAATGAAGAAGCTGCACAACAATCAATCTATGATACTAATCACATAATGTTATGGAGCAATGCATGCTGGGAGCCCATATTGTTCAATAAGAAATGTTTGTTCAATCACAAAAAAATATTGTTGGCAGTTTTTATGATTCTACGTAATTCACATTTCTGAGTTATCTATGACTCAAAAAGCTCCATATGCTAGATAAAATGTAATAGCTATTTTTACACAACATTTCCCCAAGTATCCTTATAAATCCATTGGGAACATGTTGTTCCCTTCTTCTTTAAGAATGCGTTAGACCAGACCTGTACTACGGGCCATCCAAAAAAATTCGCTCAGAAAGTCCGAGCCCCACATTGTTCATCCTCAGAGATTCAGGAGGACTTCCATTAAGCAGAACTGACAGGAGGCAACCGGTGGGACTAAATGAATGCAGTTGCAAGGGTGGAACTGAGAACACATGTCAAGGTAGTTTGGCAGCTGTGTGCATGGAGATGGAAGTGCAGAATTCCTTTAGGGAATGTGGTGAAAAGCTTGGTAAGCCTATGAATCTGGTATTCCATCTTGCTATGTTAAAAACACAGAAGACACATGGTTTTGCAAGCCTGTGGGTCATTGCAAACCAAGAGACAAAGCCCTGCCCCAAAAGAGGTGATATCATGCACATGTACAACTGTATTGAGCAACCCTCTACATTACGAGTAAATCACTCGCATATGCTACTAAATCTTCACTCTGGCTGACTAAATGATGTCTAATATTAGCCAATGGCTAATAATTTCTCCGAGTTTTGCTTCCGAGTTTCACTCTCCGTCAAACGAGCTGTGATATTTCCAAGTTCATCTGAAAGATTGCGCAGCGCACCTGTACTTGACGTACCATGAACTCTAGTGTAACGGCACACGACTCGCTGTCGCTTTGGTGAGAGCAGAGAGAGCGAGAGAGAGTCTTACATACATGCAGAATTGACTCGCTACATGTAAACAACATTCTTTGTTGTATTTTCCTGAGTTCCGTTGGATTTTTTCTGATTTTAAGAACTGCCGGGTTTTCCGGTAGTGGGCGGAACTAATGCGCAAACGGCAATCTCATTGGCTGGTGCTCACCTATTATCGTCCCTGTTTTGATTTCAGCAAATCAGTTCGAGCGAACGCACACAACCTGATTAATATTCATGAATCCAGCAGCTCGTTAATCCTTAGTGCGTTTTATACTGCTCTTATTAGTAAAATTCATATTATTATTATTATTATTATCATCTTATCAGTATTATTGTTAGTTTTTTCCCTTTTTTTTTTTTTTACAGAAACACTGAATGACCAAAAAAGCACCACCACCAGTCCTAAATTCAGTTCAAATGTCTATGCATTCATACATGGTTACCAAGTTTTAATTCTAATTACTAAAGTTCTATCATTAAATAATGCTTCATTATCCTAATATCATATTATAATGCTTGACTGACTGATGTTAAGAGTGCACTTTCTAGGGTTGGGAAAAATAATCGTTTTTTCGATGCATCGTTGTTCCGCATTAAACGATTCTGAATCGATGCAGAGATTTAAATAATCGATGTCTTAAGTTTAAATGAAAAAAGTCAGATTTGTGCTCGTTTGCAATACATTCTATCGGAATTTGTCGGCCCCACGGCCACAGAGATGAGTGCATGCGCTACTAGCACGTTTACGTGCGTTTCTTACGTCAGACGTAGTACGTCTGCGTTCGCTGAGGCGCTAGTACGTGACAAAATGGCCGAAGCTACACACATTAGAGCGGCACCTGCAACGTTAAAAGCCGACGTTTGGAAGCATTTTGGTTTTTTAGAAACCGAGAAAGACGGCAAACGGACACTTGATAAAAGCTACACTATGTGTAGGATGTGTGAGGTGAAAATAAAATATTTTGGCAACACAACAAACATGAGGAATCACCTTCAACGCTGCCACGCAGATGTGAACGCAGAAGGACCAGTTGTTGCTGCTAACCAAGCAACTCTTCCAGCTTCAATATTAACCACTCTTCCTGCAAACTCGCAAAGGGCAAGGAAAATAACAAAATCCATTAGCGAGTACATTGCATCGGATTTGCGCCCTTACTCCATGGTGGAAGGAAGGGGGTTTCGTGCAATGATGCATACAATGGATCCACGGTATAAAATCCCCTCACGTCGTTTTTTCGCAGAGACAGTACTACCAAATCTGTACCAAAGCACCAAAACAACAGTACTGGAGTCGCTGAAAAAAGCAGGTAAAATAGCATTGACTTGTGATGCCTGGACATCTGTTGCTACGGATTCGTACATCACTGTAACAGCCCATTATATCTCGGATGACTGGCGGTTGTTGTCCCATGTTTTGCAAACAAGGGCTCTAGCCAATTTGGCGGGTTACTTTTCGTAAATTATGTTCACTAATATCTTGGGGAAGTTCATGTAAGCCAAATCTGCGTAGATTTAGCACAAATACTGAACTTGTGACTCATCATGATATATTAAATACAGCCTAATTGCGAAGCAGCTGCGCATATCTAGCTTACTTGAACATACACAGGGATGTACTGGCCATCGGGAGCACTGGGACATTCCCAATGGGCCGATCGCCGAAGTGAGGGAGACCTCATATTAGGCGTTGTTTTTAAATTACAGCCCACGCGAAACTGCAAAAAGCAAATAGGCCTACTCCAAAAGTGTGAAGCGGCGCTACCCAGTGCATCTAACACAGCCGCGCGCAAAAGCAGGGCAGGATCACTCACCCGCACAGCGCAGTGCTTCCGCCACGATTTATAAGAGATAAACAGCGCAAATCGCTTGATCCATTCAGGAGTGACACAGGATTGTGTTATACAGTTGTGTGATATGAGAACATTTAAGGTTCTGGCTGAAAACAGCCACGACATGGTAAGCTGCATGTAAACACTGCAATGTAAACAAACTTTAATAGCTTCTTTCTCTTTAAATGTTTTGTTCTAATTACTTTCAATTGAAGTAAAATGTCGATTCAGTAAGAGCCTGATTAAAGATAAATATCATTGTCTCTGTCTTATATTAAATAAAGGGGTCCTATTATGCTTTTTCACTTTTTCAACTTTAGTTAGTCTGTAATGTTGCTGTTTGAGCATAAAAAAATCTGCAAAGTTACAAAGCTCAAAGTCCACTTCAAAAGGAGATGTTTTATTTAACAGAAATCACTTTTCAAAAACTACAACGAACGACTCATTTGGACTACAACGCATATTTTCCGGGATTTGTGATATCACAAATACCGACGAATGGGACGAGACCTGGTTGAGTTGCACTAAAGAAGGCAACGAGTGTTATCACTATGTCGGAGACACGCTAGCTTTCCCAAGGCAGACGAACTTAGAGTGGTTACAATCATCCGGGTTTAAATCGCGCTCAAATTGATTTGATTTTGACACAATATTCACACTGAAGCTCGCAGGCGGCTATGGTAAGGGGCATGACATTTCCCGACCAGGCGAATTTTTTGTCCATACAGTAGAAATCAAGGGTAACTGTAGCGTCTGGACCAATCAGACACACAATACAGTTTTTGTTAGTTATATTTAACAAATACTCTGTAACACCCCTCACAGTTAACAAGCCATATGAGGGCCTGTGGACCCTTCCCCCGAAATGCGTCTTAACACCTCAGGAAGGCAGAATAGGCCTCTTAATGTAATAATAAAAGAGCATAATAGGACTCCTTTAAGTGTTTTCGATTTACAAATATTAAAGTTCTTAGTTCACCCAAAAGTTAAAATTGTCATCATTTACTCAACATCATGTCATTCCAAACTTGTATGAATTTCTTTCTTCTGTGGAACATAAAAGAAGATATTCGCCCAAAGGAATGTGGGTAGAGAAAATCACTACATTTTCCATAAGAAAATACACAATGCACAGTAAAAATGGACTCTTCTCTAATTAATTCATAGGAAAACCTTTCTTTGAATGAACACACATATCCATTGCTAACAACTGTTTAAATTTTCATTTAGGACTGTGGCTGTATCACTCGCATAATTGCACAAGAAAGGTACACGTGTCGTTCAGTTTTGAGTTCGCTGAAAAATAATACTGAGTAAGTGCACAGTATAGTAATTGTACTTTTATTATGCCTAGACTATATGTATGATTAATTATTCATATTTCCCCTTTGAGCTGATTCGCTACAATAACCAAAATGGTTTGGTAACATTCTACAAAATATATTTTGTGTTTTACAGAAGTAAGTCATACAGGTTTGGAATGACATGAGGGTGAGGAAATGATGACAGCATTTATTAGCAGTAAATTTCCTGTGTTCTAGCACAAAATTGATGCTTATACTGTCAAGTGCATTTCTATGTGACAAAAAATGCAGTAGGCTATTAGTTTGTTGCATTTGCTGTGAATTCAGTAATATATTATTATTTGGTTCACGTGCGCCTCGCACTGCCGCTTCTGTTGAACTGAGGCGCTACAGCGCTGTCACTCCACATTAAACAGCACCAAAACGGCATTTATTGTTTGAATACTGCAATACAATGGACATAAATTGAAATCTGAGACTTTGTTTCATATTTAAAGTACCAAAGCACAATGCTTATTGCAATTTATTGGATGGGAGGTGCGCTTCAATGTTCCATCCATTAACTGAAAACAGGCTAGACTAGGGCTGCACAATTAATTGAATTTCTAATCGATTACAATTACGGATGCCACAATTATGTAATCATTCAAAGCGGCAATTAATCGTTCAAAGTCCACTAATGTTATTCTGCATGCTTAAGATATGTTTTTTTCTTTCTACATGTTATCTTAAGGGTTTTTCCATTGTTTTAGTTTTAATATAACCTTATAATACCATTCATATGTTTACTTTTTTATAATGTAAAGAAGAAACCAATCCGATGTATATTTGACATTTGAGGCTTGATACTATAGAAAAGCACTAAAGGTTTTTCAGTTAGTGTTTTCAGCTTGTTTATTTTCATATAAAAACACGGCATGCAGTTGCATCAAACAATGGTATAAACATCATTCAATGTAAATTGGGATAATCGCAATTAATAATCGCAATTACAATTTCAAGGGAATAATTGACAATTATGATTTTTGTCATAATCGTGCAGCCCTAGGCTAGACTAATCGATTCTTGGGATTTAAGAATCAATATCGTTTTGTAAAAATGAGAATCGATTATAATCGAGATATCGATATTTTTTACCCAGCCTTAATAATCAGTGATGCTGTCTACACTGGATGGAGCACAGCACGACAAATCCCCGACAGTAAACTGATGCCTCATTCAATTTATGACGTAGGCTTACTGTCTGACATAAAGTACAAATGATTTGCAATGGTCGCTTTGTCGCATCCAGTGTGGACAGCCTCAAGCTATTGGCTTACCTCCGGACTTTTGTTTTGTTAGTTATTAGTTAAAATTTTTTTGGGCTAGTAAAAGTTATGAATGGCCGGTAACTTAAAAATTTAGTAGCCAAATTGGCTAGT
>NW_015542495.1:1655024-1674814 GCF_001515605.1 Sinocyclocheilus anshuiensis
TATTATTTTTTGTCAATATCGCACACCCCTAATATATATATATATATATATATATATATATAGTATATCAGTCTGGCGAGTAAACTAAAAAATGTACTAGCCAATGGCGATTCAATTGCCAAGGTGTCCGTAGAGGGTTGTTGAGAATAAAATATTTAAAAAAATATATATTATAATGACTCTAGATAAACAAATCTAACCAAAATATAACAGGTTCATAATGTAATGAGGGCCCCCTCAGGGACAGTGACAGTGAAAAATACATGGCACTTCACTTTAGTATGGTGCAAATTAGTATGGAACTAAATATTCTATGACAAAAGGGAATGTTTTCAAAAGTGACTAAATATATTCTTGCTGAAGATGAATGACTTTGAATAATCTGATTCATAATAAAACCATAGGATGACATGAGAGAGTTCTGCACGAATTCAGAGGTTTATGAGAAACCACAGAACAGTGGGCCAACTCAAGTGCTCAATCAAGAGCTCAGCCAATAAACCTTCAACACACGGTGAATTATGGAAATATTATTCATTTATTCCAATCTAATTGAGTCTCGTTTTTGAATTACCACTCCTCCTCACACTCAATGTGCTAAAAGCAATAGAACGAAATGGAGAGAGGAGTTGTACGCTGATTGACTTAGCCCCCTTGGGTAATCGTCGCACTAAGGTCTTCTGTACACTCGGTAACTTGAAATGTGACTTCCTTTGCAACTGATGTGACTGAATGACCTGGAAGATCTCAAGCCATTCAAAATCTAATTGGATATATTCATTATATGCAAGTTTAACTAGCATGCTAAAGAAAGTCTTGGCAAATGAGGCGACTGCACTTCAGAATATCTATGTGTAACTGCATATCCAATAACCATAAACATTGATATCATAATTTAGAAACTCTTCAGAGCTGTTTATGTGAGGAAAAGACCAACATTTAAGTCGTTATTCACTGGGAATATTGCCTGCCCTTACATACATTCAAATATAGCATGTCAGGTTTGATGTCAATGCTGCCAAAAACCTGCTTGTGTTGCAACCAAAAGTGATGCAAGAATAAAACAAGAAAAAAAAATCAATAAAGACAGTGAATCTAACACAAACTCAAAATGGAATAATAAAATATCTATATATTAAATATTATATCATATATAAATGTATCTATAAGTAAGTATATGATCTATCAAAAGCAACACTTACTTTTCACAATACTGTAATTAAATTAATTCTATACAATTATAGAAAAAAAATAATTTAACCAAGTTAAACACTGTAGCAAAATAACTTTAAACATCTATTATAAGAAAAAATAAAACACTGTAAAAATCTAATAAATAAACAAATAAATAAAATTAAATATAAATGAATCACTAATCACAAAATGTTTTCCTCACCTTTTACATAAATTATATTTAATCAAATTTCATTAATACTGTAATAAACAGCAACATTTAAAAAACTTTGGATTGATAATTATGCAAAAAAATAGACAATGTCTTGAACTCAGTTAAATCAATCAAACCTATCAACTCTAACATCGTTTTTAGGAATACCAACTCAATCATGTGACTGATAGTCACTATTGGTCCTATTCACTCAATCTGTGTCACGGTTACATGTTTTAATTATACATTCTGTGTGAAATATAGAGGACTAAAGAAGGATGAATCTGATAAGGTGTTTTTAGGGGGCTTTAGGGGCACTGTCAATGACAGTGAATCTGGACCGAGAGCGTCTTTGCAGTGCCCTTTCATGCTTTATTTACAGACCCTGTCAGTCATGTGTTGCTTTGAGATGCTACAGACAGAGTGACGGCTCTTTGACTGACTCTCACACTTGCTGGAGGACAACCGAAGCTTGTGTGACAATGGCTTTGCTCAACAGAATCAAAAATCTGACATGTCCTATTCTTATGTTGAATTGGACAAAATCATGTAACAAGTAACTTTGTAGTTGGAGGAAATTAATATATTCTGTGTGTAAACACCTCAATCTGAGGCCTGTTGTAGAATATGAAAGACAACAATTTTAACATTTACACTTGCACTTACAATGGAAGTCTATTGGGAAACTATAGTGTTCAAAATTTTTTTTTTTTTTTTAATTAAGCACTTTATTGTATTATTTCCTTAATTGAGAACTGAGCATTACATTTGTATAAATTGTCCTTTTTTCTGTTATTTTGTAGTCATTACGAAATTTTTAAAGACTGAATATAATTGTACACTGACAAGATTCATAAGCAGTGCCTCATAGACTTCAACAAATGCACTATTTCAGACATTTCAGCAATACATTAGACTTCAGACACATAAAACCTAAAATCAAACATGACTGAATGACCTAACACAGCGTCACAGAGGGCAAACATTATGACAGACAGTGCTGTGAGGATAGTGAGGTATGGGATTGTGCTGAGAGAATGAATCAATGACACTTGAGCTTAGGAATTAATGCAAACTCACACACATGTGCACATGTACACACAAGCAGGATGAATGGACTACTGTTAATGCAAAGTCACATCACATTTGCCAAGGCCTTGGTGGACTCAGGTTAATCACAAGGGCAAACTGGCCCCATTCATTACCAGTTTTAAATAACATAGCGCATTGCATACATT
This sequence comes from Sinocyclocheilus anshuiensis, assembly GCF_001515605.1. Lineage (NCBI taxonomy): Eukaryota > Metazoa > Chordata > Actinopteri > Cypriniformes > Cyprinidae > Sinocyclocheilus > Sinocyclocheilus anshuiensis. Next base: position 1,657,650 of record NW_015542495.1, read on the forward strand.
TATTGCTTTTCCAAAAAATGAGGTCATGCAATAAAAACATTCACTAGTAAAGGAATAAAACAAGTCCAGGAAAAAAAAAAAAAACTAAATATTAACCTGAATTGGAAAATTTGATTATGGACTGAAGACTTTCAGGAAGACAACACAACATGAACCTATGCCCATTTTAATTAATTTAATTTGTTATTAAATCCATGCAAAATGCTGAAATGTGCAGAGCAGCAGGAGTCAGAAAGGTCAAAAAGGTAATAGAATTTGGCTTCTTATAAAAAAAAAAAGTGATGATGAACCAAATGCAAGTTAAAGTAAATCAGTTGCTCAACTGAGAAGATGCTATAAATGAGCTCATTAGACCCCAAATGTTTTTTACGAGGTCTTTTTATGAACCAACTATATAGCTTTAAAGTTCACCAGCACCAGCAAATGAGTCTTAACCTGAATCCACCAAGGTTTTATGCTTCAAACAACAACACAAAACCTTTCTTGAGGCCGTCATCTTGGAGCTCAGAAGCAGAACTCAGAAATCTACCCCTTCTGAAGAGGAAAAGCATGCAAGAAAGAAAAAAAATGACAGAAATAGATAAAGAAAAAGCAGATATAGCATGCAAAAACAAGACATGGTGTCTAGGTTTGTGAGAAAATTGATGTCATGACAAAAAAAAGATGAAATATTAAGGACGACATTGTAAAAGTGAGTGAAGAGATGTCTAGTTGCATTCAGAGGAAGAAGATTAAAGGAAGCAGTCATTCACTTGAAGATGCTCTATTGGTTTCAAAGTACTATTCAACTCAAGTCAAACCTATTGTTCACACAATCATTGGTTTCATATCCCTGTAAGTGCACTTGTTCACCCTGAAAATATGGCTTCACTTATCTAGAAAGGTCTATTTATCTTCCATTCAGAAGCTGCAAAATTGAGATTATGACAGGATCTCAATTCTGCGTGACAAATAGTGTCAATCATTTGAAGTACTAGCAGTACAAAAGGATTGCTTGTAGTTTAGCCGGCCATATGGGTAAACACAGAATCTGTGCAACACACTTATGTCTAAAAGGCCTTCTGTGGCTGCAATACTGAACCAAAGTCGTATATTATTTCATACAGTGGCGCAAAAAGTATTTGAACACTTGGATAAAATTTAGCAATTTCATTGCATCAGATACAAAATATAAAACCAAGGGGTAAACAAATGATGTTGGAGCTTTTCTCAAAACTACAATAACTTTACTTTTACTTTACTTCACATTAGGATGTAACCATAGCAAAAGTTTGTTACTCTAGACTCTAGAGCTTTCTGCTAGGATCGAGTATTGCCAAAACTTAAGTATTGTCATTATAAGTAAATTTACACATCACAAAGAAAAATTGAAAACACCTTAAAAAATGGTAAAGAGCAACCAGTAAAATGAGGTCATGCAATTAAAACATTCACTAGTACGGGAATAAAACAAGTCCAGGAAAAAAAAAACTAAATATTAGCCTGAATTGGAAAATTTGATTATGGACTGAAGACTAGGCTTGCCGGGATAGACGGTGTTGACGGTGATACCGGTGTTAAGCCGCAACACCGGTTACATCACTTGCCCACCGCGTCACCGACCCCCACCGTCGTTTTGATTTTTTATAGAAATAAAAATCATTTAGTTCAGTAAAAGTACAGACACTACAATTAAAAACTGAACGCGGCTGCTCAATGCAGCGTGCCGAACGACAGTCGCATCACAGATCAGATTTCATTTCTCCAGTGAGGAGAGTGAGTCGAGCTGAATGTCAAGAAGAGTGAGGTGGGGTGAGACAGACAAGACGATCGCGGATGATTTAGTTTTGAAACGAAATGCAAAAGCGCCTGTTTGGCAATATTTTGGATTTTGAAAAGCCTGTTGACTTTTGCCGTTTATCTAAGGTGATTTTGGAAGTTTTTTTAAACATTCGTTTCTTATTTAATTGGTTCCACATTGTTTGCCGATTTTTACTTTATTTAAACTTTGTGTCATTTATTTATTTTATTTGACATCAAGGTGTAGAATATCTCTTTGGGTTTGAGACTTTAGTCTTTGCAACTTTAGGGATCTTATCTATTCACGAACAGCTTGTAATACTCCAAAGAGAAAGGAAAACTTGAAATCGCATCATATGACCCCTTTAACACAAATCAAATGGCTGAACTGATAGCCTCATTCCAGCCGGTGTTCACAGTTAAAGAAAGCAGTCCGTCCTAATGCCTGTGTGGCCTGTGAATGCGACAGAGAGAAAATGACATTACCACTTGGCATCTTTAATCACTGTCACGCTTCACAGGTTTAGCAAGTGGCAACAGCTTCAGCGTCACGCACCACCACTTTAATACTGGGCTGCCAAGCCCAAGGAGAAAATGCATTTCTGAAGAGTGAATAAAAACAAAGTGTCCTGTTATTCGACAGGAAGTACCTCATCTCCACCAACCTCTAATATAGTCTAAGGAAATATTAGTTGCCCACATTTTGAGCGTGCCACCAGTTTGGTCATGGCGAACATGACTCCAGGGGAATCGAGTGAATGCAGGAGATATAAACGCCGTCAGGTTGGGCTCTAATGATCCTGTACTCACATCTTCAAGGAGTAACAGCCTAATTTGATATCTTGTGGCAATGAGGATGAATTTAATTGGGACACAAGAAGCCAGACGGACTCTCCACACTACAATTATAAGTGTTTTATCTTGGCATGTTGTCTGTTTAAAGGAATAGTTCACCAAAAATGAAAATTCTGTCATCATTTACTCACCCTCCTGTCATTTGAAATCCAATAAGGCTTTTATTTAAGCCCTGTTTACACCAGGTATTAAGATGCATTTTGGTCAATCTGATCACAAGTAGACAAGGAAGACACATTCCCATTTACACCTGGTGTTTCAATCCACCTCTTTTGTCCACTTCTGTCCTGATTTTGAGGGGAGGGCCTACGGGCGAGTGTATGTGTGGGCTTTTTCTGATCTTTCGATCTAATATTGCAAAATAAGCTTACTCAATAGACAAAAGAATGTGAAAGGAGACAACGGAAAACGATACATAGAGCAGCAGCTTTCATTTCTGCTACGATAGCCACAAAATTATGTTGAACGTTGTGGGTTTGTGTTAGAATCAGTACTGGTAGGACAACACATTTTTTCGTCTTCATACTAAACTTACGCTTTCACCTACTGTGCTTCAACATGGAGGCGGTCTTTTGTGGCTGTTCGAACATGCGCATCCACACCTTTCTGTTGTTCCATACCTATATGACTTCTGTGGAACACAAAGATATTTTGAAAATTGTCTTAGTTGTTACAGTATTTATGCATTTATTTATTTATTTGTCACGTTTTTTGTCCACACAATGAAATTCAATTGGATCCAATGTGGTTTACATCCCAACATTGTTCACTATAGTATCTTTTTGTGTTCATCAGAACTTAGTCAATCATACAGGGCTGAACAGCCTTCATTATTTTTAAAACTGGATATTTACTCAATTTTACAGTTTTCATTGAATAAAAGATTTTAATCTACATGGCAACAATTGGTCCATGGGAAGTCATGTCAGAGCTAATGCATTAACACTGAGATTAGTTTAGCTATATTGCCCAGCCCAGCTGTCACCAATTAATAGAACTTACTGTGGGAAAGAGCAAACAAACAGAGGTTGCTGGCTTCCTCTAGACACACAAAGTAACGTCCAAACACTGACTAACTGTTCAAACACTGTCTCTTCTCATCCATGTGGTTATGATGCATTGCGTTTTTGAGAAAGCAAGGTCTACAACACTTTCTGCATAATCTCCTGAGAGTCTCTGCCACCGGCGCAATTCTACTGTATTCATTCCTCTGCACCTCAATCAAACTGTCTCTCACTTTGTGTCATCTAAAGCATTTTTCACCTCCCTCTTTTTGCATATAATGCATCCTGTGTGTCAGTTTCTGAAGGCAATTCACAGGTTTTCACATACACATGCACACCCTCACACTGGCTAGCTGAATGTAATAATGTACCATTACTAAAAGAGAAACATCCACCTTTAATACTGTATCTGCGCAGAAATGCATTCATATATGCATAGCCTAACCATATAAAAAAACTAAAATAAATAAAATAATAATCCTCTGCAACTGTCTCACTATAGTCTCTGGACCTACATCTAGCATTTATTACCAATGTGTTTCCTTTCACTGCTGCACACAGTAAACATGTTTATGAATAATTCAGCAACTCAGAATAATGGTAATGTCTGTTTATGAGGGTCAAGTGCCGGATCAGTCCAAGGGTGTAAGATTGCAACTTGTAACAGACACAGATGCACATTTCAGTCATTTTATGCCAGTTAATCATAAAACAGAGTATGGCCTTCCTCATCAAAATCACACTGTGTTTGTACTCCACAGGAACCACAGATCAAATAAACTGAACAAACTGATTTGTGCTGATATGGACATTTACAAAGCTAGAACAGTTACTGTAGCTCAACATGAAAAGAATGGCATGAGCAATGCTATGACCCTACTGTAGTCTAGTTATATTTAAATTAATCAATTCTTGAGAGAAGTAGCTAATTAGTGAACATTTTTTCTTTTGCTAAATTGTGAACACTTTCTATGAATTGGTTAATTTCATTCGTAAAACAGGTTCTGAACAGTTCATTCACGTATCTGATTGATCCAGTTCAATGACTCAATGATCCAATCACTGGGGTTCTCAAGTTAACAGCTCACTGGAGAGGACCATTTTCAGAGAATAATAACTTAAAATTTGGTCTTTTCTCACAAAGGCATGGTATGACTTCAGAAAACTTAGTCTTGTGACCATATTTTATGATACTGTTTTGTGCTCTTGTAACCATTTTGATGATTTTAAATTCATGGGGATAAAAGCAACCAACTACAAAGTGAACTGGTAGGCTCCAAATGAATATTAAGTGTTTCCCTTCAAATAAATTTGTTAATGCTCAAAGTTGAATTCATACAAGTGTCATTAGAATAAACGGGCAGAAAGCAGAGTAGAAATTCATATTCTAAACCCACTGAGCTTTCAGTGTTAAATAATTCATAGCCAAATTTTTACCAACCAGAGGTTCACGGGTTCATGTTTGTTATCTGTTTTGGGAAAAAAAGGGTTGCATTTGAAAAGCACTATACTAACTATTTGATCAAAACATGTTCAAACTGCACCTATAAATAGCTCACTGTATTATGAAATATTCAATGTATTGCTTGTTGAATTATTGACAACAAAAGGCTAAATGCTATGGTGACTGAAGGGTGCTTTCCTTACCCTGTCATTCTCTGAGACAGACTGGCAAGCTAGCTAACCCATAAATATTCTCTGTGTTTTTTGGTGCTAGCTCAGGGTACAAGATGATCCTCACTGAAAAACTAACAAAAATCAGCTAGTCCCAGAGCTATAAGAACACATATGGAGTGACAAGGCTGGCAATGATATATCTTATTCATTGGGTTTCTACTGCGCTAGATACACTAGTATTTTAAGCAAGCGTTCAATGATGTACCAAGTGTAGGCTTGTGCTCTGAAAGCTCCTGGGTATCTAAAAAGACATCAAGAAAGGGAAGCATGAATATACGGTCATAAATTAGCAAAAAGGGTTGTCTTGATTGCAACAGTGGGAGGTCGGTTAGCGGGTTTGCATTATCATGAATATATGCAAATAATTAACAGCATTATGGACAAATCCCTCTTGTAATAATTGGTGGCTTCAGGATTTGATGGATTGTTCATATTTGAATATTAATTTCAGAGACAAGGGAAACTGGTATCGTTATAGATGCCAGTGGTATGATTATTTGTAAACAGGGACATTTTAATTCAGCAATATGTCAGATCCAGGGGGTATTGAAAGATGATCAGGACCAAACAAATTATCATTCAGAGGTCAAAATTGTTTGCGCAATGAGCAGATAGGACTTGAAGGTCTCCAGAATGCCTCCTAAAATGTGTTTTTGAGCATGTCAAGTTTTCAGGCCTCATGCTGAGAAGAGCTTAACAGCTGTTTTGCTCATTTTTAACATTTCGAACCAACCAAACAGTTTTGACTAAGGATCTCTGAATGATGTTGCCGAACAATAAGCTTTTTTCAAGTAAAAGTAACGCATGCTGGGTAACCAGCAGTGCCAAAAGAGCTTTGTGTGAAAAAAAAAATGTTGAAAAAAAGAAAAAAGAAAATGTTTAGGTATTTTTTGATCAAAATACTTGTGACTTAACCTAGACTTATACTAGAGATATGTTTGGGGTGAGACTTGTGATTTTTTTAAAGGGACAGTGCACTCAAATTAAAATTCTGTCATAACTGACCCTCATGTTATTCCAAACAAGTAAGAATTTTCTTCATCTTTGGAACACAAATTAAGATATTTTGGATGAAATCCAATAGACAGCATGCAATAATATTTGTTATAATATGCATAGACAGCAACGCAACTACCATGTTCAAGGCCCAGAAAGGTAGTAAGGACATCATTAAAATAGTCCATGTGACATCAGTGGTTCAACCTTAATTTTATGAAACTATGAAAATACTTTTTGTACACAGAGAAAACAAAATAACGACTTTATTCAACAATTTCTACTGTTGTCAGTGAAGAGAAGAAATTGTTAAATAAGGTCATTATTTTTGTTTTCTTTTTGCACAAAAGTTTTCTCGTAGCTTCATAAAATTACGGTTGACAATTAGTGGTCGACTGATATTGGTTTTTTGACAGCAGATGCTGATATCTTGGAAAGCAGGGTGGCCGATGGCCGATATAAAGCCGATATAATTGTATTTATTTTAATTCATATTTAAGAAATTTGAAATAATTTGAAAATTTAAATTAAATAAACATACTTATACTTTAGATGACAAAGTATTTTTCACAAATAAATAAATAAATATTTAATAAAAATATAATTAAAGAGGAAGTAAACACTGTAACCAACAGGGCACTCAGTATTCTGGGAAGTTTGTGTGCATTAATCATATTTTTTCAAATAAAGCTAAGGTAACACTCATTTTACATACAGAACACAGTGAAAATGACATGAATATGGCAGTGGGCAAATGCATAAAGCGCAGCATAATTTAAAATCACGAGTTTAAATTTGTTGATCACGCATCTCCAGTGAAGCTGAACTCTCCTCCTGTCAGCATTCAATTCACACGGACCGACCGTCACGCAGAGAACACGCGATCACGCAGGATAAATGCACGCTTCACAAGGTCTCACAACTGGATCCGACTAAGTTTGCAAGGTTTTTGAAATTAGATGTTTATTAGACATTCAAAGATTTGTTTAAATGATATAAATGCGTATTTGCTGAATGCTAACAGCAAACAAGAAAGTATTATAATGTTTGCCTTTCTATTACTAATAATATAAAAGCAATCGTTATAAGACTTTTTGTACACATTTTAATTCCTTTGTTTAACAGTTCTATCTGATTTTTAGACAGACTTCTATCCGTATTAGACAGAACTGTTAATGACAGCGAACAAGCGGGAGAATGTGAGCACTGTGTGCTCTGCTCAGGCGCTGCCGTTCTCAGCGCTGTCAAAATGAAAGTCCCGCCTCGAACGCATCAGCCAAACAGGAAAACTTATCAGCCGATGCCGATATTTAAAAAATGCCAAATATCGGCCGACCACTATTGACAATATCAGATTTTCACTATTCGATTATTGTGGCCAAAAGAATTGACATTATCACTATTATTGCAATATCTAGAGAAATTTCGACAGACAGACAGACAGACAGACAGATAGACAGATAGATAGATAGATAGATAGATAGATAGACTTCCAGTCTAACACAGTTTTTTTTACAGAATAAAAAAAAAGCTTAGCAAACTAACTTTAGTTAAATGCTGGTACAGTGTCCCACTTTCGTCTGTCAGTAGTAACTATAAACTGTGTCATTTTAGTGTAGGTGGCACTGGCAACCAGCATTAGGGTGCAATACCACCACCTACAATGATGGAGTGTCAACCAGATTGTTACTGTCACTGGATTATTTACAGCACAATCGTATGCGTAGTATTAACACTATATTTCATTTTTTTAAATATCACGGTTATCGTCAATACCGCTACTGTAGATTGATACCCCAGTCTGTTTACTAATAATCTTCCCAAGTCATAGCTCTCAGATCTCATTTGCACATGCACATCAAGACAAGTTGCACCAGGTTTCATGTCAATAGTTCTTGTGTGTCTCGTAACTGATTGTGACGTATCTGCTAAACCTCTGCTTAAATCTTTCCTTTTGCATTACATGAAAGAACGAATGTTTAGAACAAAATGAAAGTGGGTAAATGCTTTCTGGGTGCATTATCCATTTAAAATGATCAAGAGTGACAAGTGCCTGTTGCCAAAACAGTAGCAATAACAAGTACAGTGAATATTACTCAGTGAGCAACCAAGAACTCAGAAATTAGCAAGTCTATGACTAATTTGTCCCCTGTGGTTCTCTGACAAACCCCAACATTCAGACAGCAGGTCTTCTGTCAGTGTTCATTAACGCAGTCACAACTGATTCCAGAAACCACACGGAGAACTGCTCTACTTTTAATAAACATGAACATAAACTACAGACATTTGATTGCTTTCAGGAACCATCACCGGAGGCCTCACAGCTGTGGTTTCCCTCGACGCAAGCGACACTTTTTTCCCTCACGTTCCCTTGTTCATAGCACAAAAGCCCCTTGCATTACAAAGCTGCACCTGAGTCATCCTCTACTCGTCTATGAGTCATTTAAAAGCTACAAAAGCTGCGAGTGCTTGGATGGAGGGGGTCCTCTTTCTTCAGAGCGCTAACAATGGGTGCATTTTCAGAGGGCTGGAAAACACTTGAGCTTCATGCACACTCTTCTCATTGGGCCGCTGAGGACAGCTCTCTCTATTCAACCCAAACCTGCTGGAAGGAGATAATAACCAGACCTGTGTTCAGCATCCAGGGTCCTCTGGGGGCGTTCTGTCCTTACCAACAATCCATCTTTCCTCTCAACCGGGTCCAGATGCTGGTTTTCCATTGCTAGAGCTGGTGCAGGATGTGTGGACACTGTCAATCCAGTCTATTACTGAAGGTGACAGAGCTGTTCACCCTGATGGCAGAAGCCTTTTTGTAGTCACCCTAAAGTTGCCCTATCATCCAATTAACGCCATTGGGGTGTTCAATAGCATGCACAGAAAACATGCCAAAGGTAACTGACTACTTCCAGGTTTCCCTTGGCACAAAACATTGTTGATGAGCGTCCCAGGAGAACAACCCTTGGTCTTATTTCAGTTGGATACTGATTGAAACTTTTGGGAGAAATAACAGAGAAAAATAAGGCAAATCATGAATGAAGAAGCACTGAAAAATGTAATCTAATCTAATGTAAATGCGTTTCAAACATGCAGGGGGGAAAACATATATGCTATTATATATTATAAACATTACTATACATCTCAGGTTCAAAACAGTTCAATGCCCAGAGTTTCCTTAGTAGGAACGTGCACCAGCCAAGCTACTGTCATTGTGACAAACAGGAATGCTAACGGATAGCTCCAGCTATTATAGACCTCCTCCTTGAACACCAGCTTCCCACATGGGGGAACAGATTTCAAAAGACAACAAACGCTGGTGAGCAGAGAGTATAACTGAAATTCACACAGACCTGGGCAGACAAAGTAAAATAAATGTCATCCAGTTCAGCCCGAGCTGATTCGGATTTTTAGATTGTCTGATCGAGGTCAGTCTGGCCATAGTCGTCCATCCTGGGCTGCGGCAATATCAGCGGGAGTGATGAAATGTGTTGGGAGCACCATGGACATTTAAAACGTCTTCAGCACAGAAGTTTATTGATTTCTCTGGAATCGTTTGGCTGTCAGGCCATCCTGAGGCAATGCCATTAACCGCGAGCTGCCACAGCGAAGCAACGGCCTTCAATTTGCATCCTAATCTCCCACACCCTGTGTGCTCAGATGAAATCTCTGGAAATGTTTGGGCAGATGCAAAGTCTGTGCTGTTGGGTAAAACGATTTAGGGGAAAGGTATGTCAGTGTTGAAATATCAATCAAATTCGTCTTGGCCGGAATAGTGAATTCAAAGAAAAGAGCGAGTTGGAAATATAATCGAATTCAACAGTTCACACCCAAATACTACCCAGCTGCATAAGTTAACATCCAAATCCATCTATTTAGAGCACACCATCTGGCCTCAGCTAAATCCACAGGGGTCAAAGGTCAGCTCTGCTGCCCTCGTGCTCTGTTCAGCTCCATGGCTTCCTTACTTTTAAGCTAAAAAGAACTGCTGAAGTCCAAGCTAAATAAATCCCCTTAGACAGCAAATGTTTCTGTTTCATATTTTAACAGCCTCTCTGCATTGCACTGTTTTGACGAACAAATAAAGATGAAATATTTCTCATATCAGCACAGCTTTACGAGTCTGCTTGGACCTTATGGACATGCCATAACTGAAGAAATGGCCAGTGCTCACTTAATTAAACATGGCAAGGTTTTAGTGCACTTCATTATTTACAAATATGAAAGTCCACAGCACAGGAATGAATAACTGCTTTAGACAAGCACTGGAGTGCTCTGATAGTGTTTTATGCAGTATGCTAGTTACTCCCGCATTAATGGTGCGCATCTCTCACCTCAGAAGGGCGATGGTGTATGAAATCGTCCACATGCAGCTTTCATTGCCTGCAGTTTCCTGATGCAAGTTGTCCTCTGTGTCCTGTAATACAGTTTTTAGTGCATTCACACCACTGACCTATCGCTGGGATATCAATACATCCCCCACAACCTGACCCTATGTGGGACCTCTTTATACGATTATAAGCCAAATATATGGAAGATAAATTTGTTTTTAACAGTGCATATGTGTATAAACTATGAACACAATATTCCCAGATTACCCAGACTCACAATTGCAGGAACATGAAGTCACGTTAGGGGTGTGCCATATCATACCGTCCACGATAACACAGGTATAAATTTTTACATGATAAAAAAAGTGTCATATCGCGATATCAATGATATAGCGACGCGATGATGTATGGAGGATATACGTTCCTTAGCGCGCACAACACCACCACCTCAAACCCAATACGTGTGTTCGACTTGAAGCAGCGCTGCGCAGACTGAACGGTGTAGGACATCAAAGTATCGCGAGAGCGAGTGTAAATAAGGGGTAAGTCACTCTCGCGGTATTTTGATGTCGTACACCGATCGGTCTGCTTCAAGTCGAACACACAGCTGCTGCTGCCACCTTATGACAATAGATTTACACTTCAAATTAGGTAGTCTGTCATCGATGACAGTAGCTCATTGGAAAAGGATGGAAAATGGCCTTCATTTTGTTTGCATAATAAATGCTGCTGCCTGCCAGCTGCAATCACTAATAAAACGTTGTTCCATGTTTTGTTTTTTTTTATATCATCATAAATATCGAATATAAATATTGAAATATTGTGATATAATTTTGAGGCTATATTGCCCACCCCTAAATCACGTTAAGCTGAAAAAAATAAAAATCAGCATGGCAAAATCAGTGGAAAATATTTAAACAGCATAACATAGAAAGGTTACACTTTATTTTAAGGTGTCCTTGTTAAAGTGTAATTATACATTTAAGTACTGAGTAATATTAATTACCTACATGTACGTACAATATGGTTAGGGTTAGGATTAGGGTTTGGCTTAAGGTTACTTGCATGTAATTATGCATAATTTATTGTTATTATAATAGTAAGCAGATGTAACGTGTAACAAGGACACCTTAAAATAAAGTGTTACCCATAGGAAAAAATAAAATAAAAAATAGACTGCCTCTGTCCAGTTGGCTTCATTTTATAATTTCAATAACTTTTTCAATTTAATTTTAGTTTAAATATTTTTAGCAATTTTATGTGCTTTTGTCATTTCCATTTTTTTATATTACTATTTAATTATTATTATTATTTTTAGTTTTTATTTATTTCCAGTTAGTGATTTTAGTGCTTCAACACTACCAAAAAATTTGCAGCATGCCATTAAAATCTTATCTAACAATTGCAGCAACACTCCACTGAGATCAGCCAGCCAAACCTATCAACAATACAGAACAATCCCCATAATGAGGATTCAGATTTGTGTAATTCAATAATCAATGGTCAGTTAATATGCAGTGCTTTCAAGCAGAAAATGAACACCACATGTTGGTTAAAACTGAAACACAGCCATGCTAAAAAGACACACTGGTCAGAAAAACTTGGCTAAGAACTAAAATGGTGCCACAATGCAGAAGACTGGATAGAGACTGTGTGACATACATCGATGCACTTAGTTTTTGTTGAGAAAGTGCTTCCATTTCCGTCACTTTAACCCTTAGCAACAATGATAAGAATTAAAGGAATAGTTCACCCAAAAATTAAAATTTTGTCATCATGTCGTTCCAAACCTGTATGTTTCTTTTTATGCCAAACACAAAAGAAGATATTTTGAAGAAGCAAACAGTTGTTGGTCCCCATGAGGCCGAGTAAATGATGACACAATTTTCCTTTTTGGGTGAGCTATCCCTTTAAAGGCCCACAGAAAACGTGGTCTAGGTCATTCAAAGAAAGAAAGATGATGGGAGATCTAAAATGCTAATGTTCATCATGCCTGATCTGGCAAGGATTTTACTCTGCATGGCAGTAAAGGTCTTAACACTAACCAACAGCTTGTGGCCGAACGAGAGCTACAGTCAGAATGACAAATGTGCTGACACCACAGTCTCGCCACTGCAGCTGCATCATGGGTAAGATAGGGAGCTAATAAAGAGTGAAAACTAAGGATAGAGAAAAGATTGTTCTCATTCTTTCAGTCTCTCGCCCAAATGAGCTCATTTGACCCCTTAAAAATAAATGAGGCCACATATCATTTTATCACAGCATTTGAAACAATGAAGGTCATTTGTCAGCTTGTATATTGATTTTGTAGAGGACAAATCTGTATGGCGTCCAAACTACTAATGGTTCCCTTCAGAGCTGTGCTGATTCTCATATACCCTACATATGTGCCCATTTCTGTGTGGTGAGAGTGGGGTAGGTGCGATATTAGATAACATTGTACAACATTTAATGGTATACTAACCATCATTTGACAATTTTCAAGCGTCAATTAATGTATCCCTATTCCACTATGAAATCTACATGCTGCACAAAGCAACAGAATCTTGGTAATTTGAGTCATTTATGTTCAGTCAATTAAGTGTCTTAAGTGATTTTTAAGCATAAAACACATATGAACACACGTAGATTATTCTTTTCAGCTCTGAATAAAATATAACCAATGTTTCTTTCAATACCATTTACAACAATTTTTCACTTATTGCATTGGATTTTTGGGATTGCCTTATTGATAAGGCATACATGTGATGCTGCCTTGAAATTCGTCTAAAACAACGTACTGTATGGTGTGTTGTTACAAGGCAGCATTTCTTTTGCATTGTGAATGTGCCTATAATGTCTAAAAAATGCTGTCTAGGTAGGCAGCTCACTTCAGTTTGGAACAGATCCAAAATGAGCAAGAAAAAAAGGCAAAAATGAGAAAAAACGGCAATAGAAACACAATAAAAAGTCTAAATAAAGCATGAAATGGAAAAAGTGGGATCAGGAAGTGATACAGAGAGGTGTTCTTGTTTTTGGGACTGGGAGTCAACAGATTTCACAAATCGAACTGATTCAGATTCACATTTCAATTAAATAATATTTGGATCTATCTGGTACAGTACATGTCAATTTCTCCTGAGGAAAACAATCTCTCAACTGATGCTGTAAACTATACAGGCAACCCGGTCACAGTTGGTGAATTGCTATATAAAGGTTAAAATTAACAAGACAACTGCTATTTTTTTTTAGATATAATAAACAACACAAATAAAAAATTAATTTGTATGCAAGTATTTAAATTGCACAATGTTATTATATCAACAGTTTTTATATCAGCATTTTTGTACTTCAATTTGTTTAAATATAAATCTTTAAATGACAGATGTCATAAAAACTGGACTTAGCCAAACAATAAATGAGATGTCACTAACAGTAAAAATATAATATCTATTATTACACATCTCTGTGGAATACTGGATTCTAATTGGTCAGTCACAACTTTCCGAGGTAGCCTATGTTTTTCCTCGAAAACAACCAGCAAAAGCTGATAACACAGGCTCATCCAGGAAACTGAAGTAGGCGCTATATGCTTTCTTTTCTTTGTGGAAGCTTTGCGTTTGGTTAGCTAATAAAATATTAAAACTCAAATCAATATTATGTGTACTATTATTTTATTATGTCATCCTGGTATCATAGACTCGCTCTCTCTTGTTTCATACAAACGCAGCTACTGCCATTTTGCAATGACTGTTTGTACACTGTAATTGATTATTAGATAACTAACAACCTGGAAGATTTTAAAACAGTTTAATCTCAAATCATTATCTTTTATCGCCATAGGCCTAATTAATTATGTGGTAAAATGCCATGTAATAAGTGGTATGACTGTACCATATCCCTTAAATGTCTGTCTAGTTTGAATTTGCCTCTTACTAGCAACTGCTTTCTTCACAGAAGCTTTGCGTTCAAATATTCAAATAACTCAAATCAATATTTTGTGTCTAATTATTTACTTAAGTGGCAAGTTATGTGGCAAACGCATGGATGTACATAATCGCTTACATATAGTGCAAATATTTAGCAAAATGTTCCAATCCAGAGATGTTGTACTCTTCTTTTAACATAGGTTCTAATACACCTTCATGTTAATTTTGTGATTTTATTAGTAGTACAGAGTAAAGATAATCAGAGAATCAGCTTGAACTCAGGTGGCTACAGTGATCTGTCAAATGTGACCCTGGAGCAAAAAACCAGTCTTAATTCACTGGGGTATATTTTTTAGCAATAGCCAAAAACATTGTATGGGTCAAAATGATCGATTTTTCTTTTATGCCAAAATCATTAGGATATTAAGTAAAGATCATGTTCCATGAAGATATTTTGTAAATTTGCTACCGTAAATATATCAAAACGTAATTTTTGATTTGTAATATGCATTGCTAAGAACTTAATTTGGACAACTTTAAAGGCGATTTTTCAGCATTTTGATTTTTTTTGCTCCCTCAGATTCCAGATTTTCAAATAGTTGTATCTCGGCCAAATATCGTATCCTAACAAACCATACATCAAAGAAACGCTTATTTATTCAGATTTCAGATGATGTATAAATCTCAATTTCAAAAAATTTACCCTTATGACTGGTTTTGTGGTCCAGGGTCACAAATGATCTGTTAAAGACTGCCAAAGCAGCATTTATTATTTGAATCTAATGATAAATTGAGCATTGTTTGATATCAAAGGTAGTAATAAAGCACAAAGCTTATTGCGATTACTGTATAGCAGGCACACACTATTGCATTTTTAATATATTGTGTTGAGTTAAAAACAACTTAAGAATGCATCTCAAGTAAGGATGTTCATTTTAACCGGTTAATCGTTAACCGACCGTAAGAATTTTGACCGATTAATACAATCAGTTAAACGGTTTAAAATGTTTTTTTTTCCCAGTAATTTATCAAAATATTTTAAAAGGTTTGCTGCATGTAGTGTTGTCAAAAGACCCGGTATTTCGGTACCAAGTCGGTACTAAAAAAATGAAAACGTTACGGTACCAGCCGGAAAGCGATTTTTAACGGGGGACCCACTCGAAACGCAATTGGGCGGGTTTTGTTGTGAAAACCTGGCAACCTCTTCATAAAAGCAGTGGCGACCTCAAGAGGAGGGGTTAAAATACGCTATGTGTATAAAAAAAAATTGTGTTTTTTTAGAGAGAAAAAAAGCATTAGTCGCATTTTATTATTTCATTCTGAAATAGGCCTAATGCCGACGTGAAATGTTTACAAACATTATAATTCACTCCACAACAAATCCTTTCAATTTAACAGTAGACCTAGCCTATTTAGAAAAGAACAATAATTAAAAATAGACTATAAGAAGCTATAGCTATATAAACAACAAGCCAAAACGAATTCATTTAGGCTAAAACGAAACTGAAACCAACGTTGGGTCTCTCATGCGACACAAAATCAAATGTTTCCAAATTCACGATGTATTTGAATGCCAAAATATTATTTATTATGTAGCCTACTTCACTGGCGTTCCAATATCCGCGTAAAACAAAATGTTTTGCATAACATCACGGCGGTACAGTGATAACGCTTAACGGCAGAGATTTTACTACATATTTAAACTGAGCAGTGTGTTTTTTTTCCATATGTTTGACTGTATTTTATTATGATAATGAGCAGGCTGCATTGTCAAGGTAGCAATGCTTAACTGTGCTTAAGCCGGCGCAAATCACTTGTTTTTTTTCCTCCTAACAGTGGCAGCAACTACTCCTTTTAGTCATAATGATAATCTGAATTGTAAAAGGCTTGCTTTTATTTGTGTACATTCACATTAAAACAAATCTTTGTGCTTTTGTAAAATAGGCCTAAAGAAAAATAGGATGCCGCTTTCTGCCATCTGTTTTCTTTCGCGCAGCACAAAAATTAACCGAAACTCTGCATACTAGGCTACTTGTTGCACATTTGTTCTTAATTTATTAAGTAAAAATATATTTCTCGTATAGGCCTATTTATTCGTTTTATATATACAGTGGTGTGAAAAAATGTTGGCCCCCTTCCTGAATTCTTATTTTTTTGCATGTTTGTCACACTTTAATGTTTCAGATCATCAAACAAATTTAAATATTAGTAAAAGATAACACAAGTGAACACAACATGCAGTTTTTAAATGAAGGTTTTTATTATTAAGGGAAAACAAAATCCAAAACTACATGGCCCTGTGTGAAGAAGTGTTTGCCCCCTAAACCTAATAACTGGTTGGGCCACCCTTAGCAGCAACAACTGCAATCAAGCGTTTGCGATAACTTGCAATGAGTCTGTTACAGCGCTGTGGAGGAATTTTGGTCCACTCATCTATGCAGAATTGTTGTAATTCAGCCACATTGGAGGGTTTTTTAGCATTTCTTTTTCTGAAATGCAGTGTTACTTTTAAGCCCCACGTAATGGGACACACACCTTCCAAAAAGTTCAACTTTTGTCTTGTCAGTCCACAGAGTATTTTCCCAAAAGTCTTGGGGATCATCAAGATGTTTTCTGGCAAA
>NW_015542495.1:1674899-1678095 GCF_001515605.1 Sinocyclocheilus anshuiensis
TCGTTTTTTTTTTTTTTTCAAAAATTGTGTTTTTTATTAGCCTATGTTAGCATGTTTTTATTGTGTTTTATTGTGTTAGTAAGCTGTATTTTTTAGTTATTTGTTTAACCTAATCAAACTGCAGTTTGATTGAGATTAATTGTAATGCACAATGAAAAAACGTGATTTTTGAAAATTGTTAAAGACAGAGTTATCTATTTTTGCAAATGAAGTCTTCATACATTATATATATATATATATATATATATTTTTTTTTTTATTATGTTTTTCTCCGCTCGCAGAAGCGCTGCAGGTGCGTGATGTGATATGATGGCATGTGAATCCTCATGTTTTGTTGCTACTTTTTGCGCATGTAAAATTAATCCCAGACACTTATGAGTCACAGACACTTATCCTTTCTAATTTAATTCATTTCTAATTTAAAATAATCTTGTCGGTTAACGGTTAATAATCGGTTAACGAGCGTCGGTTAGGAAAAATAACCGAAATGAACATCCCTAATCTCAAGATCATTCTGTTGCATTCTTCTGTGCTTCCTCTAGGTATTTTTGAACTTAAGAATGCACTCTATATGAACAACCCATAAAAAAAGACATCTGATCAGAGCATTGAGGACAAGACACTAAATGACCCCAATTATACAGGTCTTCCTTAAGACCGACTTGTTTGGACACCAACTGAGTATTATTATGACAATATGTAGATCTGTGCATCCCTAGTGCGCACACATGCACACAGAGGGTCGCCATGCTTTCGAAAGCTCACTCATCCTTTTAATCGGCGTGGAATCCATCAAAGTGGGTCAAACTCCCTCCCATCTGCCCCACTGAGATTTTAATGCACAAGGCCTGATTAAAACACATACATACACACAGAGGAAAATAGGCCACACTTTGCTGCTGGATTCGGGAAACTCCTACATGGATTTTCATGAAGGACATTTGCGAGCAATTATGCTGGGCGCCACGGCGGTGAACGAAAGGTCAAGTGGTACAATTCCCAAAAGGCTGTTTGCTTGATCACTGTAAACAAAATGCCTTTGTTCTGTTCTTGACCGGTAATGCTTCGATATTGCAATCAGCACAGTTGTGTGCATGCAATGTGTTTGTGTGTGTGTGCGTGCATACAATCACCCAGGATATGACCTTGTAGAGACAGTATAAGGAGAAGGAGGAGGCGGACGGCTCATCAGGAATCCTATCGCTCAATATGGCGGCTGTTGCAATGGAAGTCCTATCTTTCATTAGGTGGACTAGCTTGGGGGGAAAAACAGCTTTTTCTAGTGTAATTTGAGCTAAGGAAGCTCTAAAGAAGCATCATTATGAGATACTCCCAAAGATATTTAGTCCTAAACTTAAGATTTATGTATTTGAACTGCATATCAAATTTCCATCCAATTTTAACATAAATAAACTAAGAAACTTAATGTGATGCATATTTGTCAGTGATGAAATGGGTAAGAACCAATTAAGATTTTCGCTCTCAAACAAATAATGGCATAGTTTATTATTAACTATTTGCATTTATTTGATCTTATCATTTAAAGCTGTGTAGCGTCTGGACCAATCAAAAACACAATTTTTCATTTGATTTAACAAATCAGTTATTCACTAGATTAACAAGTCGTCACAGACCCCTCACCCAATAGACTGGGCGCCAGGACGTCTGCGAATGACCACAGGCCACTGGTTACCATGGCAACCCCGACACCTTTGCTAAGACCAGAGCCATTTATGACCTGATGGAATGTGAGTAGGGAAAATCACTGCATGTTCCATAGCAAGAGGCACAATGCACAGTAGAAATTGACTTTTCTACTAATTAATCCATAGGAAAACCTTGCGTGTAGCCAACATGTAGTTTCCCTTTTAGTTTCCTAAAAGGGAACTAAGAATCTGATGTTTCCTTCACGTGTAAATCTGCTGAATATGCAAATGGTTCCATAACTTCATTCCTTGTAACTTTTGGAGCTCTAGCGGTTAATAAACAGAGCTGCGTGTGTCTTGCGGAAGAACATTGTAGCCGGAGCTACTTCTCTCTCTTTATGTCTATGGCGAATCACACAGGTACTGGGCTACCCTGCAGCGGTACCTACCCGAACCGGTCTAAATAGTCCGAATATAAACACTTATTATAGGTGTACCGTAGTGATTCAGGATAAGCCAAAAACACGGTTTGGAAAATGGATTCATCATGTACTCGCTTATTATATAAATTTAAAACACGAAAAAGTTTCTGACTGCAGCTTTAAGAAAAAAATTTTTCTTGAGGAATGTCTTCAGAATTTTTCAACAGCTGCACTAAGGAACATTCGTATGAACTTTTTCCTTAAGATTTCTGTAGATTTCCTCTGCTCATTTTTTCTCGAGCATGTTCTCTACACTAGCTATAACTTCAGCCCTGCTCCACTTACACAACATACTCCTCATGACACACTTGATTCCCATGCTTCTATTCATTCGAGGCGTTCTCATTATGTCAGTATTGTGACATGTCTTAAAACAGCCTCACGCGGTGGCAGACATTTCAGAAGCGCTACGACGAGCTCAAATGAACGATAGGTGTTAATTTTTACATTGTTTGGCATTTCATAACTTGTCAAAATGGATTCATGGTGTACTCACTTATTATATCAATTTTGTAAATTTTGTTTTGAACACAAAAAAGTTACGGACTGCAGCTTTAAATAATCATATTTTCAAAATGCATTTATTAAAATTGCTAAGAATCTGCATAAGCCTGTTCATTGTGAAAGCAATTAAATTTATTCAGTTAAAAAGTATGATAGCTAGCTGTGGAACAGTCAATATTCAGTTATGAGCTGTATGAGATTGAAAAAAAATGGGTTTAGTGATAATACACACATAAACCTGGTTGTTGTTTATTTATTTATTTAGTTTATTTAGTACTATTACAGATTCTTACCCGCTTCTTACCGTTTCATTTATAATAACGATACAAATCGTTGCAAAGCAGCTTTACAGAAAATTTTAAGTTTCTATATTACATTTAGGAGTAGGTTATTAGTGGTGATTATGACAGAAATATACAGTAAAAATCATGCAGTTAGTTACAAATTGCATGTAATCAAAGAGACGGTGAACACTATTAACTGCAATGATTATACGCGATTAAACTTATAGCAAAATTATATATACATATACATATATATATATATATATATATATATATATAT
>NW_015542495.1:1678149-1679895 GCF_001515605.1 Sinocyclocheilus anshuiensis
TATGTGTATGTATGTATGTATGTATGTATATATGTATATATATATATATATATATATATATATGTATGTATGTATGTATGTATGTGTATATATATATATTCACACACACATACAGTATATACATACATATATATATTAGGGCTGCACAATTATGACAAAAACCATAATTGTCGATTATTCCCTTGAAATTGTAATTGCAATTATTAATTACGATTATCACAATTTACACCAGCACCTGAGTTAAATATATGAGTGTCACAGCAAAGGGTCTGAATACTTAGGACCATGTGATATTTCAGTTTTTCTTTTTTAATAAATCTGCAAAAATGTCAACAATTCTGTGTTTTTCTGTCAATATGGGGTGCTATGTGTACATTAATTAGGAAAAAAAATTAACTTAAATGATTTTAGCAAATGGCTGCAATATAACAAAGAGTGAAAAATTGAAGGGGGTCTGAATACTTTCCGTACCCACTGTATATACCATTGACACAAAAGGACAAATAACACCAACTGACCCAAAACTCTCTTTCACTGGACCCATCCTCATTAAGCACTGGTGGTGATTGCAAAGGCAAGTGAGCACACCTGGTGACTGGTCAAATACATTTCAAACAAGCTTCATACGCTGTGATCTGGGACTGGTTGTTGCAGACAATCTCGCCAACTCAAAGGAAAGAAGCATGAGTCTTGTAGTGTACACTTGGCTTAAGGCAGCATACTTTAGCAGGAAACCCTCTGGAACAGCCTTTGCGTCATTAACACATCTACAATGCCTAAAAATGCCTAGGTAGGCAGCTCAATGGGGTTTGGAACATGTCTCTGTAAACCTGAGGCATGTCAAATGAGCTTTTAAACTAGCAAAGCTTTTCTACCTCCTCATTCCGCCAACAGGCAAAATGCAAGCAATTGCACAAATATAAATAGCTGACTAATTACCATTACCACAGCCCATAAATGCACTGACAACTGCATCACATCTGAACTCAGAACTGCTATACATGTGCTTATCGGCCTCTTCATATGCAACGACAAGCTGATTGTGATTTGAAATCGCAGTGCTAACACAGCACTGTGCTGACTTACAGTTATACCCCACTCCAACTCCCCCGCGCTAATCGCTGTAGTGCCCAAAACTGCTGGCCGAAACAAAACGAAAAAGTTGCACTTTTAATGAAGAGGCACGGCCCCATCATCCGTTTTTCCTAACACTTGGATGGAGCGGCATTGGAGCGTGTCTGCTCAAAGATAGCGAGGAGAGTGAGAGAGAGCTGAGAAACTGTGTAATTGTTTTGACCAAATGCTCATGAGGGAAAAGAAAAGAGCGTGACAGGATGGCTGTATACCCTAGTGAAAAATAAATATACTAAAATGCATTTGAAATACTTTTTTTTTTCAGGCTAAGTACACTACAAAATACATTTACATATTCTTGTACTTAATAAAAATACCACGCAATTGTACTTTTAGTATACTAAACTGGTATACTTAAAGGGGTCATATGATGCTGCTAAAAAGAACATTATTTTGTGTATTTGGTGTAATGAAATGTGTTTATGCGGTTTAAAGTTCAAAAAACACATTATTTTCCACCGCAAGTAAGTACCATTTTGATTAGCCGTCGTACCTACAATGACTGTGCACTGTGAAAAACAATGAGTGACGTATACGCGCTAGGAATCACTTCCGGCGCTTGCGTAAACTACGCCAGAGCGCGTACACACCTCACGCATCGGATGCCGTGCG
>NW_015542495.1:1679937-1683878 GCF_001515605.1 Sinocyclocheilus anshuiensis
TGAAGAAACAAAGTCACCTACATCTTGGATGCCCTGGGGGTAAACAGATAAACATCACATTTTCATTTTTGGGTGAACTATCCCTTTAATGTACTTTAATTGTGCGGAAGTAGTGCTGAAGTCCAAATAAAGATATACTGAATTATATCTGATTGTGCTAAAGTGGAACTATTGCAAGTATACTTCAGGTACACTTTAAATATCTTGCATTTAAAAAACGATATTATTCAAAGATCATACAGTCCTCATCAATAATGACATTAAAACACAGTTTAGCCTTAATATTAAATATTCATTGTGCACAAGTAGTACTCTAAATAAAGTTAAATTATCATTTTTATATCAGTAAATACATTCATTGATTTTAATATATATATATATATATATATATATATCATTAAATATATTAAATAGATATTAAATAAATTACGTTTTACTAGGGTATCCCTAGACTCCTAAAGTGGTACTACTAATTATTACTGATTACTAAAATAATAAAAATACAAACAAAAAGAACATTTTCAATATAACACAAAAAAATGGATGATGGTTTAAAGTACAAGCAGCATTTTCAGATAATTCTATGCTAAAACACAAAACACAAAACAAGATAAAAAAGACAAAAAATACTTGTATTTCACCTGTCTTACTAAAAAATATGTTTTAATCTTTCTTACTGAGCTACTAAGTCAAATCATCCATGAATGGAATATTTTCTGTTTGAAAATCATACAATAATAATAAAAAAAAACTGTTTGCTTTGTCCACTGTTTTTGAACACCTGTGTGAATACCCATCCTTAAAATTTTACTGATCGGGGTCTGGAGGACCCTAAATATTTGAGATATCCTTTAGGGAGATTAATCATGACATAAGTTGTTTTTGAAAACATTTTGCACAAAACACAATCATTGAACAGCTACATCCTCCCTAAGCCAGATCCTTTAAAGTGCTCTGGACTTCCTCATGTTCTATTTGTTGCATCCTGTGCCTGACGAAGACCTGATGCCCGAAACGTTGCAAAAAATACTTCTTATGGAGCAGTTATATCAGTGTGCGGACAAGACGTTTGTTCTTGTGTTACTATTTGTTGCATCCGACATGATCAAACCCAAGCTTTTGAATAAAATCTCCATATTAAGCTCTCTTTTATAAAGCAACAAAAGCACTTTGTCTTTGCCTTGACCTTTGATTGAATAGAGGGTTTAATTGAATACATCACTGAACTGAATGGAGCAGCAGCGGTGGTTGGACTGAATCAGGGAGGCCTTTGCTTTGTGACAGCATGTAATTTGTATTTACCAAAGTGCCACCTGTGGTCCAGAACAAAGGTCTACCTTGGTGTCAAATTCTGGCAAAAAGGCATACAGGTATCCTTCCTGATATTATCATTCTTTACTATTGTACTATTGTCTAAATAAATTAAAAATGAATCACTCCTCTGTGAAACTCTAAAGAAGATATTATGAAGAATATTGGCAACCAAACAGTTTTGGGGACTTTTAACTTCATTTGTAAGGACAAAAATAAAACATTTCTCAAAATATCTTCCACACAAGGAAGAAAGTCATACAGGTTTGGAACAACATAAGGGTCAGTAAATGATGACAAAATTTAAATTTTTGGCCGAACTATTCCTTTAAACGTTAAATCTTGACTGCCATTGACAGTGAACCAATTGAAATGACACTTTCTCAAATAAGTAGCAGCCGTTATCTAATATTAGTCATTTAATTTGTTTAATGAATATAATATGGCTGTCATCCTCACTGCAGCCTCCATCTCAGGAAATACGTGATTGAAAGGGCTTTTCCACGCTAATCAGGTTTGAATGAACAAGGTTACATCACCACGGACCCTGGCAGCGAGAGCCCTGCAGACAAAAGGACAGAGCACTGAATCATGGGTAATCAAATTCCGTGTGCTGTGAAATTATGAGATAAATTTGTATGGAAGGTGATGGCTTCAAACAAGTCGAGTGACTCAGGACAATTCTAATGCATTAGATCTCAATAAGATGTCTCATAGAGACAATGGAAGTCGTACTTAAGATGGATACGACTGCCATTAAAAGCATCATAGAGTCATTTGTGGATCACCGTCCTTTTGTTTCCAAGCAACAAAAAGCGCTCTTTCGCCTTTACATAGGCTACATAAAACATTTAACACCATTCTAAATGATCCAGTCTTCTTTATGAATGTAGAAGGAAAATTCTGTCATCATATACTCAAACTAATGTTCCTTTAACACTTAGAATCCTTAGTCACCTAAATAATAAAACTTCTCACAAGTAACCGTCAATGATACCAGACACCAATGCAAGGTTTCTAGTCTGACTGGTATAGTATAGTATTCTGGACTGGACTGAGGGTCAAGCCATTAGTGTGATTAAACCTACACCCCCTCTCTATATCCATCACAATCTCTCCATCCATCTCTCCAATAACGTTCTGACATGTCTCTCACCCACATCATTTCTCATCTCCTTCTCATTACTTAGCCTTTAGCATGACAATTACAATACTCCTTAAATGGACAGTCCCCCCTTGGCCAACCTGGGGTCTAGTGCCTTGTTCAAGCACATAATTGTGATCAGGCACGGCCTGGATCAGTACGTGGGTCACCTATATGTCACCTGTGCAACTGAAATCTTATATATATATATATGTGTTTGAGAGAGGCGGGGCATAGAGGACCTACAATAATGTACAGTATTTGAAAAATAATGTGTTTTTTTAACATTAAAGCATGTCAACATATTCTGTTACACCAAATACACAACATAATGATCTTTAAAAAAAGCATCATATGACCCCTTTAACAGAAATTACATTTTTAAGGCCCTATGAAATATGTATTTTTTCTCAAATTTAGTTTTATTTTTTATCATATTCAGTTTTCCATTCATTTTATGGATTCCATTTTAATGGTTTATAATTATAAATAATGAAAAGCATCTATAATTAATCGATTTTATTCAAAAAAAAATTCTTGTAATTTTTTTTTCCAGAAATAATATTAAAAATTATTTAAATAAAGAAATAAATAAATTCTAGTAAATATTCCTTTAAAATAATGGGTAACACTTATTTTAAGGTGTCCTTGTTACACATGTTACATGTACTTACTATTATAATAGCAATAAATTATGCATAATTGCATGCAAGTAACCCTAAGCCAAACCCTAATCCTACCCATATAGTAAGCACATGTAGTTAATTAATATTACTCAGTACTTAAATGTATAATTACACTGTAACATGGACACCTTAAAATAAAGTGTGACCAAATAATGTTTTCATAATAATTTATTAGTAGTATACTATCATTACGTTGAATAATGTTTCTGTCACGGTTTCTTCAAGTTAAACCGAACTTTTATTTTAATGGGTGAAGACCTTTAAGTTTCTGTTTGTATATGATATGACCACAGTTTTACTCAAAATAAATGGTAAAATATTAATGAAGTGACTCTCAGAGCACTTCTAGAGATTACAGGTGCATCTCAATAAATTAGAATGTCGTGGAAAAGTTCATTTATTTCAGTAATTCAACTCAAATTGTGAAACTCGTGTATTAAATAAATTCAATGCACACAGGCTGAAGTAGTTTAAGTCTTTGGTTCTTTTAATTGTGATGATTTTGGCTCACATTTAACAAAAACCCACCAATTCAACAAATTAGAATATGGTGACATGCCAATCAGCTAATCAACTCAAAACACCTGCAAAGGTTTCCTGAGCCTTCAAAATGGTCTCTCAGTTTGGTTCACTAGTCTACACAATCATGGGGAAGACTGCTGATCTGACAGTTGTCCAGAAGACAATCATTGACACCCTTCACAAGGAGGGTAAGCCACAAACATTCATTGCCAAAGAAGCTGGCTGTTCACAGAGTGCTGTATCCAAGCATGTTAACAGAAAGTTGAGCGGAAGGAAAA
>NW_015542495.1:1684272-1704691 GCF_001515605.1 Sinocyclocheilus anshuiensis
GTAGTTAATTAATATTACTCAGTACTTAAATGTATAATTACACTGTAACATGGACACCTTAAAATAAAGTGTGACCAAATAATGTTTTCATAATAATTTATTAGTAGTATACTATCATTACGTTGAATAATGTTTCTGTCACGGTTTCTTCAAGTTAAACCGAACTTTTATTTTAATGGGTGAAGACCTTTAAGTTTCTGTTTGTATATGATATGACCACAGTTTTACTCAAAATAAATGGTAAAATATTAATGAAGTGACTCTCAGAGCACTTCTAGAGATTACAGGTGCATCTCAATAAATTAGAATGTCGTGGAAAAGTTCATTTATTTCAGTAATTCAACTCAAATTGTGAAAATGCACCTGTATGTTCATGTAGCCATATATTTCATATATAAAAACAAGTTTTCTGCATTGTGGAAATCATAGGGCCCTTCATATTATACTAATTTAAGATAAATTACTTCTTGCATTTGCTCACTTGTAAAATGCTTTAGATAAAAAATTATGATATGAATAACTGTTTAATTTTAATATTAATCAAATATTTTATTTTAAATAATATTATGTTAATAACATATATTTCTTTTTATCTGCCATGCTCGTCACCTTTGTTATTAGAAAACAGCGATCAGCTCCCATTAAACAAACCAAAGACCCCCATAACCTTCATTTTCCCACTAATCCCAATGGATAAGCCAGGAAGCCACCCTTCACTGGCTTTTATTATCTGTGCCTAGGCAAAACTGCACTGGCTATGAGGGGAGAGGTCAAGGTAATGAAATTATGCTCACCACACTCTGAAACAGCCACAGATGGCCAGGGCTTTACATTTTTCATATTTTCTCTTTTTTATGGTAAGAGCTGTCTTAGCTATAGAATACAATCTGTAATCCATTTATGCTATGAATTCTGTGCAGGATCAGCGAGCTAAATCACTATCAGTTTCGACTCAAATTTCCCATATTACAGCAGACAGGTGTGCACAAATACAAAGTCTATCGCTGATACTATATTTGTTCCTTGCTTCATGCAAACACCATAAACAAAACAAGTCTTGTGCTTGAATAACCCTACATACCTACATAAACACACACACCAACCCACAGACATACACACAGCTTTGGAGAATGCTTTGCTTCGCCAACACTAATATTGACTCTGCGCAGTGTTTGCCAGGTCTGGGGAGGAGTGCTGGAGAAATAGTGAGAAATATCATCTGTACACCAATACAGAGTGCTAGAAACACTCTTTGAAATTGACATCAGTCTGATCAGAAAGCATTTAATTATATGTGTGAAAAATACTGAGGAAGAAAAGCAAGCGACAATGGGAAATGGTCACAAAAAGCAGGAGAAATCAAAGCAAAATGCAAATAATAACATTCAACTAACCATTTAATTGTGTTAGTTAGGATGGCAAGTCATTTGTTATTGACGTCAAAGGCCGTCCAATCAAACTCAAAATCATCTATCGCTGGGGAGAAGATTCAAATTAGCTGGATAACAACATGGGAAAAAACTGTCTAAAAATAAAATGCAAACCAGACTACAATAATACAGGTGAAATTATCACAAGAATAAGCACGATTTGTGCTAACCGCAATGTGTTTTGTGTGGCTCATGGAAACAGCAAAAATCAAGAGACAGCAGTGTTCATGTATTTAAAAAATGTGTCAAACCCAGGCTAACTGGAAATGCATGATTTGCTACATGCCTGTTAAAAAGTTCACTGCATTATCCAGCTGAAATAAACACTAGAAGCAGTAAAACACCTCCCAAAAAAGATGTTTATTATGTTTACAGGGGCATATTATCAATTAGTAAGGATTCATTTTGCGTGGTTTCTTACACAATCCTATATACTATGACCTAAAACACTTTTAACACCGTGCCTGATTTGTAAACTAATACATTTTACCATTTGTGTCACATAGTCGCCTCCTTATGTATGGCTTTTCTGATGTAGTAAACTTGCTCTGTAGCTCACCTGGTGCAGCACTGCATTTGCCATGTGGTGCGCTCGCTCGGGTATGAATCCAGTGAAATAGGAGTCACGACACTCCACAAATGAGCTCAAAGCCTCATAAAAGGAAGGTAAAATGACACAGTTGCGGTTTACATTATCGGTTAGGTTTACATTAGGGTTTAGTGTAGGTGGCATGTTATTTTCAAATGTGTTAGAGATTAACCTGTTAGCACCATTCACCGACATTTTATTTATGAATTGCTGTAATACATACAACAACCAACATAAAACATTACCAGATTTACGTCCACTTGTTTTGTTGGAGTTAAGTTGCGTCACTCACTCAACATTTCCCTTTAAACCTGCCATGAAAAGAGCAACATCATAATATTTTGCAACTATTTTGTACTAGGGCTGAAACGATTCCTCGAGTAACTCGAATACAAAAAATCATCGTTTAGTCCATTTACTGTAACTACACATGGAACACTGTGTTTTTCCGCGGACCATTATTACTGACGCACAACCCGATAAACGCTGGACATAGCCTGCGTCCCAATGTGCACACTATCCATGCTAAATTCTATGTGATATTAGTCATTTTCAATACTATTTAGGGCAGAGGGTGGATAGTATGCACATTGGGACGCAGGGATATTTAAGACCGTAAATCAATATGGTGGCTAGTTATGATGTCCCAAAGTTAGCTATGTTTTGTGAAAGACTAAGTGCCATTCATGTTGATTGTCTCGTTCTCTCTCTGTGACACACACACACACACACACTCCCCATACAGTTATGCATAAAAATACCACAGAAAGTTAGTCAATATCACACGAAGCGTGCCAGTTTTCACCTCTAAAAATAAGCATGATTACAAATGTGTTACTGATTTTATGCAACAGTTCAATAAACAAGAAGGTAATATTAAGATGCTTACGTTTTAGACACCATATTGCATGTAGTACTCTATTTCGCCAACAAAAAATAATTCCAAACAAAGCCGTAGCGCTGTTTTGCGTCTTTGAGCAACATGATGGCATTTCGTTCTTGAATGAATCAACCGTTCAAATGATTCGGTTCAGTCGCAATGACTCACTTATTAACAGTGACTTGCTGCCACCTACTGGCGGTTTTAATTTCACATTTAAAGAATATTTTCATTTTTTTAATAATTGTAAATATCAGAATTCAATGTTTCATGTTTAAAATAACAAAATATTATTTATTCATTTGTAACTGCAGGTTAATCGCATTCATTTCCTTCTGAGCTGAATTAAATAGTGTAAATAGGCCTACATCTAAATGGCTCTTCAGATGCAGCTTCTGTGTTTTCTCTGCATTACAAAGATGAATTTTGTTGATACTGATATCATTTGTTTGGTAACAGCCCAAATGTCTTATTATTCCAAAAAGGCTTTATAAAGGTAAAAATACCCATAAAATGTAAAAAGTAATTTAATTTAATTTAATTTTAATTTTAATTTAATTACAGATTAATTTCTATCACTGCTGTGAACTGACCAGTACACAGAATATGAAGGATATCAAAAACAAGTTTTACACACACACACCAGTACACAGAGAGACATTTAAGACATTTATTCTCCAAATAACTCATGTTGCAGAAAAATGTGTTTAGAAACTGTGTATGGACTCTTGTTCTTGTCCCAAGTTACCTTCCTGTCCACTTATATTTGCCTCTTACAAAAGCCACAAAGCCTTCCAAGAAGACAGTAAAGGCTTATGTCATGCTTGAGCTTTAGTTAGGCTGAAACTTGAAAGTTAAGTCGCACAACATAAATGCAATGTTTAGGTATTATTATTTTTATTACTATTATTTTGATTTATGCCTTAGTTTTAGTTTGTACCTTTTTTTAAGTAATGTGAAATTGATTTTTATATTTCTTGATTTAGGACTATGCCTTAATTTTAGGTTGTAATGTTTATCTTTTTTTTTTTTTTAAGTAATGTGAAATTGATTTGTATTTTTATTTATTTATTTTATATTTTTATATTATTATTTTTTTATTGATATATTGGTATTTGCATTTTGAATGCAATCTGGCAATTAAATGCATTAAATGGGTTTAGTTTTAACAGTAATTAATGTATGCAATTTCAGCAGTAAAAATATAAATTTTTCTAGGTAGAATACTCTATTACTAAAATAATCGATAGCTACAGCCCTATTTTGTACCCAAATGCATGACTTTTTTATGACCCTGGGCTGTTTAATAAACCTCCATATGCAATGCAGAAAAAAATTATTTCACTTATAACACCTATGGAGGTGTCGCCTGAAATATGTAGCGAAATGCACCTGGAGAAATGTATTTCCGGTTTTGCAAAAATGAGTCATGTATTTCTAATGAGCCTGGGTTGGCCTCATGTTTATAATTAGAATTTTAGGGTTTATGCATTCATACAACATAAAGATTCATTTCAATTTGTCCATTTGCTTTAAAGCAGTGGTTCTCAACATTTTTGACTCTGACACTGTCCAACACAATATTCGAAGGCCCCATAAATAATAAAATATTAACAGAAAATAATAATATAATTTATAATATAATTAATATATAATATATAATAATCCTGTGGCACGCTTGGAAGTTTGCTGAGGCCTCCTAGTTGAGATTCTAGTACTGTGTTTAATCATCCAAATGTAAATTCTGTCCCGAAGCAAAACCAATTGAGACCCACTGCAGTAAACAACTGTGTAGCTTTCAAAGCCCCAACTTGTGTCTGTAGTGCATGCTTAGATTGTTCAGATTGTTCATGCTGTTGCTGTACCTGGGAAACAGACTGTCAGGACAGAACATAGACCATGCCTTTTTAAATCGGAGGAAAATCTCTCAGGCT
This sequence comes from Sinocyclocheilus anshuiensis, assembly GCF_001515605.1. NCBI lineage: Eukaryota > Metazoa > Chordata > Actinopteri > Cypriniformes > Cyprinidae > Sinocyclocheilus > Sinocyclocheilus anshuiensis. The sequence goes on from NW_015542495.1 coordinate 1,689,106, forward strand.
GTTTTCCATGGAAAGCACCTCTCTACTAATGATGAGACAAGCTGATACTACACACACAGAAACATGGCATAATGAATACACACTCACTCAAAACGAGCAAAGCTGAAAACAACTGGAGGTAAACCACGCAGCAGTATTTTTAGCGCACAGGGTAACCAAAATAAACCTCTATAATCCACAAACAAATATCAATACAGATGGTTAAACAAGCATCTGCAGCACCTGTTGAAAAGCGCTCAGATTAAATCATCATCTCTAAAGCCACAGTCTCTCACTGATATCATCACTGGCTTGGTTACCATGGCCTCCAATTACAGAAATCAATATCTAAAGCAGGGGTGCCCAAACTCGGTCCTGGAGGGCCGGTGTCCTGCAGAGTTTAGCGCCAACTTGCCTAAACACACCTGCTGGTAAGTTTCTAGTATGCCTATAAGAGCTTGGGCCACAGCTGAGCAGTGCATGCAATTCAGCATATCAAGAAAATCTACTACTGGTGCATATTAATCATAGAGACTGACCGTTAGACCAGGGTATCACATGGGTAAGGTTATTGTTATTATTACACAACTATTAATTACTAATTAATAATAACAACAACAACAACAGCATATTTCCAGACAAAACAACGGTTTTATATTTTGGTTACCTTTTCCATCATTTTGGATGTTTCATTAATTGTTTTATGACATAAATGCTGCTGATCTACATAATATGCTAATCCTACAGGACCGTATTTTCTTCTTCTTTTCTTTTCTTTTCTTTGTGTGTGTGTGTGTTTGTGTGTGCATGTTTATGTGGACACAAATTTGTATAATAACATGGGTATGACATAGGTATTACAACAAGAAGGTCATTTATGAGGACATTTTCAGTGTAGACATTAAACTATGTGTTTATACAGCAAATAACTTTCAACATTAAACCTATTCTGAGAAATATTCACTGGAGTAAAAAGTGTGACTAGTCTGGTTCTGCTATCCATAACCTTCTTGAACATAATAAAACGTATCGTTTTAGCGAAACAGGATTAAGATTACCTGACTTGAAGATTGTTTAATCACTTATTGGACTACAGACTGAAATTAAATTCACATTTCATCAACAAATACTGTCAATATTAGCTACTGTCCTAGCGTGATGTATTTATAAAGCGTTCGCGCCTCCAGAGGAATGCGCGCGCTCAATCCTTCTGTTGGTTAACGCCTTTAAACCTTCAATTCAAACCTAAACTACATCAATATCGTGACAATTTAGGGCTAAACTCCATCCTAAACGCGATTAAAACTGTCAACCCCGCTTATTCTGTGTATAACTACCATCAAACTCTGAGTGCGCATTTTGCCAGAGCTCCTTCAGATTAAAAACAACGTAACGTTACTGCATCACGGACGTGTCAAAGAAAAGCGACTTAAACTGCAAATAATACTCAAAACGCGCATAAATAAACAGAGCAAGCAGTTTGCATTAGTTTTTGGCTTTTAAACACTTTAAATACTCGCCTGGTATGTGTAAAACCTCGTCCCGTTGGGCGGGTGGACCTTCGGGGAATTAGTCCCCGTGTTCATGTCTGAGAAAATCATATTTCCTCCAATGCAATGCAGAAGTGATCAGCAGTGTCTCCGGCTGCACAATATGAATTAAATCCTTGTCGTCAAGTTCAGCTGATCAGGGATCAGTGCCTCTCAAACTGACGCCGGACTCCTCACATCCACACAAAAGGACAGAAATTATAACTGTGCTGCTTTTATGCACGCTGTTTGAATAATAAGTCAGTGCAATGCTGACATAATCAATCAGGGTTGTGAAATGTCAGTGATAAATACAGCAGCAGGCTCCATGATCACAGCACGGATGCTGCGTACCCGAGTGCTGGACCAGCCCATCTGCTCCATAAGCTGCTGCCTCCTCACATCATTATGCAGCATCGCTGCCGGTAAGCCAATCAGATATCAGAATCAGACGTGGGCGTGGCTACATGGGGACTCTCCCTGTTGATGCTCAGAGATAGTAAGTCGCATATTAATGAGCTGCCACTGTTTAGGGTCCCGTAAACAAATATGCAAAAAGCTCTCTAGGGAAACAACGCTCCTTATTTTAAAGTATTCAATGATAGCACCAGGTGCTGAGTACTTTATGAGTCTTTTGTAAGGGAAACCAGGGCTAGTTACTCCATTCTCAGGGTTATTTTTGTTCATTTTTATATAAATTAATAGCATACATTTAATATATTTTTTAATTATTATTCAAATAGTTTTTATAAATATGTTGTATCTAATTTAATCTTTTTTAATATTTCTAATTGTATAAAATATTAGTAATTTCCATTTTATATTATAATTTAATTAAAATAAGACACAGTACTGTATGTACAGGAACATGCAAATGCACTGAAGTTTGAGCTACAACAAAATTACATTTCCACTATTTTTGTCATGAGGTAAAAACAAACAAATAAATACAGTAATTTAACACAAGCCACATGTATGGGCATGTCATCAAACCATATGATTTGTCACAGGAAATGTCTTGTTGACACTGATTTGAGATGAATAGCTTACTGGAACAGTACAATATGTCAAATAAGCAATCCTCCAATAAAAATTCAAATGAACATGAAAAGACACCATTCAATCAATCAATCAATCAATACATGAAGTAATTTAACACACTCTATTTATCAAAATATATGGGGTGAGTTGTCTTAGGAAATTTCTTGTTCATTGACACTGATTTGAGATGAATAGCATATTAGAACTGTGGAATATGTAAAATAAGAAATCTTCCAACAAAATTTCAAATAAATATGAAAAGTCAATTGTATAAAGCTTTAAAAAAAAAAACTATGTAGCCCTTTTTTGTGGTTTAGGATGGTGTAGAATAAATCAATCTGGTAAACAATTTATTTTAAGGTGTTCTTGCTACACGTTACATGTACTTACTATTACCTGTTGGCGTAAGATGGCGGCACTTTGTGGCGTGCAGCTACTTCTTAAAATAAAGTGTAACCGAAAATCTTTACTCTGACCCCATAAACCACTACAAAATATGTAATATGTGAAAAAAGCATTAAGTATAAGTACAGAACGTCGGCGCCCATAGCCTTGTGGTTAGTGCGTCGACCCGAGTTCGAATCCCGCCTCGAGGTCCTTTGCCGATCCTGCTCCCTTCTCTCCTCCCAGTGCTTTCCTGTCAGCTCTCTACTGTCCTCTCACAATAAAGGCATAAAAAGGCCATAAATATAACTTAAAAAAAAAAAGTATAAGTACAGAACATGTATGGACACACTGTCTTGCAGTTATTTAAGGATGTTCCAGTCTCATTGTGCACAGATTTTCAAGGTCTCCAGTCCCAAACCTGCTTAGGATCAATAAAATGTTTTCCCTCTTTAGGCTAATCCACTCCTTTATAAAAGAACGCCAATGCAGTCATTTAGAATGACTTCAGTATTGACCAGGATAAGCTTGCTTTCAGTTAATAAAGGAGCCCTTTTAATTCAATGTTTCTACAGACATGGGCACACGGGAGGGTCTCATTCAATTTGGCTCCATTGCTTGGCTTTTTTGAAAATACATGTAGCCATTGTTGAGGAAGATAATCAAATCTGCAAAGCCTGGCTTAGCAGGAGTCCATTTACCGTACTTTATTCAATCAGAGACTTTTTTCATAGGTGCCTTTCGACATGTGTGTGTCACGACAGTCAGCACACTCCTAAAATTGTATGTCACATTACTGCTTTATAGATTATAAACCAGTATGTAATCTGGTGGGATAACAATGCAATACCTGGAGTTGACAAAACAATCACAATTTGTGCTTGCTAGGGTTTCTAAATGGTTTTAGCCTGTTGTTATGTGGTTATTTCTCAAGACTAGACATGCATTCTCTCCTTTAACCAAACTCTATGGGATCTTTCTCTTGTTTAGATGAAACTAGAAGAAAATATTGCCAAAATTCACATCCAAAAGGGCATCTGATGTAATTTTCCCATACTAATGTATTTTTGTCCTTGTCTACAGACAAGCAATCATCTTTAAGTGAGTTTCAGTTTCAGTGGATGACTCGAACAAAGAATTATGGTGCTATTTTTATGATTTCTGCCATGATTCTAGTATAAAGGTTTTAAACCCTTGTGAAACATGCTTTATCTGAAACACTGACTCGTAACATTGTTTCCACTAATGGTCGGCAGCAATAGTCTTATGAGACAATACGACGAAGATATGAAAATTCTCCAATGGATGATTTTGAGCATCTCTTTAAATTCTTTCCTCCCTGACGGGAAAGAGGAGGTGGGATCTCTGCTTCCAAACGTCCTGCCAGGGTACAGAGGCATAGAGAGATGCACCAGATGGGGCTTCTGAGCAACCTGAGAGGATGGACACACACACACACACACACACACACACACACACACACACACATACACACAGAGCGAGCGTGGGCTCTCCCCTGGGGGGTGCCAGGCCAGGAGGCTCGGATTGTGGGCGCAAAACATGCCAAGCCTTGTCACTCTCCCTACTATAAAAACAGCAGCAGCCTCTGCGAGCACAGATGCGCCTCCTTCACTACGGCCGGAATAAAACAATTACAATTAAAATACTTCTAAACACATCTAATATGTCTAAACATATTTTTATAAGACTTGGAAAAATGTGGACATGGAAAACGTGTAATAAGAGGTATATGGAAAGACTGGGACTAAAAGCTGATTGGTTGATAAATGGCCAATGAACTCTCTCTATTTTGTTCTAATGACGTCACTAATGACATCACCAGCCAAGACTTCCTGGGTTTTTTCCAATGTACTATGCTGGACATCATTCAGCTTCTCTGATTAATAAATAAATCAATAAAAAACAAAAGATCTGATGAGACATGCAAGTACATGTGGAACTGCTCACAATTTTTCTTTCATCTGGTTATGAAAAAAAAACTGAAGTATGTGTAATTCTTTCAGTTTTAAAATACTTTCTCCTATCCCTTATCCAATGCAGCGAAAAGTGCTATACACACACACATATGTGTGTGTGTGTGTGTCTGTGTGTGTGCCCAAATATTCACTTCCATAAATTTGCTCTCTATAGTATTTTATACAGTGACTGTATTTAGCAAACAATTAGAATTAATAAAGAGTATGTGCAATAACAATTTTTGTATCTTGTTTCAAGTTAATTTTTTAAGCTTTAAATTTGCACTTTTTTCCTTATTAAAAAAAGTTTCAACTATAAGGAATTTAAGTCATGTCTTTCCAAACCCTTAAGAGTTTTGTTTATCTTGGGGGAAGAAAAACATATGAACATTGGTCAATGTAAATATACAGACTGAGCACATCAAATACAGCAAACAGAAGCTCAACCACTCCTGCATAAAATTTAAGAGCAAACTTTATTGGTCCTTGCAATGCAAGAACATGCGTTTGAGCTTCTGTTTACCATATTTGATGTGCTCTATGTGCGTTAAACAGTGTTTACATATGAGCCTATGGGTTTGAGAGTAAATGGTGACAATATTTTTATTTTGGGTGTACTATTAGTGTGTGTGTGTATATATATATATATATATATATATATATGTGTGTATATATATATATATATTATAAGGTATATATATATATATATATATATATATAGTATTTCCACAATGGCATTATATATACTATTTCATACTACACAAAGTCACAGTACACACACTGCACAATGTCACTCAGTACTGATGATCTCAGCTGCATTTGTTCATTCATTCAATGTTTTCAACCACGAAAAACCAAAGAAACACAGGACCTCCCTTCTCCAAATTAGCTTGATCATCTCCTACACAAACTCCGCTCTGAGCCCAAACAAGATGTGCAAAACATGACCTCTCACAACAATCAAATGGGCAAAACAAATCAATTTCCGGTTTCTAGGTGGCCACTCATCCGTCTGATTCCATAAGGACTAACAAGCATCTGTGCTTGAAAACACTACACCACAATTAGAGGCGTTATTCAATAGCGTGTCAGCGTGTGCGTGTCGTGTGCTGCTGCGCTATGGAGCAAAGCTGATGTCTAATTAAAAGGAAACATGTAACCTTTCTTTATGGGCTTGTTCCAGGCAGGTAAACTGTCCTTATTATAGTCACCAGTACTGCCTACAGAGACACAACATCCCAGACCACACATGTAATATTATTAACACATATTGATTGTAGAAGCTATAGCAGAAAATCATCTACACATTCTCTTATCACAATCATCTATAACAGTACACCAGGATTATTGATTCATACATTTGGAGCAGGGTTAATACTCTGCATACAGTAGGCTTTTATTGTCAGTCCTCCTTATGTAGGATACTCAGGGAACATAAATCTCCAGAGAGGCCTATTGAGACACATAATAATAAGACTAAAGGTCGATAGTTGTCTAGACTAATTAAAATAAAGGTTGCACAGTCTAACAAGAGGGTGTTTACCTGTGCAAAATCAGAGTTGTATCAAAGATTTATCAGTATTATTATTATTATTATTATTACAGTATCTTGAATTATACTGAAAAAACTTTGATATTGCACTATATTATTTAATATATTAACCATATAATTGTATGCTTATTACCTCTATTTTTACATGTATATACCTTGCCATCATCTACCATAACAACATTTATTAAATGTTGTCTTTAGAAAATCTGAAAATGAATACATTATGTTATGATGCCTAAATTCATTACATTGTAGCACTGAAAATGACTAGAGATTTTGGTTATTAGTACAATTTTTAATTTATTTAGACAAAATAATATATAATTTTAATATTACATAATAGTATATTTTAACAGTTTATAATTTTAATATCAGCCAATTAGCAGCTAATTATCAGCCATAACATCCAAATAAGGTCACACTTTAGTTTGGGGACCAGATCTCACGATTAACTAACTATTAACTATGACTTTTGCTTCATTAATCTACTATTTTGTTGCTTATTAATAGTTAATAAGGAAATTGTTAACGTTAGGTATGGGTTAGGATTAAGGGACTTAAAATATGGTCATGCAGAATAAGGCATTAATATGTGCTTAACAGTCAATATGCTAGTAATATGCAAGCTAATAAGCAACAAGTTGATAGTGAGAACTGGCCCTTAAAATAAAGTGTTACCGAAAATACAAAACCGTTTTTGGCCACACTTTATTTTAAGGTCCAGTTCTCGCCATTAACAAACCATTAACTATGACTTTTGCCTCAATAAATCATGCAGAATCATGCAGAATATGTGCTTTATAAGTACTAATAAACAGCCAATATGTTATTAATAGGCATGCTAATAAGCAATAGTGAGAATTGGTCCCTATACTAAAGTGTTACCAAGTTTTGTAGTATTAGCTAGAATTTTAATATTGGTACAGAGAGACATTGTGGAAACAAGTATGTAGATGTAGGTGGCATGGGACAAAAATTGTCATGTTTTTACATTACAGATGAGCCCAACATAAAAACTGACTGCTGCTGGACTGTGACAGGTGATGCATTTTGACTTGTGCAAATAAAAGATCTCATACCTAGCAGGTAATTTTGCCAGGGAAGCAGTGTCAGCAAAACAATCAAATGTAGGCAGGATATTACAGAGGGGAATAGTGTTAACATTTCCACATCATGAGTGCTATCTGTGACAGCATACAGCAGTACATCCCATTGCAAACCAAACAAACTCTGTAAATGTATGTGGATTTATGTATGAATTTTGATATCAAAGGTTTAGTGAATTGTTGTTTATGACTCTGATTATGCAAACAGCATCTCTTGCAACTTTAGACATCCATGATTCTGTATTTGTAAATATACAATGACATATTGCTTTCTATGTGTTACAGAATAACACAATCTGCAATCATAGTTACTTAACACTCTTGCCTGAAAAATATTGTCGTCATCCTCAAAAAATAATTTAGTGCATGCTAGCTGGTCAAAATAAGTTAAAATAAAATGAAATAAAATAAAAAATATAAAATACAGACAAACAAAAACTAGTAAGTGTCCTCAGCTAAATTCATTACTGTCACCCAACCAGATCTAATATTAGTTTTTGTAATTGTCTCAGTGCATGTGTCCATAATGCATTTATTTTATATTGTAAAGTGATTCTGATGAGTAAGAGCAAAATAGTTGTTTATGGTCTGCCATTACTCAGACGCAATGGCAGGATTCCCTTTTGACCATTAAATTTCCATGCCTTTTCCAGCCATATGGCATTATTGGATAAAGATTTTTAAATTCACTTTGTAGAGGTTACCTGGGTGGATTTCCATTTGTACCAGTCTTTAGAATAGGGGACTTTTTCTTGGAAAACTGGACCCTTTTAATCATTATTGATGTATATTGATGATCACTTAAACAGTTAGCTAGCAAGATAGTATTTAGTGCCCAATAAGTCACACAGGTAGGTTTTTTTTTTTAGAGCAGAATAACTGAATACGTAGGATCTTTGGAATTTCCTGTAAAAGTCACGGAAATAGTAGTTTTAGAATTTTCTCATGTTTTCCCAGGTTGCCTGGATAATGAGATGATGTTTTAAATCTGCATGCTAATGAAGGCTTCTGCACATTAATGCATATACATCACACTAATCAGAGCTGAACAGCAGGGCTCTCAGAAGAGTAACCATCCAACATTTCTGTCCTCACACACGCAATTTATATAGTTTCTCAAATTTAGAACCCAATTCCAATTTGTTTTTCACATTCAATCAACCTGACTGTCGGCACTATTGCTTTAGATCTGATGAAATCGAATCCATTTGTTCAGCCAGTGTAGTCAATATTAGTGAAAGTCACATTCACTATATGGAGAAAGAATGAGTGAATGGATACATAGCATGTAGATTATGACATTGCATAAACTGCCCAAATAATGAAAACTATTGGAAACCTGTTTTTTTGTATAATTGGGATACTATTATAGTTTTTGTTAATATTTTGAAATTAGGCTCTAATTGTATATGTTCTGTGTTCATGTTTTGGTCATTTTTATTTAGTTTTATTTATAAGGTCTATATAGTTTTATTCATTTTATTTCAGTTTTAGCTATTTTTGTAAATCAAGTTAAACTAGCTGAAATCAAATAAGTCATATATATACTTGGGAAATTTCCATGGGAAATAACACGTTTATTGCTTTAGTTTTAGTAAACTATATCTAATGAAATCAACAGACACAGTAGGAAGTATAGACAAAACACAATATAGTTTTCAGTTTATAGTGTTCAGATATAAACAAAAGTATATGAATCAGAAACAAACTAAATAAATAATCTGACCATCTGTCTGATGTGTCACTAAAATTAAGTCATTCTGCTTTACCTGTGGAAGTTCTACTTTGGTATCGCTGCTGAATTTATGCAAAACAGGTACTTCCACTCAGAAAACCAAATTCTCCCACATGAAAAAACTAAATTCCGGCTAAGTGTTCTCACACATACACACACAAGCCAAATCTCTCTGGCGATGATCAGCCTCAATCCTCTTTTTCTGCTCATTGTGTTTGGTCAAAATCGGCTCTACATAGAGATTTCACAGCACGCATGGAGCAAAGTTCCAGAGTAACGAGAGGTTGCACAAGTACCCAAAAGTATGAGTCACGCTCAAGTCTGCCAAAATACATCACCACACATAACGCATTAGAATGCAGACACAGAGCGCAGTCTGCCACAATCTGGAGAGAGGCAACAAGAGAAGATGCCTTATGCCTTCCACGCTGTGGAAGAGTGACCTGGTTATTTTTCAAAACTGTGATATATTGGTAATTATACAACAGTTCGTTCTGGTTCTCAAATCTGATTGGCTGAGAACTGTGAGATATTGTACTGGCATCGCTACAGGAACGCCCTTTCACAATTTTGTTATCACTCCGCTTGTTCTAGCCAGGTCTATGTTTTTTTTTTTAATTATTCACTGAGCTAATCGTAGAGTACGTTAGTTAATATAAGAAGAAACGTCTAGCTTCGCGGTCTCTCTCTCTCTAATTTGGATGCGTAAAGTACGTTAGTTAATATAAGAAGAAACATCTAGCTTTGCGGTCTCTCTCTCGCTCTCATTTGGATGCGTAGAGTACGTTAGTTAATATAAGAAGAAACGTCTAGCTTCCTCTCATTTGGATGCACATCTTGCCGCATTATTTCTCACTAATAACTGAAGCAGCACATGCCCTTAATACGAATTCTAAAAGTATCAAGATGTTTAACTGTCAACTTGAGCTTTGAATCCGTGGCGGAAGGAAGTAGTTTCGCACAAAAGAGGGTTTTATTAAGCACTGCGTTGTTTCTTGTTTAATTACACACATGTTCCGTCGAACTGTTGTATAAACGCAATATCACTCTCGTACTCGAGCGATACCGGCTCTATATCAGCAGCTGTGATTGCCTCTGGCCTAATCACAGCCATTCTGATATAGAGCCGGTATCGCTCTCGTACTCGAGTGATATTGCTCATGTAAATATTGATTTATGGATAAACAATGTTTTAAACTTGTAAATTTTAGATGCATACTTTTTTTGAATTATTTGTTCCCACAAAGAAATCTAAACTTCTGAATAACAAAAAGGTACTTCATACAGGCCTTGTGGGTAATCAGGATGCTCTATATTGACTGGACGTGTGCAGCTGTCAAGCACTATCTCTGATTAGTTGAGGACACGGTGCACAAGCAAGTCATTCTTAGTAAACACTTGCAGAAAATGTAAAAGGGTACGGCTGTTGTGAAAAGTACGTTACAAAAAAATTCCACTAGGTTGGGGTCAGTAAGATTCTTTAATGTTTTTGCAAGAAGTCTCTTATACTCACAAAGGATGCATTTATTTGATTAAAAATATGGTAAAAAAACAGTAATATTGTGAAATATTATTACAATTTAAAATACTGTCTACTGTAATGTATTGTAGAATGTAGTTTATTCCTGTGGTGGCAAAGCTGAATTTTCATCATTATTCCAGTATTCAGTGTCACTTGATCCTCAAGAAATCATTCTAATATGCTCAAGAAACATTTCTTCTTATTATTATGATGTTGAAAAGAGTTGTGCTGCATAATATTTTGTGGAAACCTTTTTTCAGGATTCTTCAATGAATAGAAATATTAAAAGACTAGCATTTTTTAAATAGAAATCTTTTGTAACAATTTATAAGTCTTTACTCTTTTAGTAAATTATGATCAATGTAATGCATCTTAGCTTAATAAAAGTATTGTTTATGTCCAAAAATGTCCTTGTTTATTACACTTACAGTACTTATGCTTATTGTGAAATGTTTTGTTTAAATAGAACGCCATTTTTAAAATAAATGTCACTTGGTTTGATTTTTCAAGTATGCATTTAATAGACTTATACATGCTTAATACAATAATACAAGACCGACTCAACTGAATGACTAAGGAGCAAAAATTTCTCAGTACAATCTGTGCTGATGTAATCAATCAACCCGCCAATCAGAACAGCACTCTCCATAATCAGAGTAAGTGCCGAGGTAGCTTGGATTTGTCGGAATAAAATGCAATGCAAACATATGACTGCACATCTGGATATAGGCTAACCTCTGTCTCTTTAGTCCTGTCACCATTTACTCATCTTCATGTCGTTCCTCATATTACTTTATTTTTTCCATGGAATATAAAAGAAGTTGTTTAGCAGAATGTTCACGCTGCTCTTTTCCATACAGTGAAAGTTTGCACAGACACTATTGGAAGAGAGCTGAAATGGATGATGACATCACTGAATCATCAATGAACTGAGTTTAGCTGGAAGATGACTCTTTGTTATTGTCTTCCATTATTGACAAACTATTTTCCTGTTGACACTGTAAAGCAGTGTTACTCACTGCACGGCTCGCGAGCCTCATGCGGCTCGCCAAGCTTTACTTTGTGGCTCGCATGGCAGTAAATAATACAATGATATGATCATGCAGTCAATAGAGATATTTCATAAAAACATTAAAAACAAGCAGGGCTATAACATAACCCATTAAAAAAACTCACACCATGTCTACACCGGACGCGAGTGGCACGATCCGACAAAAGACAATAGAACCCAGTGATGTTGTCTACACAGGGTGCGGCGTGGTGCCAAGCGATGCGACACGATCCCCATCAGTAAACTGATGCCTCGTTCTATTTATGACGAACTGTACTGACACTACGTTCAAATGATTTGCAACTGTCGCTTTGTCGCGTCAAGTGTAGACAGACTTTTAGCGCAGCAGGCGCGGCACGACAACTGTCACGTTCGGTGTAGACATGGTCAGACAGTGTCTGCTCTATTACAAATAATTTATATATTTAAAAAAAAATAACCTAAATCAGCAGCATTACAAGATGGAAATATAGACTATAAAGTTATTTACACTTGCTCTGTCCTACGTCCATGACACTAACTCACTGTGGAGTTGCCAGTTTTAATCTTAACAGCTCTTAACGCCAAATGTGCACTTGGATGGTTAGATACATGATGGGCTAGTATAAAAAAAAATTGCTTTCCAGCTTTCCAGCATTAAGGTAATCCTGCTTTTTTTTTTTTTTAATAATCTTGTCTCAGTTACAAATTTGACTGGTAAATGATAAAGAATGATAGCCCCTTTTGTATTGCATTGCATTGCATATGACAGATTGATAAAAAGACATGCTATTTATGACTGGATGTAACTTTTGATACTTCGCGGTAAAAGTGGCTCTCCGATTGACTTTGCCCTATCAGTGCGGCTCCCATGAAAAAAATAGTGAAGACCACTGCTGTAAAGCATGCTTTGACACAAACAGTAATGTATAAAGTGCTATATAAATACAGGCGACTTGACTGGAAAGTGGATGAGGACCAGAGGATGTCAAGCTCCAAAAGGAACAAAAGAACACCATAAAAGCATCATAAAAGTATGCAGTACAAGCCATAAGATATCTTTGTGTGATGGACAGTAAAATTTGAGGCTTTTTAGGCCTAAATATGAAAGAACATCTTGCACAATTTGTTATAATTCCTTTTGTGCTCCACGCAATAAAACCAGTCATACAGGTTTCAAAAGGCATTTTATTTATTTATTTTTATTATTTAGACATGAGGGTGAGAAAATGATGCCAGATGGTTTATTTTAAGGCAAACTCTTTAAAGAGCATCTCGAGAGCAGAATTTGATCTCATTACACTAAAGAAAGCTTTTGGGTGATAACTCGATTACTTTTAATTGTGCCTTTATAATATTATTTCAAGTTTTGAAACTGGTTACTGCACAACTGAAGTCACGATGTAGAACAAACTCTGGGGGCTTGTGCTGTGTTGTATATTTGTTCTTATAATACTAATGCTGTGTGGGTGGACCAGCATACAAAACATTCAAACATGCTCACAGAAGAGAAAGTTTTGCACACAGTCAGTGAATCTCATAAAATCCCTGCCTTTACTATTTATACAAACTCATTTGAACAGCATGCCTACGCTTAATTAAAGCTACTTCACGCTTTTATTCACTTCAAATTTTAGATCTATAATCACTTAAAAATATTAGAGAATGAATGGGCAAAACTGAGTATTCAGAGCTCAAGGCAAGTTCACAGAATCAAACATATGGTTAGATTCAGTCATTCATAATGATATAATTTGTCATAATTTACTGTCTGACACCTTATTTTTTCTTTAAATGAGATTTTGAAAAATGTCCCAGAGATTTCTTGAAGGCCTGGGTTGAAAATATTGATTACCCAATCTGAAACGTCAATTTAACAAATCGTTATTGACTCCTGAATCTCAAGGTAGATCTTTTAGTCAATGCTGTTTTTTCATACTGTATATAGTTTACAGAATTGTTTAGAATTTTTTTCCCCTTAGGAAAATTGACTTGTAACTGAAATATTTTCAAATGAATCCACAGCGCATCAAATCGAATTGAGACTGGAATCAAATCTAATCCAGATCTTATGAATGAGAAACTGAATCAAATTGTCAAAACCTAGCCCTACTTTTTTTGGCTATACAATGAGAGTCAATGGGGTGCAATGATTTATGCATCCCAATGTGCTTCAAAATAAGTGAAGAAATTCACACAGGAATGGTATGAGGGCATGCTATAGACACCAGTTCACCCCCCCCCAAAAAAAAAAAGAAAATGATGGCATTAATTACTCACCTTCATGTCGTTCCAAACCTGTAAAACCTTTGTTCATCACGTTCAACACGGTAGTTGCGTTGCTGTCTCTGCAGGGTTAGAAAGCTCTTGGATTTCATCACAAATACCTTCATTTGTGTTCCGAAGATGAACAAAGGTGTTGCCGGTTTGGAATGCCATAAGGGTGAGCAATTAATGACAGAATTTACATTTCTGGGTGAACTATCCCTCCAAACAACATATGTTCCTGGACCTGCATCCTAATTGGTCCTGGAACTATATTCCCATCAACCAATCAGATTTTAGGATTAGGCTAAGGACTGGGGTTGGGGCTTCACTAGTGTCAGTCTGACTTAAATGACACTTTAAAACAACCCAAACGGCAGTTGGTTTCTTCCTGTCCAGGGAGTTCTTGATCTCAATAAGCTGTGAATGTGGTTATGCAGGACTAGGGCTTGAACAACAGCAACAATGGAATTAGAGGGGCGTTTCCACTGCCATTTCTCCAGCCAGAGCAGTTTAACACTGCTGGATTATTTATGTGCGCCTGGAGACTCTAATGGCCTGAGAGGAGATGCTTCTGCTAATGCCTGGCCCTGATCTCCATGTTCCTTTTGAGTTAGTGATCCTCATCAGCAAGAGTGATGGTGTTTTAATGGAGGGAGGCGTGGGGGGCGGGATGCACAGACAGTGATGTAATTTAGACATGTTTAAAATGGCCCATAGGCCGATGGGTCACATTAGCTGTTCTAAAACCTAGTGAGCTACCTAGTTAGACAGTATTTTAAGGCATCAAATGGCTGTTCCAAAAGGCTGGCTGCATATTTTCACATCCTTGAGATATCTTGTTTGGGCAAACTGTAAGGCTGCATTACATCAATCCTTTGGGGTGAAGGTAATCCCAGAATGCACTGATGACTGGATTTGAGAGAAATGTAGACTAGAAACATACAGGTGTGCTCATAAATTTACATGCCCCTTGCAGAATATGCAAAATGTTAATAATTTTAACAAAATAAGAGGGATCATGAAAATTGCATGTTATTGTTTATTTAATACTGTCCTGAATAAGCTATTTCACATAACAGATATTTATATATTCTCCACAAGACAAAATATTAACTGAATTCATAAAAATGTCCCCGTTCAAATCTTAATACTGTGTGACATTTCCTGGATGATCCACGACTGTCCTTCTGTTTTGTGATAGTTGTTCATGAGTCCCTTGTTGGTCCTGAGCAGTTCAACTGCCTGCTTTTCTTCAGAAAAATCCTCCAGCTCCTGCACATTCTTTGGT
The DNA here is from genome assembly GCF_001515605.1 of Sinocyclocheilus anshuiensis. Taxonomy (NCBI): domain Eukaryota; kingdom Metazoa; phylum Chordata; class Actinopteri; order Cypriniformes; family Cyprinidae; genus Sinocyclocheilus; species Sinocyclocheilus anshuiensis. Next base: position 1,704,516 of record NW_015542495.1, read on the forward strand.
TTTCCAACATTTTCTGCATATTTGAACCATTTCCAATAGTGACTTTATGATTTTGAGATCCATCTTTTCACATGGATGACAATTAGGGGACTCATACATAACTATTATATAAGGTGAAAACATTTACTGATGCTCAAGAAGGCAACACAATGCATTAAGAGCTGGGGGGGGTGTAA
>NW_015542495.1:1705475-1715956 GCF_001515605.1 Sinocyclocheilus anshuiensis
GTTGGTCCTGAGCAGTTCAACTGCCTGCTTTTCTTCAGAAAAATCCTCCAGCTCCTGCACATTCTTTGGTTTTCCAACATTTTCTGCATATTTGAACCATTTCCAATAGTGACTTTATGATTTTGAGATCCATCTTTTCACATGGATGACAATTAGGGGACTCATACATAACTATTATATAAGGTGAAAACATTTACTGATGCTCAAGAAGGCAACACAATGCATTAAGAGCTGGGGGGGGTGTAAACCTTTTGAATTGGATGATCAGGGTAAATTGTACTTATTTTGTCTTCTGGGAAACATTTAAGTATTTATGTAGCTTCTTAAGTGCAGTACCAAATGAAAAAAATATGATCTTTAAACAAAATAAGAAAAATTTACACATCATCATCCTGTTCAAAAGTTTAGACCCTCTGGCTCTTAACGCATTGTGTTGCCTTCTTGAGCATCAGTAAATCAGTAGAGGCATTTGTTGCATGCAGTGGGGACATAATTACTGATTATAATGATGTCTTTTTACGCGGTGCGTTGCATATCGCGCCGCGTAAACATAAAACCATGTCTGCATTTGTGATCGGAGAAATGACAAACAACAAGCGCTACTCTACACTGCTCAAAACTCGCGTTTGAATCGTCAGTGACAAATCCTTTAAATATGAAAACGTACTTACAGTCTGTGAGTCAGAACAGTCGGCATTGTAGTCTACTCTACCAGGATCAGGAAACAGTCCTCCATAAAATGCGCTGCACACATCTGAATTTCTAGTCATGTCCTCTTTTAAAAAAAAGACCAAACAAAGTAGTTTTGCTTTCACAACGAAAGACAGGGTCTCCACAACATGGCAGCGGTGGCAACAACAATACTACAGCGAGAATCAAAGTTACGCCTTCTTTGCGTGAACATTTGGGCGGTGTTATGCAAATTTTCCCACACTGTGACGTAGACATGTGGGGGCGTGTTTAAATGAGGCGTTTTAGGAGGGTGTGGACGAGTCTTAACTTTTAAATAGAATATCTCTTTGGATTTGAGACTTTAGTCTTTGCAACTTTAGGGGTCTTATCTATTCACGAACAGCTTGTAACACTCCAAAGAGAAAGGAAACTTGAAATCGCATCATATGACCCCTTTAACATATTTGCATATTCTGCAAAGGGTATGTAATCTTATGAGCACAACTGTATATTTAATTCAGTGGCATAACACGTTTAGAAATTTTGGTCCCACTTTATATTAAGTGGCCTTAACTAATATGTACTTACACCAAAAAATAAGTACAATGTACTTATTGTGATTATATTGTATTGCAAAACTCTTTTGCTGCTATTGAGGTGGGATGTGGGTAAGGTTAGGGACAGATTTGGTGGTATAGGTAGGTTTAAGGGTGGGTTTTTTTAAATATATTTTAAAAATATAAGTACAATGTAAAATCATGTATGCACACAATAAGTGCATTGTATCAAATTATTAATTTAAATATAAGTACACAGTACTTAAGGCCACCTAATATAAAGTGGGACTGAAATTTCTCTGTTTGATAATTTCACAATAACAACCTGATCTCAGGTTAAGTATTGAACGATGAAAACAACTATTTCATGAGGTGGTGATTTTGTAATAATTCGTAAGATGTGAATTGCTGGTGCACATGCGTTCGAAAATTTATGAATGAGATCATAAAAATTCCTATGAATTAGCAAACAATTCACCAAAACCTCAGATGCAATAATCATTATTTTTTAAACAGTTCTGATTGACCGCAGTGAGTAAGCAGTCACACAAAACAGTAGCTTTAAGATTAAAGGCACAATCCAACAAATAATCAATCAAACGAATCAATCAAATGAATGAAAGGACAATCAATAAACTGTAATCCTAACATGGGCAAACATTGCGTCACCCAATTAATATTCATGAAACAGTCTGATAGGGTTTTTAAAAAAGTCCCTCTTACTTTTTAGACCTATGTGTTTCACAAGAGGAACACTGTTTGTGTTTGTGCAGTAAGGAAGCTCACTTGGTTTTAGAACAGAGCTACTGAAATTTAGAGGCCTTAAAAAGAAGTACATTGCATAAGCAGTAAGCACAAACAGTAAGTGACAAATGACCAAACTCTTTTCAAACAAATTAACTCAGCGACAGCCCCACATCTGCACTAGTACGAAAATCCTCTGAATTGCCTGCTTGTTTTCTTTTTATTATTTTTTAAAGAACATGTTATTGTTAACTCATGGCTTTATAAAACAATAGAAAGCAGAATTTAGAGGGGGCAAAGTTGCTGTAAATTAGTGTGATCAATCTGCAGTGGTGTAAAAACACATCTCTGCTCGTCTTGCCTCACACTGGTCTGTGGGCGTCTCCATGGCAGCAGCTTTTGATTGCTTTTACTTTATTTGCAAGTTGAAAGTCAACACTCTTTGGTGGGTGCTAGGAGATCATCTCATAACTTTCACATTAAGGCCCTCAAAACGATGATACATGCATCTGCGCTCGCATTCGCAGACTGCTTTTGGGAGAACAACGGTTCTTCTGCACCATTTTTTGTGTCTGTTTTCTACAAGATGGAATTAAAAACTCATAACTTGTTGCCAAAAGCAGGATAAATGTGCGTTTTGGAGCTGTGTAAGCAGCTGGTGTCCACACAGCAGGCGAAAATAGAAATCTGAAGGCCACTCAATTAGATGCTGCTGGGGTCGAACCCATGATTCAAAGGCGCAAACAACTTGCTCATCATAAATAGGAGCCTACACAGCTTACAAGTTTCTAAGGCCGTGTCCTAATTTGAATACTCATGCAGTAGGCCTACACTAAAAGTGTTTACTTTGTTCATCTCTAAGTTTGAGATTAAACTGCTGTGATATTAAATGTTCAGTACAATTATATCACAAAAATTAAAGCCCACTTTTCTCTCATTTTCTTGCAAAATGGGTTACAGTGAGGCACTTACAATACAAGCTGTGTAAACATTAAAATACTCACTATTCAATAGTATAGTCAGAAGACGTAAACTAGATTTTAAAAGAAGACAAATTTTGATGTTGATTTGAGAAAGCCTAGCCAGAAAGTTTGAAGTAGTTTAAAACATTCAAAGATAGAAACACTTAGATAGAGATTATTTTAAAGCTGGTAGCATGTTTTAGCACAATGCTTGAGTACTTTAACAAACTGCTAGCATGTTTTAAACATAGTTCTAGCCAGTTTTATTATAGTATGTTGCTAGCATAGTTTAGCCTACTAGCATGGTAACATTTTATTATACATTGTACACATATAACATGAAGCTAACCTGCTTAGTACATTGCTAACACATAAAACTAAAAAGCTTTAACATGAAGCTAACATGCTATAGCCTGTTTCTAGAAGTTGCTAGCATTTTCAAACATGTTTAGCACATTCTTAAACCTTGTAGCTTGTTTGTAGTTGTTCACATAATGCTAAAATGTTTTAACACGTTGCTATGTTTTAGCTTTTTCATAGCATGTTCTTAAAAGTTGTTATCATGTTCTAACATGTTGCTAGCATGTTTTAGCATGTTGCTGAGGTTGCTGATTGTTGTCGACTGAGCTTAACTTGAACTAAATAGCTAAAAAAAAATAATAATAAACAGCTAACACCAGCTGGTTGGCTGGTCTTAGCTGGTTTAAGCTGGTCTCCCAAGCTGGTGTTCAGCTGGTTTTAGCTGGTTAGTCAGCTGGTCTCCCAGCCTGACCAGCTAAAGAAATGTTCAAAACCCCTCAGGTCAAAACCAGCCTGCTAAACCAGCTTAGGCTGGTTTCAGTTGTTTTTTAAGCAGGGACAGGAAAGAAGTCATCACACAGGGCTTGAAGGACACATTAAATAAAATGTAGTCCACTGATTAGAGTCTGATTAGAGACTATAACATCGTGTTCACACAGAACTGTTCATTCTACTAATGTTGACAAAAGCAGCCAGTCAACTGAAAACAACAGAGAGTGTCTTGATTATTTTCATTAGCATCGACTATGACTTCGCACCTTTCTGACGTTAACCCAACAGCATTCAGGCACAGAGGTTATGTACAGCATAAACCCCTATACCCTCATTCACTATTCCCTTCATTACTAATATAGTCCACTTGAAGTAGTAAATGAAGCAAGCACATAGTGCACCAGAAAGCTGTGGACAGGACAACATCTTCCACCAAGTCACGGGTCCACTATGGTTTCAGACATCACCACAAATGGCTGTGCTTTCAAACAGTGTACTGCATCAGGGGATGAGGGGGGAATTGTGGAGTATGGTAAATAGTGTGTTCTTCAATAGAGATGAATGAAACAGAGGGGAACGAACTGTCTGTTATGACTGTTGATGATAAGCATCTTTTTTTAACCTGATAGAGAGGGTTGTTGAGTTCGGGGCGGTCTCTGACAGTAATGACCTGTGATTTACTGCTTTGATTTTGCCCTGCTAACATGGAAAAATTCATATTACGGTCTGATAATATGGAGATATCAGAAGAAATAGAGGAGCACAGAGGCACTACCAGATGAATCGATTAATTCTGGCTCTTCAAAGGCATACGCTTCATTACAGAGTGTATCGCTAAAGGCTTGCAGGAGATGTATACGGTTCTGAGGCAAAAGTGCAAATAAATATTAAGTGCATGCAAGGAATCGGTTGTGTGCATGACTGATGTTAGCCTGTAACAGGCTAGTGGTACTGCAAAAAATATTTCACAAGCTATGGCACCCTCTGCTGGCCACTTATGGCAAAGAGGATACACTCTGAAAAGTCATACAAATAGGGATTTGATGTATTGTTAATATGAAAAAAAAAATCTATATTAATTTTTGAAGGTGTTTTATCAGTAATTTGAATGAATTATTGTTTTGTGCTTAAGGGTTACCTGTATGACTTCATTTATTCTGCAGAGAAGAACAAAAGAATGCATTTTAAAGTTTAGATGTTTCAACTGTTTCTGTTTATACAATGAAAGGCATGGCGTCCAAAACAATACAACACCCCACTGATTTCATTTGAATGGACCAAAAAAAAAAAAAATCTTGAAATGTTTTTTTTTTTTTGTTTTGTTTAAAGCACAATTATAAGGATAGTTTGTTAATAAATGGATTCCCGCCTTTGACCATTTCTACTCAACTATATTTTATTTTTTTCTCACATTTGTTCGGGTTTGTATAGGCTTTCCTGCTTGTTTATTTCTCAGACGTTTGTGGTAAAACACTTCCAGCATATGTCTGAAAATTTTGTCTGAATCACTTTTGGTTAACTATTTGGCAATTTTGAGATTATTAGTTAATTAATTATTAAACCGATTACAAGAAATCGTCATTCCAAAATCTACCAACAGCCTTGTCAATGCACATTTAAGTCACATTAGTGTATTTCAACAACATAAATTTGTGTTCAATTAAATTATGTAATTTAGTGCATATTTTAATTCAATTAATCAAACAATTATTAATATATAATTTTCCTTTCATCAACTACTCCAAAATTACAGATCTATTCAATGTAACTATGATGAAAAATATTTGTATATTATTTTTATAAAAAATAAATACAATACTAAATTTAAAAAAACTTGCATCCCTCTTTATGAGCTCAAGAGGGCAGAGCAACACCACCAAAGAAAGTCCCTGACCAGAATACAGCTGTCCATGTATAATTGAAAGCCTTCAGTGATTTTTGCAATGTAACGTTTTGGTTTTTTTTCTTTATCTCTTTTGTTAATTTCAATTGTGTTTACTAAGTTTCTGATTAGCCTTGTTACAGTAGTCTGTACCTCTTTGAAACAAAGCTATATGCACTCTTTCACATCTAAATTAACTTGCTTGCTTATATTGCTTTACAGGAATGGATTTTCTGTATGCTGACAAAAAAAAAAAACCTCCATGAAAGTTCCATGAGGTTAACTCGTTTAGCGGTTGTACTTTGGATGACCCACTGTAGGAGAGATATAATGGGATTTCAGCGCTCAGAAGAAAATGAAACTGCTGATGTAAATGTATGTGTGTGTGTGTGTGTGTGTAGCTGGCGGCCTGAAACAATGTTTCTGAGTGTGTGTGCATTTCCACTTCACACACTGTACTTCCTTTCGGGGCAGTTTAGCTGACCTGAGCACAGCACACTGTACATGCTTGCATGTATGCACACATTATACTGAGCGTGACAAAGACAGAAAGAAAAAAAAAGAAGGATCATTTGGAAAACCACACTTACACTTTTCATTTCCTGTCAGCAATATGTCACACCTGAACAGGACAACAGGGGCTAATGTTCTGTGTAGTCCCTGTAAATCTTTATCACTAAAAGACAATCATCTCATTTCTGCTATAGGACATCCTGATTAAGAATACTAATAGTATCCACTGCACTTAACACAAAAGCATACTAGAGAAAATCGTTTCTGCAATATCCACCACATGTGCATGTCATGGTGTGCAATTATTATGCCACAGCATTTGTGTCTTTTAGAGCAGCTTCGTCATTGCATATCCCGTGTTTGTGGCAAAGGTTTTCAAACTTTTTATTGGCAAACGTGATTCCCTTCCTAAAACATAGGCCGCTGTAGACTTATCATTTCAGACCTATTTATACTGAACTGGAAATATAGTAAACTTGATATTTCAGTGTTTGTAAAATTAAATGACTGGCCTTTATATAACATCACTGTACTAAAGAGAAGGGACAAAGAGGATGGTCTCTTACCTTTTCCCAGAAAATGAGGTATGATAAATGAAGGTCAACCATCACCAAGAGGCAAAAGAGACAAGGAGACAAAAAACAAAGTTCGGAAAATCAGAAAGAAATATTTAGATCTCATACAACTTGAGATTTAAATTATATTATACACAATATTATTCTTTATTCTGTGTACCTGATGAAAAAAAAAAAGTTTAATTTTTCCTGTGCGAACTATTCCAGAGGCTAAACGTTTTAAAAGATTTATTAAACATTTTTGTTGTTTCAGCAGATATAAGAGTTTTACTGGATCTTCTTTAAAAATTCACAAGGCCCTCAGGAAGTTCCCGGAGCTGAATTTCCTAATGCACTCATTGCATGAACAAACATATCTGTGACTTCCCACAATGCCTCTGAAGTCTGACAGTCCCATGACTTCATGATAAGAAAAAAATTAACACCATTACCTTTCCTCCAGTCAGACCATCAAGAGTAACGGCAAACACTTCAATGTATTTCATTCTCATATGGTAAGTTTTGTTCTTTTAGATATATGGTCATTTTTTTCCATTTGGCCACTGACTGATTGGGTCGAGAAGTCAAACGAAGTGACTACAGAATCAGCGAGCATGAAGAAATTCGGACTGAATCTCCTCTTAGGCAAATTGACTGCTGGAGTCTCAACTGCTGCAAATCACGCAAACCTTCTACAACAAACACCCCACAGCTTAAAACACTGAGACGTAGCTTGTCTATGCCCACTTTTCTTGTAAGCTGCTGGTAAGAAAGTGTTTGCCAAGAACACAAATCTATCACTGTCAGGTAAATGTGGAAAACGATCGAGCGAGAGAGGTAGTAGATGTTATACATTTGGCCACAAGAGGGAGCTACACACGACTGTCAGGTGGTGTGGCCTGTGAAGAATCCCCATGTAAGCACACATATTCACAGACTTATAGACTTTTACTATATCCACATCGTAAAAAAATAGTAAAGTCATCAAACTATGAAATAACACAAATGGAACTGTGGGACTTAAATTGCCACCAAAAGCATTAAACAAAGGAATGATGTTATATTCGATTTTCTTTGTCTAGATTCCAGTTCTTCACACCCTAGACATTCTTTTAACCAACTTGAGGTGCCTCCTGAGATGCTTTTAAAACACTGTTGAGGGAGTTTCTGAGCATGCTGGACAATTGTTGGCTGCTTTTACTTCATAATAAAATTAAAGCATTTATGTTTATCACAAGTTCTAAAAAAAAAAGACAAACAGGGAGATCAAGAAACAAAAGAGTATTGTAATCAGAAATATACAAATAATGTGAAAAAGAACAAAAGAATGAAAGCATGAAGGAATGCACCAAACATACACTCCTGAAAGAAGGAGCCAACCCAAAATGTGTGAAAGAGCAAACACACAAACAAAAGAATAATCATAAGAACCAAAAATGTGTGTAAAGAACAGCTTAAAGGGGTCATATGATGCGATTTAAATTTTTCCTTTCTCTTTAAAGTGTTACAAGCTCTTGGTGCATAAAGAAGATCTGTAAAGTTGCAAAGACTAAAGTTTCAAATCCAAAGAGATATTCTTTATAAAAGTTAAGAGTCAACCACGCCTACCTAAAACGGCTCATTCTAACATGCCCCCACATGTCTACGTCACGATGTGGGAAGATTTGCATAACGCCGCCCAAATGTTCACGCAAAGAAAGGCGGCGTAACTTTTATTCTCACTGTAGTATTGCTGCCGCCGCCATGTCGTGGACACGCTGTGTTTCGTTGTGAAAGCAAAACTACTTTGCTTGGCCTTCCAAAAGACGACACGACTAGAAATCAGTGGTTAAGTTGTATTTACAACACTGTTCCAGAACACTTCAACCCAAATATTCAGATGTGTGCAGCACATTTTATGGAGGACTGTTTCCTGATCCTGGTAGAGTAGACTACAATGCCGGCTGTTCTGACTCACAGACTGTAAGTAAGTTTTTTTATATGTAAAGAATTTGCCACTGACGATTCAAACGCGAGTTCTGAGCAGTGTAGAGTAGCGCTTGTTGTTTGTCATTTCTCCGATCACAAATGCAGACATGGTTTTATGTTTACGCGGCGCGATGCAACGCGTAAAAAGACAGTATAAGTCATTATAATCCGTAACTATGTTAATCCGTAACTATAGCTGGCCAATCAGAGCACACCTCGCTTTTCAGCCCGATGAGCTTTGTAAAAATCGACGCGTTTCAGAAAGGTGGGGCATAGAGGAGAAACAATAATGTACAGTATGTGGAAAATAATGTGTTTTTTTAACCATAAACCGCATAAACACATTTCATTACACCAAATACACAAAATAATGTTCTTTTTAGCAACATCATATGACCCCTTTAATGTACAAGCAAAAAGAGAAACACAAGAACCAAAAAGTGTGATGAATGAATGAACGAACGAATGAACGAACATAACCAGAACTGCAGTAAATGAATAAATGAAAACTTTACAAACATGAGAACCAGAACTGTTTTAAAAGAACAGATTAAAGATTGAACAAAAGAAAAAATGTAAGAACCAGAAATGTGTGACATGAACAAAGCACATACAAATGACTAAAAATGTGTACAAAGAACAAAAGAAATCTTGAACAAAATAACAAACGTAAGAATCTGAATTGGTAAAAGAACAAACAAAACCTTGAACAAAAGAGGAACACTATAAGAACCAGAAATGTGAACAGAATAAAGCACAAATGAACAAATGTATGAACTAGAACTGTTAAAAGAACAATCGAAAGCTTGAACAGAAGAAAAACATAAGAACCAAAAATATGTGAAAAGAACAAAGTAACGAACAAACAAAAGAACAAACATGATAACCAAAATGTTTAAAAAGAACAAATTAATGCACACTCAAAAGAACAAAATAAAATATAAATGTGTATAAAGAACAAAGCACAAATTTACAAATATAAGAACCACAACTGTTTACAGAACAGATGAAAGCTTGAACAAAAAACAAACACAGAAAAAAACAGAAATGTGTGACATTAACGAACACAAACAAATTCACAAACATAAGAACCAGCACTGTGTCAAACAAACAACAAAAGTTTAAACAAATGAAGAACAAATTTTATGTTAGGTCAGAAAAAAGATACATAAGAGGCCAGAACAAACAAAACACAAACCTACTACCTAAAAAAGGTGTGAAAGAGCTAACAAACGCACACCAAAAAAAGAACCAAAAACACACAAACAAAAGAAACAAACGTGTAAGAACGTACACAACCCAAGACAGCAAACACACACAAAAACAAACACACAAAATGCATGAAAGCACAAATGCAACGAATATATGCTTCACTTGCAACCTCATTTGTAAGTCGCTTTGGATAAAAGCATCTGCTAAATAGTGTTGTCAAAAGACCCGGTATTTCGGTACCAAGTCGGTACTAACAAAATGAAAACGTTACGGTACCAGGTTTTTTTAAGTACCGGTGGTACCGAGTACCCGGTCAACCCGGTTCTTGATGCGCTAAACGAAAGCTATCCTCTTCCAGTGTTGCCAAGTTCGCGGTTTTCCCGCGTAATTGGGCTGCTTTAACACTGTTGCCGCGGGTTGTTTTTCATGTCCGTGGGTTGAAAAACGACCCCATTAACGTGATATTTAGCCCCTGGAATCTGAATTACTAGGGAAACCCCGCCAAAACACGCGTATTTTATCCCCGGAACGCGATTTTTACCGGGGACCCCCTCGAAACGCGATTGGGCGGGTTTTGTTGTGAAAACCTGGCAACCTCTTCTTAAAAGCAGTGGCGACCTCAAGA
>NW_015542495.1:1716080-1731116 GCF_001515605.1 Sinocyclocheilus anshuiensis
AATTGGTACCGAGAACCGTGGATTTTCACTGGTATTGGTACCGAATACTGAAATTTTGGTACCGTGACAACACTACTGCTAAATGAAGAAATGTAAATGTAGAGAGAAGGGATGAAAGAAAGAGGGCAAGGACTACAGAAGATGACTACAGAATCTTCTACAGAAGCTGGGACAAGCTGAGCTTATGTAATTTGCAGGTCAGCCTTGTGCAGTGCCGTTCCACTGATTAGACGCTCCTGTGTGTGTGTGTGTGTGTGTGTGTGTGTGTGTGTGTGTGGTCATGTATTAGATTCAGGCTTCTGGGGCAGACTCGAGGTTCAGGACCTCTGCCGAGCGCTCCCAAACATCCATCCTCCCACTGTCCTCCTCTGATAAGAAATAAAGCCGAATCCGCAGAGAGAGCTGCCAATTTAACTCTGCTAATCAGCTAATGCACACAGGAAGAACAGGTACAAATGCAGAACTACTTTAAGAATGTGCATATGTGTGTGTGTGTGTGTGTTTGTGCTTGTGCATGCATGCCGAGGGACTCTGACTCATAGGCCGGCACAACGTCATCTCAAACACTCACAATTCAATATAGTTTCTCAGAATTAGATCTGTCATTCAGCTTGTTAGCAGCGGTGATGTAAGGCAGCGCCACAGGTTATTTGAGCAAAAAACAGAGCCACTGCTGAAGATGATCTCATCTTTTGAGCTTGTAAAATTTAATGTTACAGTCTGCTTTCAAAAAATGTTAATGTCAGTAGAAGCACATGCAATCTGCCAGAAATCGGAGATAAATGTGAGCGTGTACGTGTGTTTGTTCAGCAGGTTTACTCAGGCGCTCCAGTGGCAGCCCTGAAGGTCAAGGACACCCTCTCAATGTCTGATGTGTGCCCTCAATTACCCACAAGCCATCTGTGCATTCTCTCCCCCTCTTTCTCTCTCTCACCTTCAAAGTGAATGTTGGTGAAGATCTAGTATCATTTGACGGGGAGGCACTGGTTGATGGCAAGAAGGACAATTCCTATTTCAGGCGTGAACTGATACCAGTGTAGTCTGATTCCTGAATGCTGGGTTTTTAGTGAATCAAAAAATACAGCACAACCGCTAGAGTACGGTTTCCAGTAGAATGACTTTGAGTTGGTTGTTTTTAATTAATCGAAAACGTTCTGCACAACCAGGGTAAGTCTGATTCTTAAACAAATGACTCCAATGTGTTCTTTTTAGTGATTCGAAACCATACAGCGCAACCACTGTAGATTGATTCTCAAACGGGTTAATTTAATGAGTTGTTTTTTGTGAATCAAAAACATACGGTGCAACCAGTGTAATCTGATTCGTGAGCAAAGTATTCAGATGAGTTTATTTTAAGTGATTAAAAAAAAAAAATGAGTGACCAATGTGACTCTTAATGTGACAAGTAAATGACTCTTACTTGTTTTTTAGTATAATCAAAAACATACTGTGCAGCCAGTGTAGTCTGATTCTCAGACTGTAAGGAGTAATTTTTAGTGAATAAAAAAAAAATGCATAATTTGTGTACTGAAGATGAACGAAGGTCTTACGGGTTTGGAACGACATGAGGGTGAGTAATTAATGACAGAATATTCATTTTTGGGTGAATTATCCCTTTAAATTAAATATATTCAGTCTTAGATTGAACTGTGGTGACGTCTCGGCAGACGCACATCTGATCCAATCAGCAATCGTATGAATATCACACAGATAAAAAGCAAGAACAACTAATTCTACAATCATCCATTACACACTCCCTTCTGTTTTCCTCGCTTTCATTACATATGCCAAGTACTTCCTCCTATCTGTCATTCCTTCCCCCTTGCTCTCGTCCTGCTGCTCTTATCTGAGGTGATGAGATGGTTCAAGTCACACAGAAGCTGCTGTAAAGATGAGAAAGCTTAAAACTTAAATGGGCCATATTCTTCTGAAGCATTTTATTTCCCCCCTGAGGTCCACTTATAATATTAGTCAAGGTTTCCTGCACTGAAAAAAGTTTTTTTAAGACCTTTTCTACCTTCTCGCTGACCCTTGTCAATTTCAATGTGGTCGAATTCTGCGAATTTTTGACAAATTTCGTGGGCAAAAAAAGGCCTATTGTCATAGTGTAGCGATGTATGAAGCACAGCTCACAGAAGTCACTTTCAAATCAAGGTCAAAGTGATGAAGCAATATCTGGTTGGAGCAATCGGTCACTTGAAAATTGTGTGCCTGCACTTTTAGAGTTGAAAAAACAGGCCTTTTTGCTACTGTACCTTCAAAAAAAAGTCTATGTAATGACCACTTTGATGATTGGCTAACCTATATATGTCAAATTAGTAACAATCCACCAAGTTGAAGGACACTGAACAGCTGTTGATATGTAAATGTGGGCAGTCATATACTAAAATGCTGGGTGTGACTTCATATCAAGACGATTTCTGCAAGCTTTGGCAGACTAGTTTTAATTTGTGTTGTTAGTATGTCTACACCTTAACTCAAAACAGAATGAAAAATCCAATCATATAATCACTTTATCTTACAATTCTCCTGTAATAAATATATACACACTCATTAAATACACGCATTCACTCCTGCACATCAGGCCCACTACTAAAGTCATGTTTATATTCGAGTTTAGCAGTTAGATTGCACGGGTTGCTGCTCTGAAACGATGTTTTACCAACGTGGCATGAATATTATCCAACAATCATGAGCCACATTTAAAGCGCATTAGCATCTGCTCTGTTAGAGCGCTACGCTTTGATCAAACGAAAACACCAGTGCTGATTATTTCATAACGGAGGAGGAAACTCCCTTTTGAGTCATTCCAGCAAAAGTCACGTCAGAATAAGCAGGCAGCTCTGTGACGACAAACGGTGCTTTGAAAGCTGCTTCAAGACCCCATGAAATCAAAATAGTTTGGCTTTTAGTCCATGAGTGTTAGCTTTGAGGCTGAAGTATATGCTACTGCACTCCTAAAAAGAACAAATACACATTTACAGTCTCTCTTTCTCAGGGAAAATTAGCTAAAATATTAATGACTCATCTTGTATAGCTGTTTACACAGTTTTGTCCAATCAAACACTCTCCAGAACGAGAATGTTCCTCCCTCTAATATCAAGTAGCAACTAGATTTTTACATTTTCTGTGGAAAATAAGAGTGATGCTTGCCAAAACTTGCTGCTTGCCAATATTAGCATGTTCAAAAGACATACAGGTTTCATATGCCTGTATATATACATACATTTTCAGCAAATTTTCATTTTTCAGTGAACTATTCCTTTAAGTCTGTGTCCCACCAAAACTTCCCATTTCTGTAAGAAAACTGTGTCTGCCAAACCCTTTCATGGACACTCTTGTGCTCACTGATGGAGACTGAGTGGGTCTATCGACAGCCGTGGACATACTTTTGGTCTCTTGTGCTTGATGACTCTCTCTCTATGCTTCCGTAACCCTTTCTCTCTCTTCCTAGCCTCACTTTTTCTCAGTCCTTCTCTCTCTCTCTCTCTCTCTCTCTCTCTGCCATGACCTAGTTAGCAGGAGCTGCAGTTGTCAGTCATACAGCTGTGTCATTCCTCTTTAAATGCTTTATGCTCTCTGTTCTGACCATCACACACACACACGCACACACACCAGTGCCCGTCTTCTAGAACATGCTTGACAGTCTCCAATGTTTTTATTGGCAATGACACTGCAATTTGCATTATTTTCTTGAAAACATATTATTGTCTGCATTATTTAGACCCATTATTCAGCAGATTTTCTCTTGAATATTTGCAGAAAACTGTGCGGGTCATATTGTCACTCAATAGTCACTAAGCTTATTAGATCATTTGTATGTCTCTGATTTAATTCACTGACATCGGCTAAAAAAGGGACTACTGATGATTTCAATAATTTAGTAAGTAAGCCAACAAAGAGTAACCCTTTATTCACACACCATCAAATTATAGTATTCATAGTTTATAAAATTGCCATTTTATCAATATGCAAGCACATGACCATTCAAAAGTTTGGTTTTTTAACATTTTTGAAAGTGACAGGTAATATTGTCACTCAGTATTTTTAAGTAACATGACTAATGAAAATATAATTGGGTTATTTTCATTTGATGTCAACGGCAGAAATGTGTGGCCTTAAGTTCTAGTGGTATACCAAAAAAAAAAAAAAACCTTATCATTCCATTTTATTAGCACATAACTTAATTTCTGAACTTATTTGTATTGTTTTCTTTGTATGTATGGATTACTTTGGTTGTTACCGACATCTGGTGAAAATTTCAGGTCAACAGCACCTTTAGAAACATATTTACTTAGAAAAATGGTGATGTGTTCATTACTTATTTTACCCACTGTATGCAATGCAATTTAATGCATCCTTGCAGAATAAAAGTATTAATTTCTTTAAAAAAAAATTTGAATCGGTTACTGACCCCAAATTTTTAAACAATAGTGTACATAAAATTTGTAAATGTAAAAAGACTATTTAGAACCCATACTCAGAACCAAGACACAAACAGCAAAGGAAACAGCATTCACAGGGCCCTCCCTATAATCTGAAAAATCTTCAGATGCTTTTTGACTTGCTAAGCAGAAGGTGGGTTACATCCATGCAGACATTACTGATCCATCCCATGTCCCAAAACACACACATAATGCAAAACACACACACACACACAAACATATAAGGAATGGACACACATTAAAATGTCCAAATAAGAACATACAGAGGCAAACAATGATTAACCTCCAGAATTAGAAACTGCTCTGAGCTCATCGCTGTGGGTGTGACCCTCGAGATATCCCTGCTGCCATCATTACAACCCACCCTTACTAAATGACTGCAGAGCTGCCTCATACACACACATCTTTCACTTCATTCCTCTCTCCATTGAATGACTTTAAGTAAATCTTAAGATAAAATTATTAACATTAATGATATGTCTCGTAATGCCCACCACAGGAGCCTTCTGAGAAACATAAGAGCTGATGATGCCTTGATTTTTCATTCTGCTTTTCCAACTTTGTGAGATTTTAGTTATGCTAATTTATTTGAATGATACTTTTGCACAGGAAAATCTTCAATGGAACCCATTTTGATTCTGACAACTGGCATTGGAACTTCCAATCACTCTGAGAAACATGGGTCGAATTCATGAAAAATCTTTTTAAGAAAGAAGTTCTTAAGATTTTTTAAGATAAAGTAAGATGAGTAAGACAAGATAAATGTAAGAATGTTATGCCCAGTTCACACTGCACAATTTTCAAAGACGTCGCATCACTGTTGGTTTCACACTGAACGACTATCTGGGGTAGCATTCAGTTGTTGCTGTGTTCACACTGCACGATGGAACGACGACAGGAGGTTACACACTGCATGACTTTACAATAGGGAGAATCACCGATAACTCTGTCTGGTGCAGGGTTGCCAGGTTTTCGCTACAAAACCCGCAAAATTACTACTCAAAACTAGCCTGAAAATAGCCCAATTGCTTTCGAGGGGGTCCCCCAGTAAAATTTGCGTTCGGGGGGTAAAATACACATTTTTTTGGCGGGGTTCTCCTGGTACAATTCACATGAGTGAAAAATCGGGCTAAAATCGTGCAGTGTGAACTCGGCATTACTATGTGCAATTTTTGAAGTTCTCAGTTGTTGTTGTTGTTTTTCCGTAAGAAGAAAATGACAGGCTTTGGGGCAGAATGCATGAAAATCTTCATGAAAGAATTTAAGAAATTATACAATTTGCTGAAAATGTACTCACACCTCGGGCCATCCAAGATGTAAATGAGTTTATTTCTTCATCTGAACAGATTTGGAGAAATGTTGTCACTTTACATTACTTGCTCACCAATGGATCCTCTGCAGTGAATGGGTGCCGTCAGATTGAGACTCCAAACAGCTGATAAAAACATCCCAATGATCCACACTCCAGTTCATCTACTAATGTCTTGTGAAGTGAAAAGTTTTGTGTTTTAAGAAGCAAATCCACAATTAAGATGTTTTAACTTCAAACTAGTTTAGAACTGTTTTGCACCATTTTCACTTGTAAACTGTGCTTAATCTGTGCATATTTCTCTCCTCATTCAGACTAAACATCTTTTTCTTTGAAGGAAGTGCTATTATGGATTATGGATGTCTTAACGTCTTAAAAATGTCTTAATGGTGGATTTGCTTCTTACAAGCATGCAGTTTTTCACGTCACAAGACATTAATTGATAGACTGGAGTCTATGTCTATTACTTGAACTCTCATTCTGACGGCACCCATTCACTGCAAGGTGAGCAAGTGATCCACTGGTGAGCAAGTGATGTAATGCTGAATTTCTCCAAATCTGTTCAGCTGAAGAAACAAACACATCTACATTTTAGATGGCCTGACAGTGAGTAAATATTCGACTTTATTCTTAAGTTAGAAAATAAGAAAATCGCTTAAGAATATTTTTGAATCTGGCTCCAGACTCTTTGCCCTTAGCTGTGTCATTGAGTGTACCAGATTTACAACATACATGCGTGAAGAGTTAATCGATAAAAGAACCAAGCAAAGAGAGGACACGTCTTCATCTTGAGTGACTCCATTACTGTGACGTATTTGTGAGGAAACACACAAAGAGAAGGACAGGACAGGCCTCTGAAAACAATCCGCAAGAATCCCTGTGTATTGTGTGGGAAAGTTCTAGGACTTCATTTCCATTTTAGTGGGACGTTGCCGCATATTTATTTCATCAAAAGGAATCCCCCTGCTGTATCGCCGCCCCACTTGAATAAAGTAAGAGAGCTGACAAAAAAAAAAAAAAAAGATTCATCTGTCTCTCTTCCTGCGCCGCACTTCCCAGCATACATCTGTGAACACAGCTGTAGGCACATTCACAAAATCATTGCCAGCATCCAAATTCCCATACTGAATATGACTCGGGTGCAGTTTTAAAATGCATGATTTAGCATGAGGACCAACTTTCTTTCATGAATACAGAAGGTTCGAAACTTTATTGCACTGTTTTTGAATACTGTGTAGCAGAGAAGTACACATATTTGCAATTGAATATATGCACAAGCAAACAGGGTTAACCAACAGTCGTCCCCGTATGCTGCTGACCTGTCAATGAGAAAATGAGAGTTTGTCTGTGATGTCCTGTGAGATCTGTCTACAGCCATGGGCACATCCACCCAGAAACAGAATGAGAGGCCTGACAGCCAAATATCAGGCATGTTTATTTATATCCTCCGCCTGTGTTAAGGCATTGACTTTGTATCTGCTTTTCCTGGGGCTTGGTTTTGTCATAATTGTCTCATTCACTGACAATTTTCTGTTGATCCAAAGCAGAGTCTTCTGTTATTATTGGATGACAATGAGATAAATACTGTGAATGAGAATATGAGTGCATGTGAGTGTGCTTATTTGACAAATGTATAAGATAATGATGAAGAACTGATACTGAACACCACATACATTACTGTCCAAAATAAGGTCTGTAAGATAAATGTTTTTGAAAGAAGTCTCTTATGCTCACCAAGGCTGCATTTACATAGTCAAAAATACAATAAAAACAACAATATTGTGAAATATTATTACAATTTAAAATAACTATGTTTTGCTTTAATATATTTTAAAATGTAATTTATTCCTGTGATGGTAAAGCTAAATTTTCAGCATCATTATACCAGTCTTCAGTGTCACACGATCCTTCAGAAATCATTCTAATATGCTGATTTGCTTCTAAAGAAACATTTCTTACTATTATCAATGTTGAAAACAATTGTGCTGCTTAATATTTTTATGGAAACAGTGATTTTTTTTTCAGGATTCTTCAATAAATAAAAGAGAAACAACATTTATTTGACCGACTTTTGATTTTTATGTAATGTTGCCTAATAAAAGGCATTTAATTTCTTTAAAAATGACCTCAAACCTCTGAATAGAAGTCTAAGTATGGAGGAGTAGCATTTAAAAAATAAATAAATAAATAAATAATTTTAAATCACTCATCAAATATAATAATTAAAAAATACAAAATAATAATAATAATGTAAATAAATTATTTACTTTATTTAAAGCATTTAAAACTATTTCATTCCAGTTTAAATATTGTTAAATGTAAATAATAATAATTATAATTATTATTATAATAAAGTAAATAAAATACGTTTTCATGGTATTTCATGATTGAAAAACACATAAAAGTTTTGACGCAAATAAAAGTTTTAAAATTTTGCATTTTCTGCTACATGTCTGTTTCATCACTTCAAAAACTAAATGTGACTTATTCTAATTTTTATTTCTCAACGGTTAAAACTGAAAACTGATTTTACTTTAAGTTGCACTCCTCCTCCTCCTCCTTCATATACAGTATATGAGATGCAAGAACATAAGGCTGATCACTATTCCAACCATCTTAGTTGCAATGACGTTTCGTAAACACCTCTTTCGGAACGCCACCTTTCCAAAGACCAATTAATATTTACACTTCTCAAGAAGGAATTCGTTAAATTCATAGAGATGGCAGAAGCAGCAACAAACATCTTCCTTATATGAAGTAATACATTTGAATAAATCAATAACTAGCGTCTGGGCCACTGCCACAATGAAAATAAACGCAATCCCGCTTAAACCTCTTAACCTGTACGCCACCTGTGCACCAGCAGGGGAATTACAATCAGTCACTCGTAGAGGTCGTTTTTAAAGGGGTCATATGATGCGATTTCAATTTTTCCTTTCTCTTTGAAGTGTTACAAGCTCTTGGTGCATAAAGAAGATCTGTAAAGTTGCAAAGACTAACGTCTCAAATCCAAAGAGATATTCTTTATAAATGTTAAGAGAGAAAGAAATAAGGAGTTTTTTTTATAAGGAGTCAACCACGCCTACCTAAAACGGCTAGTTCTAACACGCCCCCACATGTCTACGTCACGATGTGGGAAGATTTGCATAACGCCGCCCAAATGTTCACGCAAAGAAAGAAAGCGTAACTTTTATTCTCGCTGTAGTATTGTTGCTGCCGCCACGTTGTGAAGGCGCTGTGTGTTTTTGCAGTGTAGAGTAGCGCTTGTTTGTCATTTCTCCGATCACAAATGCAGACATGGTTTTATGTTTACGCGGTGCGATGCAACGCAACGCGTAAAAAGACAGTACAAGTCATTATAATCAGTAATTATGTCCCCACTGGATGCAACAAATGCCTCGTTTATAATGGGTTTTAATGTTTTTGAATCGTCGCTCCGGCCGGACAGGGCATCACAGTATGGTAAGGGGCGTAACATTTCTGTCACACGCTTGAGGTATTCGGCCAATCACAGCACACCTCGCTTTTCAGCCCGATGAGCTTTGTAAAAATCGACGCGTTTCAGAAAGGCGGAGCATAGAGGAGAAACAATAATGTACAGTATGTGGAAAATAATGTGTGTTTTTTACTTTAAACCGCATAAACACATTTCATTACACCAAATACACAAAATAATGTTCTTTTTAGCAACATCATATGACCCCTTTAAAGGTTACAGGTTGTATTGATTAGGTGGGGGTCTGCAGAGTACCTGTGCACTGATTACCCTGACGGCAGCTGTGGTGGGCTGCAGGCGCTTGGCGCTGAATGTACGAGTCTAACAGCTGTGCCCGCTGTGGGTGGGCAGAAGTCCTGGCGATGAAGAGAGCCAGGCTGTAATTATCACAACACAGGGGCTCAGGGAGGAAGAAGGAGAGAGAGAGGAAGAACAAAGAGAGACAGACAAGCTCAGTAGCCAAAGACATGAATGCTAACTATATGAGTATTTATCACAAGTATCTGGAGTCAAGCCCCTTGCTGTGATCAGGGACAGACCATGTATGAATTATTCAGGAAAAATCCCTGAATAAGTATTAGGGCATGCTGGATCTGATCCCTTCAGTGCTGCTTTTCAAACCAACGGGCTGGGTAACAACAGTTTGATGAAGCTGTTGCCATTATGCTTTCAACCATATAGCTAATACTGACAGAGCAGAGAAAGAAAAACATCTGGTATTAACTCATATCACTACTAAATCTAGTATTTAGGCAATCAGGATTATGAAATTAGACTTTTATATGTGTTGTGTGCTAAAATAATAATCACAATAATCACAAGAGATTTTCTTCAACAACTAAAGACTTGTTCAGAACAAAAAGACTCGAATTGGTCTTAGTTTTTGTGATTGCAAAAAAAAATAATAATAATAAAAGAAAAAAGAAAGAAAGAAAATCATATCATAGGTGGTTTTCAAATCTGATTTATTTGGGATTTCACTGATGTCTCAGTCTGACCAGATTGGATTTCATGTGTTTTTTGTTTTTTTTGTTATTCGTCATGCAATTTGTCGTGTTAATATTGTATGTCTTACAGCAAGAAAAACAATACATGCACCTCTTAACAGGTACTGAATGTCTTAGAGGGAAGGTTCCTCCAAAAATGAAAATTCTGATGTTGTTTACTGTGATTTTGTGCCAAATCTGTATGATATTTTTTTTTTCTTTGGAACACAAAAAGAGAAATTTTGAAGAACGATAGGGTTCGAAAAACATTTTAACCCCACTGACTTTTTTCAAAATATCTTCTTTTATGTGCTACAGGAAAAGAAAAAAAAAGTCATGCAGGTGTTGAATAACAACATTAAATGACATCCGAATTTTCATTTGTGGGTGAATTGTGCCTTTAAAGGTGTGTTTTGATGGTCAAGTCAAATGTTACACATATTTGTTTTGCTATTATGACAACCAATGTGGACGTGCCGGCAAAAGTGACTGCAGTCAGAACAAGTGACCTAAAAAAAAACATCTGTCAATGTTAAAAAAAGAGGATGGAAAACTGGAAAATAGCTTTACACACTACAGTAAATATTGTATACGCATCCAAAATGCATAAAACAACCTGACCATTCGAACTGTAGTGCATTTCCAAAAAAAGAAAAAAAAATGTAAGTTTAGTATCGGGTAGGATTAGGGATGTAGAATATGGTCATGCAGAATATGTGCTTTACTAATAAACAGCCAATATGTTAATAGGCATGCTAACTCTGTCCCTGCACTTACATATAAAGAATTATTTTCTTCGAGAGATATTAAGTGTGTGGCAATAAGGGCAGTGGAAACTGTTAAAAGCTTTATATTGGCACATGTTTAAAAGACAGTATGTGGCCTTCAAAAAGGCTGCAGGGATGAAGGAATTCTAAAAATCTCTGTTCTTTTGATCCTAGCTTGAATGGGAATAACAGACAAATAAATCCAACGTTTCTTATGAATCTGTTCATGTTTATAGACTAAATTCAATCTGTTTCCACTGGTTTTATGGCTTTGTGGCTCTCATAACACTCCTGATGTTAGGTTCTTCAGTGCCAAATGGTCAGCAAGAGCAACGGTATTGAAACGCAGATGGCTGCTTGACTGAAAACTTAAGCATTCCAAGCAGACTGTTTGTGGCATCATCTATTTATGGCACCGAAGTGAGGCAGTCAGAAGTTAAAAGGTATCCATTAACGGCCAGCTGCGCGCACAAAACATCAGCTCCCATTCTACGTCTGTGAATCAGTAATTCTATGCTATTCATAGACCGGACATGGCTGATTGGGTTAGAAGCACTTTGAGACTGATCAAATGTGTAACGCTATGGCCTCTATCGATTACATCACCATTCATTTAAACAACAAATCCCTAATTAGCCTAAATAGAGGGCTTTCAAGTTAATGAGTTACTTTGTACAATCTTGAAGCATTAGCCATTAATCCATATGTCACATAACGTGTTATTACTATGTTATAAATGGGTAATAACCTATTAATAGACTATGAACAGTAAAATAGTAGAACAAGCTGCAATTTAAAAACATTAATTTGGTTTGTAATGGTGAAAGGTGTCAGTACATGACATCAAGACTTCCTACACTGCCAAGAAGGTCAGATTTCCCAACACATCTAAGTAGCCAAATGGATGTTAAATGTAATCATAACACCATATTCTACATCATTCACTTTTCAACTGGTCAATATGTCTGGTTAGACATCCTAAAGGCTTTATCAAGACATTGTATATTAAATCTAAATCACTGCTAAATGCTTGTTAAAGGTGTCACACAGACTGCTGATGTCATTGAGGGCTTAGAGCCAATCAGTTGATGATAACTGAAGAATCTGTCCTTATATGGCATACAAATCAACTTTCAAGTAAATGCTTATTAGAATGGCATGACCTACCAAATTTCCACCCATAACCTTCTATATCAGTTTACAAGATTGTTAACCGTGAGAACTGATCTCTGATGTTTCCAGATGCAATGGCCCAATGGACCTATTTGCTCACATACAGAGATGTAAAGCACTTGAGTAGTCGTACTTCATTACTACAGGCTACTTAAAGGGATAGTACATCTAAAAAGTTATTTTATGTATTTATTTACTCACCCTCATGTATTTCTAATATGAAAAGACCACCATTCACTTTCATTCTATGGAAAAGAGAAGCCTGAACATTTTGTGTTCCTCACAATAAAGTATATTATACAGGTTTGTAAGGGTAAAAGATTACAAAATTTTTATTTTTTTTGGACATAATATTCCTTTAAGTATAATTTCTCTGTAGCATCTACACCCACGTCTATGTAGTAACTTTACCTTGACATCCAATGATACACAGTGAGTTTTTGTCACCAGTATGAATGCATGATAAAAACCATCTCTCAGGAGAACAGTGAACAGAAAGGGCTGTGAAGCGCAACGGACGATATCTGTAGGGCTTTCTTTCTCTCCAGGCTGTCAATCACAACTTGATGAATGCCCATGGGACGTGGCCAACCACTTCCCAGCATGCCTTGCACTCATTCATATGAGTGGCCAACTGATAAGAGAATGAAGTAGGGAATGGAGATGTCGGTGTCTATTTTGGTCCTTGCCCAAGTTTCTATTTTAATAAGCGCTGTCAATATGTGCACATTGAAAGACAGAGAGCTTCTTACTGCATTAAACAGAAAACAGAAAAGCAGGAGTTACAAGAGTGGATGACAGATAAAAAGGAACATCATAAGTTATTTTTCTCAGGAAAATAAGTATTTCAGTGGTGAGAATCATTATGTAGGAGGATTAATTTGAGCATGAACTCACTGAACTTCACTCCTTAATTAGACACATATTTAATTTAAGATCAAGTCAAGTCAAGTCTGCTTTATTGTCAATTCTTCCACATGTCGAGCAGAAACTCACGACTGCAGCGTGTGAACGCGCCGCCATCATTTTTTCATATCACATGTGTTGGATACATGTGTAGGAACACAACACTAGAAAGAAATGTATGTTATTTATGTAATAATATACACTATACATGTGCTTGGATTGTATGAGGACTGCTTTAATAATTAGATTTAACTGTTCTCAGGCCAAGATATTTTTCATAACTGTCAGGGTGAGGCAACCTGTCATACACACTACCGTTCAAAACTTTCGGGACAGTATAATTGATTGATTTATTTTATTATATTTTTATTTAAATTTGTAGTCTTATTCAGTAAGGGCACATTAAACTGAGCAGAAGTGAAGTAGTTACAAAATGATTTTCATTTCAAATAAATGCTGTTCTTTTCAACATTCTATTCATCAAAGAATATAAAAAAATGATCACATTTTCCACAAAAATTATTAGGCAGCACCAAATCTTGTGCACCAAATCAGCATATTAGAATGATTTTTGAAGGATCATGAATATATTATTTATATAAAATATATATTTTAAAATATATTAAAGTAGAAAGCAGTTTTTTAATTATATTTTTTATAGAATTATATTATATAGTTTTTTTAACTATATTAAACAATTAATATAATTATTAATTGTTTTTGGCTGGTATGAGAGACTTCTTTCAAAAACATTTAAAAAACCTTAGCAATCCAAACTTTTGAACTGTAATGCAAATAACTAATTCATTACAATTTATGCTGTCCAAAACAAAGATTTGATTTTTAAAATAAAATAAAATAATCTTTTATCCTTGCAAAAAAACAATGAAAATGTTGAACTGTTTTATTTTCCAAAGAGTTTTTTTCCCCCAGCTGGCCATATTTAGCCCATTTTTTTATTCTTATTCTTATTTTGTCAAATTATTTCATGAAGCTTAGATCCCTCTTTCATTATAAATTGGTATTTTTTCCCCTGCCAGGAAAGTCTTAGTCTGATGACATAGAAATTCATTAACATCCCCAACCACAACCATTAAATGGCACAATTTGATGTGTCATTCATGCATTAAAACATGACTAAATTTACATGGAAATGTATGAACTCAACACAAAACATCATTTAAACAAATACGGAGTATGATATTATGGTCTATCCTCAACCTCACTGGATTTTTCTCTCTCTCTCACTCTCTTCCTGTAGCATGAAGTGTTCATGTGGCCTACGGGTCGAGTGAAGTAGGGCACAAACAATAACTGACGATCACATCGAATCATGTGCTGTGATGGAGGAAACCAGCTGACTGCATGAGCCCAGAGGACGGAAAGAGAAAGAGACAGACACAAGGACGGAAAGAGAATGAGAGAGATGGAGATAAGAATTTATTAATGTGCTTCGTCACTTAATCATCTGACTTTCCACAAGCCCATCAAACCTCCCCGTATCCTAATGGTACATTCCATGACTACTCAATCCTGTGCACTGATTGGACCGTAAGAGATTGAATGATGATAAATGAGGAGGACGTGTTTGATTTATGATGGGGGACTCAGTAAATTGACATGTTGTGTCTCTCTAATGACTCAGTTGCTGATGAATGCAACAGGACCATTACACAACACCAACACCATTCTGCTACAAAACGCCACTTTTCACCATCCAATCAACAAAACAAGCCGCAACACAACGAAAACAAGCCGCAACACAATGGAAACAAGTTGCAACACAACGAAAACAAGCTGCAACAACAAAAACAAGATGCAACACAACAAAATTAGCACAACACAACGAAAACAAGCCTCAGGTTTAATATTCAGTTTCAATCAGAAATGTTTCAAATTATGAAAGTAAAAATTACTTGCACAGCACAACACAACAAATTCTCCACAACACAAC
>NW_015542495.1:1731281-1742237 GCF_001515605.1 Sinocyclocheilus anshuiensis
ACAACAAAAACAAGATGCAACACAACAAAATTAGCACAACACAACGAAAACAAGCCGCAACACAACGAATTTAGCACAACACAACGGAAACAAGATGCAACACAACGAAAACAAGCCACAACACAACAGAAACAAGATGCAACACAATGAAGCCACAACACTTAAGCTCTTCTTAAGCTTATTAAAAAAATACAGGGCTCGGACAAATTAATGTGAACACCTGGGAACTAGGCACCGTTTCCTTAAGTTGTTTTTCCACCATCTGCCTTTAATACAGCTTCCAACCTTCTTAGAATAGACTTAGATACAACTTTCTCCAGTGGAATGGTGTGTAACATCTGCCAATTGCTTCAGATATGATGGAGTAGGGAATCTGCTTCTCACTTTTCTCTCCAATACTGCCTACGATAGTTTGATAATATTCAAGTTATGTGATTAAGCTGACCAGGGCAGATGTTGAAGTTCATTTTGGTGAATTATAATCATGATCATAACCATCTAATTTGCAGTTTAGCGCTATTGTCTGTGATTAACGTTTTAGCAAAAGAGTCATCAAGGTGAATATGAGGTTTGTTGCCATTTCACTTCTGTGTTGTTTTGACTCCTTTTTAGTGTTTGCTTTTTTGACAGTCCCTATTATTCACTTTTGGTTTTTGCTGACTATTTTCCTTTGCTGATGAAGTCTTGCCATGCTCTGTACATAATCATAAAGACTGTTGTTATTAAAACATCAAAAAATTGGGCTGATAAGGTTACAGATGCTCCATTTAAATGGGCACTCATGATTTACCCTTTTTGGAAGTCGGACAAATCGCCAATTTCATCCATGGCTTGTAATAAACACTACTGAACATACTACATTGATATACAACCCAGAGAATACAGACAAATATAAATAAATAAAAATGCAAAAAAATTTCACTAAACCGTTCACAAATTATATTAACCTAATAATATAATATTTATATTGTTTATATTATAATTCACATTAAGAAAAAATATGGTTCATTTAAGAACCGTTCCATGAAAGATTCTTTGAGGAACCCAATATGGCTCTTCAATGGAATCAATGTGAAAAAAACTACTTTTAGAACCCTATTTTTAAGAGTGAAGAACCCGCCCTAAATTTTTTTTACAGAAAAGATCTGCTGCTTCATCCATTTCATCGTGACGTCAACTGTATTTAAAAAACTGCATTTATCATATTCATTCACCTATTTCAAAAAAATGCATTCAGCACATGAACTGACATTTCAGCACAAGGCAAATATCAAAACATGCCATCAACATTATGCATTCAGGCCAACATGGTGTACTTGCAAAGAGCGAAAATCTTCAAGGAAAACCTGCTCCCACTGACAGTTACAGAGGGATGGTGCAGCATTATGAGTAGCTGGAGGGTAATCTAGTGAAGTCTAATGAACGAACAATTGATTTTATTTATTTTTGTTGTTGTTGTTTGTTTGGTTTTACTGGACAATGAAGGGTACCAATAGGTGTTCTGAGTTTGGTCCTTTCTTTCTCTCTCTTTCTTTTAAACTTGCTGACCCAGACTCAAAGGTGGCATTGATGTGTGCACACCACTTTGGCCTGATGAGTAAGCAGAACTGAACAGCACAGACAGAGGACAGGAGTCTAAAAGAGCAACATAGGACATTAAAACAGAAGAAACTAGTCTGTTCAACCCCAGCAGCAAAAATACCCTTACAGGGATCTTAAAGGGATAGTTAGACCAAAAATGAAAATTTTGTCATTAATTACTCACCCTCGTGTCGTTCACTTTGATTTCATCAAAAATATCTTAATTTGTGTTCCGAAGATGAACGAAGGTCTTATGGGTTTGGAATGACATGAGAGTGAGTAATTAATGACAGAATTGTCATTTTTGGGTGAACTATCCTTTTAATTTATTTATTTTTTGTCTGACTCTGTCCTGTCTGTCCCTTAGAATTAAATGGACTGTGACTTTAAGACTACTATGTAATGGGTCACCTGGTGTTTAGGAATAGCATCTATCTTACTTCTTCTTAACTCAATGTAAGTGGTATAATAATAATAACTTATAAAAATAATAACAACACAAATTTGGGCAATTATGTGTTAATTAGAGACAGATATTCAATATCTTTTATTGATTTTCACATTTCTTAACTTAATCTGTTTTTTTTTTTTGTTGTTCAAGTATTATTGATGCACGATATTGGATTTTTACCGATATCCAATATGCCAATATTTTTCAACTAATTTTTGCTGATAGCCAATGCCGATACCGATATATTTCCTTTTGTTTGGAAACAACACCAAGTCTCTCCTGTGCAGAGATTCTAAACAAATTATTTTTAATTTTGGTTAGTTTTTAACAAAAACGTATTAGTTCGAATTAAATAAACAATAATGAAGTTATTTTATAATGAGAGCACATTGAAAGCTTTGAAAATAATTATACATTTTAAGTCAAAAATAAACTATAAGTCAATCACTTTTTTTTCTCAGACAGATGCAGTGGTAACCTTAACGTTTTATTTAAAGATTTAAAATTTGCAGATGGTCTAAAGCAAAAGAGTTGTAAACATTCTGAAAATCTTTCAGAGCTCATAATCTGTTTGAAAAAAAAAAGATTACACATTAAGAAATAAATCTATATTTAAAATTATTTAATTTACAAGTGTCATGTTTGTGATTTTTATTCATGTAAGCTATATCTTATGACGTTTAAATCAAAACATACTCGTGATTTTATAACATCAGTTAGTGCTTTATTTAATCAGAAATACAATCTTAATGTTATTTGTGTATTTTACTTTCACTTTATTACAAGTAGGCCAACAGCGCCCCCTAGGGAATTAAAACTCCTTACCCGACGGGCATTAGGACCCGAAGGACGCTGCTGCTGCCGCTGCCGCATGCGCTAGTGACTGTTGAATCTATTGCGCACCTGACGCATCATTCTGTTCATGCATTCTCAGTTTAAATGCAGCGATCAAAAACAGTGAATCTAATCACCATTCAGGAAAAAATTAGCTTCAAGAGTGACTGCAATGTTGACTTGATCTTATCGCTAGCACACCCTAAGCACATGTGAGTTATTCGGCATAAATTTACATATCGGACCAATGCCGATGTTTACATTTTAAGCCATTATCGGCCGATTCCGATATCGTTCCGATAATATCATGCATCCCTAATTATTAATATAAATTATTGCTAATAACACTGTAAATAAGACAAATAACTTGTATTGTACTGTTGTAGTATGATTATTATTTAGTTATCATTATGACAAAAATAAGAAAAACTGGGCTTTGCATTTTTAAACATACAGACACTTTAGTGTAAGTTAATAAAACTGGGTAAAAAGATAAATAAAGGTGAGCTGTAATTCAACTTTGATTGCCAAATGTGTAAATACACTTCAACTTTTACCCACTAAAGCACAGCTAGTAGATTGGGCAGTTACTTAAAAGGGCCAATCAATCGTAATGACTGTGTTTTAGTGTAATGCAGACTATAAATGCCCTGAGCTTTAGTGTTGCTGTTAAAGCTGCAATGATTAAGACTCTTTGGTTAAATAAAACAGTAAAAAGTGACTCTGCATTAAAAGTTGTGTCCTGTTTCTTGGTTTGTTGTGAGAGTTGTTGCTGTGAAGAAGGACATAAGATATTACTGTACATGATATAATCACAGTCTGACCCCCAGGGCATCTTGGGGGAATGCGGCTGCCATTCAGATCTCAGTTCTGAATGTTAAGGTATGTATGCTAGAAAGAGAAAGAGGTATCAGTTTTATATCAGGCAGCCAAATAGCTACCATCATGTGGCTAAAACCAGGCCACTTCCTCTCCGCATCACTCCACCTTCCGTCTACTTCCTCTCCACTTTCCTGTCTCTCCTCCTCTTTTTCTACAGCCAAGTTCCCCCTGCAGCGATAATTCAGCCTATTTCATCTCCCTGCTCATCAGAGCCCAGATTTAACGCACAGTCTAAACCGCAAGCCCAAACCTCAGACGCTGTCGAGCGCTAAAGGAGGTCAAAGTGTTGTTTCAGAAATGTTCCACACGTCTGCTCACTGTGGATCAGATTCAGACAACCTGTTTACATTACCATCTACAAAACAATATCATGTAGAGGAAGCAAAGTCTCTGTTTGTTTTGTTTTTTTATGTTACACATTTCCAAACTGATGTTTAAAAAGTTTCCGTTTTTAAAAAAGCAGGTGAAACATCCTACTAAACCTAAAACTACAAACAAATCGCAAAATCCTTACATTTATTTATTGTTGTGGATTCATTTTTTTACATTGCTTCAAAAATATATGACTACAAACATAATTTGTGCAGATTTTGTTACTTGTACCACATAGCTATTACGACTAGATTTTTACTATTATTTTATTGCTATGTAAATAAATAAATAATATAATATAATATAATAATTATATGATATATTAATAAATATTTTTTATTATTATTAATAATACTAATACTACTACTAATAATAATAATAATAATAACTAGTGCTGGCAAACAATTAATCGTGATTAATCGCATCCAAAATAAAAGTGTTTGTTTATGTAATATATGTGTGTGTACTGTTTATTTTTTATGTATATATAAATACACACATACAGTATATATTTTGAAAATAAAAAATGTTTATATATTAAATATATTTGTCTAATATAAATTATATAAATATACAGTATACATGTAAATATTTTCAATATATATACTGTATGTGTGTGTCTTTATATATATACATAATAAATATACACAGTACACACCATATATTATGTAAACAAAACTTATATTTTGGATGCGATTAATCGACAGCAAATTGACTGCACTAATAAGAACTTTCTTTTATTTACTTTCTGACACGCCCATTTCAAGTCATTTTGTTAATTTTAATAAAGCAAGTAAATTTCCAAACAAACAGTTTGCAAACTAGCCTGATTTCCAAAATAGTTTACTTTGTAATTAGTCAGTCCAATTTGTCCAATCTGATGCATTCAGGTCAATTTGCAAACTGTTTGCTAATAAGATATGTGGCATTATCTAATTGAAAAGGTGATTGGCCAATCGCAATGCATTGCCACCTCTCAAGTGATTTTTCAACTGAATTATCTTGTTCCCCGCTTACATTCATGCTTCAGGAGCTCTGTGAGAACACAATGAGCTCAAAGGAGGTACAAGAAAGCCACGACTCCTCCAAAACCAGATTTTAAAAAAGCTCTGTAAAAAGCTATAAATAAACTGATATTTAGCTTATCAAATAAGCAAAGGCCTGCATCCATCATGCAATTAGTGTAAACTGTGTAAAGTGGCCATTACAAACACCACCAAACAATCACTGTGAATAAAATCTATTTCGATGCCGTTTAAAAAACATTAGCAGACACTGTTCACGGTTTCTCAATTACAACAGCTCATAATAACATGGCTTTCCTGCTGGTACACATCTTCAGAATTATTCCGCCAAAGAGCCTCGTAAAGCATTAGCATGTAGTGGATGTGGCAAGGGATAATAAAGCGCTGCCACGCTAATTAATGGAGTCGTTTGCATGCGTGCAAGGTCTAGATTGAGAGAAGTAACATCTCATTTAAAATGTGATCAGTAAACAGTGTGCATGAGTACTGTCATGACACAATGAAAATCAATACATTGTTATTGACCCGGTTGGTCTAGACCGCCATTCTTCTCGTTAAAATTATTATGCAGCGCTGGACAGTAAAACAGCAAGAAATCAGTCACAAACTAATGTCTGTAATTCACATGTTTAGTATTTTATGAATGGTAAATGGATCTTTTATGTTCTTCCATCATCAGTTACTTACCGTCACATGGTTCCAAACCAGCATAACTTTCTTTTGTAGAACACAAAAGGAGATGTTTTGAAGAATGTGCACACTGCTATTTTCCACAAAATGATATCGTATAGTAAACGAATGCAACAAATCGAGTTCCTCACATAAAATTACCATAAGACTTCAGAAAATTTTTATGGACCACTTCAATGAGGTTTTATGGTGCATTTAGGGCTTAACAGTTGTGTCAGTAAGAATTTTTGAAAGAAATTAATACTTTTATCTAGCAAGGATGCAAACTTAACAGTAATGACATTTATAATGTCATACAAGATTTATATTTCAAATAAATGCTGTTCTTACTATTCAAAGAATCCTAAAGGCAAATGTATTATGGTTTCCACAAAAATCAATGTTTTCAACATTGATACAAAAAATAAAAAAAAAACCTTCCTGAGCTAATACTAGAATGATTTCTGAAGGATCATGTGACACTGCAAAATTCAGCTTTGCCATCACAGGAATAAATACAATTTTAAAAAAATAGGTGATATATAGTGATATATATATTAGGGCTGGTGATTAAAATTTTTAATCTAATTAATTACACCATGTGCCGATTAATTAACCTAATTAATCACAAATAAATCGCACAACACATTTGGATAAGAAATTACTCCTAAAAGATCATTTAAAGTCATTGTCGTGTAAAGAAGCATCAAACAGACATTACAAAAAGTAGCTTCAGCAAGAAATATTTTGTTTGATTCAACATAAAATTTATTACACATACTCTTTTGGATCATGAGTAAAAGATTTCAATTTTCATTTTTGGTTCACCCAATTCGTTCAAAACGGGGATCAAGAAATGAAATGCCGCTGTGTGTTGCTCGGAGAAAAACAGTTCTGCTTTGTCTTTATATTTACGTTGGCAAAATTGAGCAAAACAGACAACATTGTGTCTAAAATAACACAATATTAACTTCTTATTTATTGAACTGTCGTATAAGATCAGAATCACATTTACACTCGAGTGATATTGCTTAATTATATGATGTAAATATGAGACAAAAATTCAAACTGGGGCATTTTTGCCCCATATCTTGAATTTTAGGGACATTCTAACTAAGGTTATTATAGTTTTGCATTTAAAAATTTGTTTTATTTTAATATAGTTTTCAAATTTTCAATAAAATTTAGTTTCGTTTTTATTAGTTTCATTAATAATTTTGTTAGGTTTAGTTTAGTTTTTATTTTGTGAACATATTTCTATTTAGTTTTTTAAATAGTTTAGTTTCAGCTTTAGTTTTAGTAAATAAAGTGTAGCAGATTTAACATATCACTTCCAAAGCGCAGACCAAAGAAAGACTTAATTTAACCTTAGTGACGCAAACGTCTAACGACACAAAATTAAAGCATGCTGAGATTGAGATGGAAAAAGTATACAAATATACAGCAAAATGAAGCAGCCATGCCTTTTTACTGCATAAATCTACACAAGTTGCGCTTATATTATCATATTTAAAAGCAATAAACTGAATGATAAATGTGTGTTGTGATATTTAATTTGAAAATAAATGTAATTTGTTTATATTAGATGTCTTTTATCTTATTTAACCATAATCATGATACTGTAACTGTCGTGTCTTGCTCACTTTCCCGCGAACAAACACGCATATCATAACTGGGAATAATGAAATTCAATAATAATTGCAGAGCCTCAACATTCAATTTGCAGCGTTGCGCATTATAGCCATTCGCGCTGCAGATGAAGTGAATGGCAGCTTAGGGAGCTCTCGTTGCTCGCATTCTGTAGCATATATAATTTTATTTTATTTGTTAGTTTTTCAATAACTGCTGTTAGCTTAGTTTCGTTTTAGTTTTTCATTTATTTTGATATTTTTATTTTATTTCAGTTTACAAACATGATTTTTGATCAATCGTTTTCGTCTTAGTTTTCGTCTTCGTTTACGAAAATAACCTTGATTCTAACTACGTTCTCTAGGCTCCATCACACAGTGAGTTGTTGCCCTGCATTATATTTGTCATCAATCAGCTGTATGAAATGCCAGATGACCCACGTAGGTCTGGGGTGGGGCAAGTGCGTTAAATTAGTGCTGGGCGGTATACCGGTTCATACCGAATACCGGTGTTTATTTTTGTTATGATACGAATTTTTAAAATACCGCAATACCGGTGTATGCCGCTTAAACAACGTTCGGAACGCCACACTGTTTGAAAGGGGTCCCTTTTCACTGTTGCACTGTGGTGAGGGAACAGCTGTATGTGTTACTAAGCGTGAAACATGCACTTTTTTGTTTGTTGTTTTTTTTTAGTTACTCCAACGCAGGCAGTGCGCTGCACGAGACAAAAAAGTAATAAAGCCAAAACAACTGCATAGCCGCTCTTTAGTGTAGATGCATGTTGATTTTATCAGACGATGCCGCGATTATAAATGAGAGTGACTCCTGGTTAACATGTATTAAAAGGGGTCGTGTTTAGTCACTAGTTTAGTGTGGTATTTTTTGACAATATTCACTCATCATGACAGTAAAATAGGGCATTCTAAGTCAATATATTGCAGTATTTCCTCTCTCAATCAGTAGAAAATATGGTTAACACCCGGTCATGCATGAAAAAAAAAATACCGTCATGTACCGTGAAACCGATATAATTTTGAAAAATACCGTGATATCAATTTTTGGTCATACCGCCCAACACTACGTTAAATGCGTAATTTTAACATGTTATTTTTCACCGCAATTAATTAATCTAATTAACGCATTGACCCTAAACTTGTAAAAGGGTATTGTTCATGACACTCAAATCAACAACAAACCTTTTTAAACCTCAGTACATTAAGCAGCGCTTAAAGCGTGTCTCCACCAGGAACAAGAGTATCACTGAGGAAAAGTGAGAACCACTACACAACAAGACCTTCTTTTATTCTCCGCCAGGACCACAGAGACTTCTGGAAGGAGAACGGTAAGGACTTGTGACTAGAATTACTGACACACTTTTCCTTTGAGTGTCGAGCTAATCTGGGTTTAGTCGTGATTACGTAAGCCATCGCTTTTTCCCATGTCTCTGGGCAATAGTAGTGCAGCTGATTTTTAGTCCTCTTTGTTCGGAAGGAGACACTTGGACGCAGATTTTAGTATCACCAGTTATAGCTGCTGCAATCACACATGACCAGCTGTGACATGCCCATATTTTCAGTCTCTCAGATGTGGAAAAATTTACTGAAACGCTCAGCAAAGGAACGAACTAAATGTATCTTATGAGTGTGAAATTAACATTTATCACTTCTTTCCATGACACCGCTGGTACTCCGATATCCTTATCAGAATATGATGTCTAAGTTTAAGACATTTAAGAGGTAAACTTGTTAAAAAGGGAGGTTCTTAGCTGGAACAAGCTGATTATGTGGACCAGACTTTTTGCCATAAGTCAGAAGTATGGTTATATGAGTTTGGGTGTAGTTGTCGTACCTGTGGCAGTGCGGAGCTGAGCTGACGCTGCAGCGAGTCCCGGTCATAGATGACGTCCTGCAGGTGTTGCTGGGCGAGGGCCAGGCTTTCTTGTGTCTCTCTCAGGGTGTCCAACAGACGGTCTCTCTCGTCAAGCATGTTGACCATCAACTGCTCAAAATGCGAGTCAGGGTCAGAGGCGCTGCTCTGGGAGCCACGCTGGCTCATCGCCGTGTCCTCGCTGATCGTGGGCATCACTTCGCACATCATCTTTACCTGCTGAAAGAGGATGAATGCTTAGGAAACCCATGGAAATATCTGTAAAGCTGCTTTAGATCATTGTGTATTGTGAAAAGTGCTATATAAATACATTTGACTTGTCTTGACTAGGTTCTGAAAAGATTGTCCATTTTGAGACCAGTGTTAATAATACTCTTACACTATAAACAAGCCACAAAATCCTCAAGTTTATTTATTTATTTATATATTTATTTTACATTACTTCAAAGGTAAATGACTACAGACATAATTTGTGCAGCTTTTGTTACTTGTACAGTACCACACAGTGATTGGCTATTACAACAAGATTTTGACTATTATTTTAATGCTACGTAAATATAATATAATATAATATAATAATAACATTTTCAAAAAACATCATTACATATTAATAGTAGTGGCAGTAATAGTATAGCAGTACATAATTAATTATATTATATAATAATTATAATAAAGTGTATATATAACAATATAATAATAATACTAATAACAACGATAATAATAAACTTATTAATAACATAATATAATAATAATAATAATATTATAATAATAAATATTATTATTATTATTATTATATATTATTATTATTGGTCGTTTTCAGACCAGTTTTAATAATGATGAATTTAAATAATAATTAATAGAAATATAAATTAAAACAACAACAATAATAATAATTTGCACTATTTAGATTATTTAATTTACTGTACTATGGTACCACCACATTAATTTTTAAGCTTTAAATAAAAAAAAAAAAGGATGCAAAAACTCATGAAAATACTGTCATTAAACACACATTAGGTAAAATTAGGTAAATAATAATAATTAATTGAGGTTTATGTTAATTCAAAATATATATACACTACCATTCAAAAGTTTGGGGTAAGTGAGAATTTTTTTAAGAAATCAATATTATATATTCAGCAAGGATGCAATAAAATGACCAAAAGTGACAGTAAAGACATTTATGAAGTTTAACAATTCTATAAAGGTTAAAAATATCTATTTCAATTTCAATCATTAAAAAAAAGTGTGTCACAGTTTCCACAAAAATATCAAGCATTGATAATATTGATAGTAATATTTCTGATGGATCATTTGACACTGAAGACTGGAGTAATGAATGCTGAAAATTCAGCTTTGCCATCACATTACATTTTAAAATATATTATAACAGAATTTTTTTAATTATTTTAAATTGTGAAAATTTCACAATACTACCGTTTAACTGTATTTTTGAACAAATAAATGCAGCCTTAGGAAGAACAAGAAACATCTTTCATATTCAGTAAAAAAATCTTACCAACCATAAACTTTTGAACAGTATGATATTCTCAACACTTTATGTACATAAACATACTGCTTTTGTCTGTCAATCCCTTTGCGTCTATCTGTAAAAGCACTGAAC
>NW_015542495.1:1742318-1743431 GCF_001515605.1 Sinocyclocheilus anshuiensis
AACCGCTCAGAGCATCTGTGAGAAGACAGCATGTAGACTGTATGTACATAGTGGTGATGTGCGTCTGCTCCTGTTAGACTCAAAGCTGTCAGGATTGTGGCGGCTGGTAGCTGTAGGGGAGACGAGCATTAAAAACACGCAGGGCCACAGAGCTCCACGCCTGGGCTGTGATGATACAACACAGGCGGAGCGGGTGGAGGAATCTCCTGGCAAGGACGAGATGTGTTTATCAACAAAGTGAGAACAGAAAAAACAGATGAGCAGAGAAAGACAACGGGTCCGTTCTTCGTACGCCGCTAACTCAGTTAGCTGGATTTGATTGTTGATGATTTGGCATGATCTTGGATTGGTTGGTTCTTCGAAGCTCATCTCTCGGATGTAATAAGCGACGTACGAAGAACGGGCCCAACGTCTTGGCAAGTAAATCTTGTATGTGTAAGTGTATCGGTACATACCGGGCATCTCCGGTCCTGTTATTATTAACTATACAGAAAATTAATCTGTCCAAATAATGTTGTAGAGTATACGTGTATAGGAGAGCAATGATGTCATGGGAGGGTGAGCTTCCTGAACTCTAGATTTCATGCTTGTGCCGTTTACTGGACCAGAACACATCATATCCTCTGTTGCTTATGTAACACGGTGCTCTACAGCTGTGTTGTACCGTCTCCTGCAGCACCATGACCCGGTACAGACCAGACCACAACCACCACCTGTGCCATCTGTCTCAGGTGGCTTATATATTACACCCTTACAGAGGATGGCAACAATGTAAGCACATACTCAAGATTAGGGGTGTTAAAAGATGTGCGTGGCATTTGCGGCTTCTGAAAAAAGGAGAGCAATTTTCTCAACAAGTAAGAAAAAAAAAACTGGATAAAGTTTGTAGACAAACTTTAAGTTGGCTTGAAAAAGCCGAGTCAGAAAGTTTGAAGTAGTTTTAAAAGCTTGAGGTTTGAAGGTTTTTTTTTTGTTTGAAATAGTTAAGCTTTAATTTGGTCGTTTTAAAAAACTAAAAACCATCTAAAACCAGTTGATTTAACAAAAAACAACTAAAAACCAGCTGGTTCATCAAAAAAAAAAAAAAAAAAAAAAACAAAAAACCAGTTAATT
>NW_015542495.1:1743441-1745008 GCF_001515605.1 Sinocyclocheilus anshuiensis
CATCAAAAAAAAAAAAAAAAAAAAAGCTAAAAACCAGTTAATTTAGCAAAAAAAACAGCTAAAACCATCTAAAACCAGCTGATTTAACAAAAAACAACTAAAAACCAGCTGGTTCGTCAAAAAAAAAAAAACAGCTAAAACTAGCTGATTTAACAAAAACAGCTAAAAACAGATGATTTAGCATTAAAAACCCCCAGCTAAAAACAGTTCATTTATTGAAAAACAGATAAAAAAAAAACCTAACTGTAAAAAAATATTATCAAGATTTTTTATTTTAAAAAGTATTTTAGTATTTTTTATGTTATTACAGTATTTAATATTTTGAGTTAGCTTTTATTTTGTTATATTTTCAGTTTTCATTTTCATTTTAGTTAAAATATTTTAAGCTTTAGTAATGTTAGTACTTCAACTTATTTAAATTAGCTAACAAGGCAACATTTCTAATTTTCAAATTTTAAGTTTAATATTTATTATTTCAGCTTTATTTCAATTTACAAATTATTATTAATAGCTTTCATTTTAGGTAACCATAACATAACATCAATAATAAAAGAAGTGCGAAAAATAGTCATGTGATTGGCTGATTATCCTGTCAGTTATATTGTTCACAACTGCTCAGACTCAAAACCATGAGTGGTTAAACTGATGGAAATGGATGGACTAATTACAGAATTTACAAATAACCCACTCAGAAATCACCTCTTTCAGTCACATAAAAATTTAAATGAACCTGAAATTACTTGAAATAATCTGTAAATGAGCCCTCTAAACGCATCTAGAAGCATCTCTCATTTCTGTCTCATTTGCAGTCTAACGTAGCGACTGTTCTGGAGGCAGTTATTGAGATACTGATAGCTGATCAATTTGAAATTTGCTTCACCAAATGGAAAACTGCAAAACTAATAACGGTTCCTAAACAATCATTCATTTAAATTCAAACACGATTTTACCTCCCTATAGTGTACACATAGAAACATACAAAAAGAGAAGATGCTTCCAGATGCATGAGGGCTCATTTACAAATCATTTCTAGTCATTTCAGCTTCATTATAGCTTGTAGGCCTATGTGACTGAAAGTAGGTGAGTTGTTAACTCAGTAATTAGTCCATCTTTTTCCATCAGTTTAACCACTTATGGATTTTCTGCACAGTTGGTAGGCGGGCATTATGTAGTTGACAGGATAATCAGCCAATCACAGTATATCCAGTGTTGTTATTGTTAACAAATTATTAAAAAATATTTTTTTTAATTGAATATTACAAATATAATCAAATGTAAATATTAGATGGAAAAACTTAAAAGTGTGAACTTAAAAAAAATTAGAAATGTTGCCTTGGCAAATAACTGAAATAAAACAATTTTAAGTAAATTGAAGTAATAATAAAAAAAAAAAGAGAAAATACTTATTATATTCTAACACTAATATTATACACTACCAGCCAATAGTAGCCCAAAAGTTCACGCAAAGAAAGAAGGCGTAACTTTTATTCTCGCTGTAGTATTGTTGCCGCCGTCGCCATGTCGTGAAGGCGCTGTGTGATTCATTGTGAAAGCGAAACTACTTTGT
>NW_015542495.1:1746211-1746509 GCF_001515605.1 Sinocyclocheilus anshuiensis
ATCTTCCCACCCCTATCCGGAATGCTGAATCCCTGACAATTTTCAAGCAACAGCTGAAAACTCATCTCTTTCGACGATACTTTACTTCATCCTAAATTTAAAAAAAAGTCTCTCTCTTTATTTATTCCTTCCCTTTCTAGCTTGTACTTATTTGAACAATGCTTGAAACTTGGTATTGCAAGCACTTCCTGTGTCTGTTTGCCTCTTTAAAAAAAAGAATCGCTTTATGTATTCACCAATTGTAAGTCGCTTTGGATAAAAGCGTCTGCAAAATGACTAATTGTAAATGTGAAAATGT
>NW_015542495.1:1746677-1747560 GCF_001515605.1 Sinocyclocheilus anshuiensis
GGCTCAAAATCACTTTCCAGAACATTCTCGTTCACCATTCCTGGCTGGTGGAATGATCTTCCCACCCCTATCCGGAATGCTGAATCCCTGACAATTTTCAAGCAACAGCTGAAAACTCATCTCTTTCGACGATACTTTACTTCATCCTAAATTTAAAAAAAAGTCTCTCTCTTTATTTATTCCTTCCCTTTCTAGCTTGTACTTATTTGAACAATGCTTGAAACTTGGTATTGCAAGCACTTCCTGTGTCTGTTTGCCTCTTTAAAAAAAAGAATCGCTTTATGTATTCACCAATTGTAAGTCGCTTTGGATAAAAGCGTCTGCAAAATGACTAATTGTAAATGTGTAAATGTAAAATTTTTATATATTTTTACTATTTAAATAACTGTTTTCTATTTGAATATATTTTAAAATGTAATTTATTCCTGTGATTTCAAAGCCGAATTTTGAGCATCATTACTCCAGTCAGATCCTTCAGAAATCATTCTAATATTTTGATTTGATGCTCAAAAAACATTTATTATTATTATTATGTTGAAAACAGCTGAAAACAGCTATTTCTTTGATGAATAGAAAGTTCAGAAGAACAGCATTTATCTGAAATAGAAATATTTTGTAACATTATAAATGTCTCTATCATCACTTTTGATCAATTAAAACCATCCTTGCTAAATAAAAGTATTAATTTCTATAATTTCTTTCATTAGAATGATTTCTGAAGGATCATGACAGATGATCTTTGGATCTTTCTATTCATCAAAGAATCCTGAAAAAAATTTATTCAGCTGTTTTAAATAATAATAATAATAATAATAATAATAAGTTTCTTGAGCAGCAAATCAGCATATTAGAATGATTTCTGAAGGATCATGTGACACCGAAG
>NW_015542495.1:1747822-1764365 GCF_001515605.1 Sinocyclocheilus anshuiensis
TTGGATCAAATAAATGCAGGCTTGGTGGGCAGAAGAGAATTCTTAAAAAAAAAAACATTAAAAATCTTGCTTTACATTTAAAACTATTGGCTGGTAGTGTATAATATTAGTGTTAGAATATAATAAGTATTTTCTCTTTTTTTTTTATTATTACTTCAATTTACTTAAAATTGTTTTATTTCAGTTATTTGCCAAGGCAACATTTCTAATTTTTTTTAAGTTCACACTTTTAAGTTTTTCCATCTAATATTTACATTTGATTATATTTGTAATATTCAATTAAAAAAAATATTTTTTAATAATTTGTTAACAATAACAACACTGGATATACTGTGATTGGCTGATTATCCTGTCAACTACATAATGCCCGCCTACCAACTGTTCAGAAAATCCATAAGTGGTTAAACTGATGGAAAAAGATGGACTAATTACTGAGTTAACAACTCACCTACTTTCAGTCACATAGGCCTGCAAGCTATAATGAAGCTGAAATGACTTGAAATGATTTGTAAATGAGCCCTCATGCATCTGGAAGCATCTTCTCATCTCTGTTGCAGTCGAACATGGAGGTAGTTATTGGGATATTAATAGTTGATCAATACAAAACAAATCACCACCACTTCTTACCCTTGGCCCTTAGAGCTTTCTGGTCAGGAAAACAATTTTCAATTAAAAGTGAGTGTAAAGATAGTTGTCGAATCACTATAAACAAGGGGGGCTTTTTCCTGATATTTTGAGAAACATCTGGATATAACATAGAGAAGCAAGCAAAGAGAGAGACAAAGGAACTGGAATAGAAGTGACGTCTCAAAGCCATATGCCAATCAATAAATTATTCATGTGGGACAGAGTCTGGGACTCCCTCTCAATCACTGCGCAAACACTCACACACACACACACACACACACATACTCGCACACTTCTCTGCCTACAATGGGAAAAAAGACCTAGATTTATTTTCACACAACACTGACACATTCAGTCACACTCAGAGAGTGACGTCAGGGACAGACACCTGCTGCAGCGCAAAGCAGTTTACACACCACCTCTGACGTAATTCTCACTCTGCTAGTCTCAGAGATTTCTTTTAAAATATTTTGGCAATAAATTGCAAATTGCAGAGCAGAAATTGTAACATTTTGCTAATTTCGTGAATTCTCTGTAGCATCAAACTGTCTCAATTTTTATCAACACTGCAGAAAGTCAGTTGCTGAAGTTTATTAGCACATGTTCCTACATGCTCCAAATGTAAAATGATGAATGAAACTCAACTGAACCACCAAACAAACCAAAGCAACTGCATCTTTGTGATCTATACGAAGCTCCATGAAGAAAGAAAAGGGAGAAAGGAAGAAAGAAAGAATGACGCAGCAGGATTGGAAGAGGGGAATAGAAAAACCATTACAGCATCTTAAGTGAAGACTCCCCCATCTATATTTCATAACACCAAACAGCCACTAACATCAGACATCAGCAGCGAGGCTGGAAAGACTTCAGCCTACTATATACATAGCGGTATTCAATGAGCATAAAGAGCAATGGAATCCTACGTCCCATTTGGGCAATAATTGCTTTATGATGGTTTACTTTGGACTGATCCAACAGGGTCAGTAATAGTTCTGTTTTTATATTGCTCAAGGGATCTACGGCCTTGTTCTAGTGCAATTACGCCACATTTTGGTAGCAAAACGGGTTAAATAAAGGTCTTCAAATCCATTATGTATCATATATTTTGTTGATCAATCCCTTTATGATTGGTTAATGAGCAAACAGAGCCAAATAATCCAATAATGAACTGTACCAAGTTGAAAGTAGGGGGTTTGTAAACAGTGATGGTCCAAGCGTGTGGGCTGGACTGAATAAATGAACAAAGGAATGGATTATTGACTGGATATTTGGCATAACATCCTGCAGTGAAATTTAAAGCAAATGGGCACAAACCCAAGACTGCCCAATGGCACAATTGGTCTGAGAGTACTGTACGCTGTATTTTAAACCCACATTTCAATCGGAGTATTGAGTGGAGCACAAGACAATGCCCAGAGTAAAAGCCCCACTGATGACAACAAGAGCGATCATATTCCACACACACTGTCTGAATGAATGCATGGCTGTGGGGGAAGGGAGAAAGAGAGAGAGGTACAGATTGAGAGGAAAGGGAGGGCTGAGG
The DNA here is from genome assembly GCF_001515605.1 of Sinocyclocheilus anshuiensis. Lineage (NCBI taxonomy): Eukaryota > Metazoa > Chordata > Actinopteri > Cypriniformes > Cyprinidae > Sinocyclocheilus > Sinocyclocheilus anshuiensis. The sequence continues at coordinate 1,749,993 of NW_015542495.1, forward strand.
TGAGGGAGTTCAATAAAATCTGTGGATTTTGTAGTGATACAAGACAGGTCAAGAATAATGGAACTGCACCAACCACGGAAATTATGTATTATTATCTGAGACCACTAGTAAAAAAGCTTCTATTTTGATTTTTTTTTTTTTTATTATTATTAATGCAACTTCATTTTTGAGAAAATTTTTGAAAATTTCAAGCTGTATGAACTCCATAAGTTTGTTCACATGGTCAATGTCTCACATTTACTTTCATTTGATTAGTGACTTGCATTAATCTTAAACATGATTTATAATCTTAAACTTTTTATTATTTAAATTATTTACATTTGTACTAAATACATAACATGTTATATGTAATATATAAATACATACAGTGTGTGTGTGTATGTGTGTGTGTGTGTGTGTATATATATATATATTCTCTCTCTCTCTTCATTTTATATTTAAACATTTTTGTTTATTTGGAGATTTGTTTTATATTTTTAATCCCAGATTTTCAACAGTGGTCTCAGACTAGACTAGACTATTAAAACTTAATAGAGTTTTAATTTATTGTATGCCATTACATTTATATAGTTTATGGTTATACAATAAATAAATACAGTTTTGTTTCATTTTTTAATTTTATTATTTAAATGTTTTTGTTTATTTGTGGATTTAAATTACATTTTTAAAACCCAGATCTTTAAGTGGTCTCAAACCAGACCCCACTGAGTGTTCTTAAAAATTCCATTATGATTATATACATTTTTATAAAGACTAGATAATTTAAATATTTAATTATTTTTATATTATTCTTATTGTATTATTTATTTATTTATAATTCAATTAGATTTTAAATATCAGCTCTACAACAGTGGGCTCAGACTGGACTCCACTGTGTGCTCTTAAAATTTCTTATGACATTATATTATATATTTTCAATAATAATAATAATTCTATTTTAATATTTTATTTATATATTATAATTTTTTGAATTTTGAGATTTAAATATGATTTTATATCCCAGGTTTTCAACAGTGGTCTCAGGCTGAACCCAACTGTAATTTTTCACTGCCATAGAACCAACCCGCGCACATTCAGTGGTGTGAAAAAGATCCTTTCCACCACATACCCCCTACCAAGGTCATACAAACCAGCTGTACATTTGATCAAATACAGTGGAAATGGCTGTGGTAGCCTTTACACACCAGCACAACCAACAGGGTCAGTAGGACATCCTATTCTCTGCCTCTCTGTCTACAGTAAGAACCATTAGAGGCAAGAACACCAGTGTGGCCACCACAATTCTCCATCAATAAGACACAATCATGGCTGCCACTTTAAATGTTTAGTGTCCACAAAGTAGCAAAAATTACTCGATTTGAGGTTTGAAAGCTGATGCTATGTGAGTGCTATATGTTTGGATATACAGTGGGTACGGAAAGTATTCAGACCCCCTTAAATTTTTCACTCTTTGTTATATTGCAGCCATTTGCTAAAATCATTCTTATGACGTTTACTAGAAAATGTTTTAAACTTTAAAAAAATGTACAGAGTCACAAAATTGCTTTAATAAACATTAAACATGATGTGATTGTATGACTGTCTTGTCAATTTTAGCACAATATTGCCTAATGACAGTAAAACAGTCAGATATTACATATTAGCATTGAAATTAATTGTGCGAGTAACATCACTATTAAATGTGTCAATTAATTCTTCAAATTTAAATTAAAGCTTCATGCTGTAATCATTCAAACATGCTTTGTTTGACTGAACAGCCAACCATTAGTACTACATTAGAGCACCATGTTCACATTCACAGTCCTCCAGCACATGTGAATAAGGTCCATTACAGCCGGACCACAGGCGAGGGGGATATGCAGGGACAATTCCCGTGACATGCCCACTACACCTAGCAAGCCTGCATGTTATAGTGATCTCATCGCTTTCAAAACAGCCTATTCTGCTGCTGTGAGTCTAATTGGAGAGAATCCTCAACCATTGTCTCAAGCGCATTACATCATGCCTGTCTTTGCCTCTCTCTCTCTCTCCCTCCCTCCCTCCTCTCTCTTTCATTTCTCTCTGTCAGTGTCTTCCATTGATCTATGCACCTTTTCCCTGTATGAGATATGAAAGATTATCATCAGTTCCCAAGAATACACATGCATTCATTCACTCACACATTCAATGATCTCTGTTACTACAACAATACCTTTCACATCTGTTGGAAGTTTCCTTTCACTAAAGAGGCATTTCTGAATCACCTTGAGAATGGTGCACAAAGAGTACTGTAATTTTACAAGTCGGAAACAATGACTGTTTCACTGTATTGTGTATGGGTTGTCTTATACTCACTATTCACTGTGCAATATCAATGACAGCTGCAATCTTAAGCGTGAGCGCACAGCTGCTCCAATCATCCGATTCACTACAAGGAAGCTTCACTGGCCAAAATCAGCACTGCTCCAGCGAAACCCGCATGGATGTCCACCGCTGGCATCCTCAGAAACGCGATACTGTCCCGTATATCGATGACATTTTGATTTCCAGATATGCCCATTAGTAATAAAATGGCACGTTAAGGATTCAGCGGCGAGAGCAGCGGTGGATGGTAGAGACCATTGTTCGAGAAAAGAGGGGGAGTTCGCTTCTGTCTTAAAGTTGCAGCTGTGCAATTTCCCAACGAATAGTAGGATCTCCACATTTACGCATGGACCTGTTTTGTTTATTTAACATTTAGGAAAATTCAAATATTTAGGAAACACCTTCTTAATGAGGTTACCCGACTCCATTAAAATGACTATTAAACATAAAACATTATGTAAATACGGCGAACGTGAATGTTTCAGTGCGTCTTCGCAAAAAATATTTTCGGACAAAAATCGACAAACCAGCATATGTTGAAATGGTTTCGGTTCACAAACACAAACCTTAGATTCTCGACAGCAATGGACAAATTTATAGTCAATATTATACAAATATATTAATAAAATAAAATAAATAGGCAGATAGAATTCTTGATAGAATTACGGACGGACGGACGGATAGATAGACAGATAGATAGACGGACGGACGGACGGACGGACGGAGAGATAGATAGATAGATAGATATATAGATAGATAGATAGATAGATAGATAGATAGATAGATAGATTCCGTTTCGTTTAATGAATCTACAGGTGGCAGGTAATGACTCTACTCCTTATGGCATGTCTGTCTGTCCGTCCGTCCGTCCGTCCGTCCGTCCATCCATCCATCTATCTATCTACTGCAGTAGGTGGCGACAGATGAACACTGTGTTTAAGAGAGTCATTGAATCGTTGACTCGTTTGAAGATTCACCAAAAAAAGGACATGCAACTCTTTCTCTATTGCCACTGTGGACTCACATAATTATTGGCTTTATTACTGTATATTTCATATTGTACATTTAATAAATCCTATTTTTAATTTTGATTTTGAATAGAGAAATAATCCCTTTGAAAGATTGTTGAATGGTTCGTGTGACTAAAATACAAAATTTACAGCCGAGACTGTAAAATGACATTTATGCCCTTGCAGTATGGAAAACATAAAATCAACGTAGAAAATTGTGTAACAAATATACTGACAAACCTCTCTTTATTCTCTCTCACTCAAGTAGCCACTGTGATTTCCTTTTAACAAATTTTATTGCATAAAAACTTTTTTGTATGCATAAAAAAAAACACATTTTAGCTTTACATAAATAAATAATAGCTAATGTTGTGAGTTCTCTGTAGAATCCAGCGGTCTCAATACTTTTTGTCCACTTTGCAGAAAATCTAATTTGCTGAAATTTATTAGCACAAAGCCTCTTGATAAAGTGTGGCTCTGGGGAGCACTGCACCACAGATCGTAAAGCACCACAGTATTAACAATTAAGCAAAATATGTTCAGTTAGGAGTTACTAACTACAGAAGGAAACAGACCCGAGTGCAACTAGAATATCCTTCCTTTGGACAGATGTTCAAGAAGCAGAATGACTATAGAGCTGCAGTGTGTGCAGGGTCAGTCCCGCAGGGGAGACCTGAGGCTGACGGGGCTGTCGCTGTCCATGGTGCTGCTCCAGAGAGAAGCCAAGCACTGCTGTCCACACTCATAACAGTGACAACGCTCAGCCCCAATAACATAAACCTGGCCATTTCAGTCATGTTTTAGAATACTTTCTCCTTTCCTAGATTAACGTGCAAAGACAACTATGAGTAAGCCAATCTTAAGCAGAGTGTAAACGCTGTCGCTCTTCAGCACTTTAAAACATTGCTTTGTTCATTTCAGCAGTCCAGCTTGTCAACTTCTAGCAAAACAATTCAACCAATAGTGAAACAATTATTTGTGCAATTGCATTTGTGCCGTAGAAATTGCACACTTCACCTTGTTTTATTAATCCACGTTCCTGGTCATATTATGCACAAGTCATCAATTCATGTAATCTAGCTGAGTAGGATCTTGGTTAATTTTAACCAATAGTCAAACAGCTTTTTAATTAGAAATGTGTCACATTATGGAAGTAAAATGGGTTGTGAAAGCCATTTCATGTTGATTTCAAGCGGTCTCTGTAGGAAGTCAGTGATCATTGTTGTGATGAGCTGAACTCCAGTGGAGAGGAACGAACTCCTCAGAGAGAGAGAGAGAGAGAGAGAGAGACATTAGAGCTGAGCTGTCTCTGAGGTGCACTGCCATTGTACATCAACAACACTGTGTTGTACTTCTCTCTTGGGTCGCTGGAAATAAATAGCTCACATAACATCTTTACATACAGTAATTCCCTCTTGCAGGAAGAATAAAATCTCAGTTAGACTTATTTTAAATGGCTTTATTTTTTTTATATTACGACTGTACTTATGCTGGAAACAATGCTGGGAAAAATAAGCGAATAAAAAGTTTGTTGTTGTTTTTTTATAAATTAAAACTTTTTTAAGCAAGGATGCATTAAACTGATCAAAAGTGACAATAAAGACAATAAAGTAATGTTACAAACTATTTCTGTTTCAAATAAATTCATGAATTCATCAAGAATCCTGAAAAATATACATCATGTTTTCCAAATAAATATTACGCAGCACAACTATTTTTAGCATTGACAACAATAAATATGATACTTAAACACTAAATCGGCATTTTACAATGATTTCTGAAGGATCATGTGACACTAATGACTGAAATAATGGCTGGTAAAGCTTCAGCTTTGCCAAGAATAAATTACATTTTAAAATATATTAACATAGAACATTTGGTTCACATTGTTATAATATTTACACAATTTGTTTACGGTACTTTACAGTATTTTTATCAAATAAATGCAGCCTTGGTGAGCATGGCTCCTTGCAATCTGAATGTGAATGGTAGAGTTATATATGCATCTCTTTTTGTGAAGAAAGAAGTTCATACAGGTTCAGAATGACATGAGGGTGATTAAATGACGGTGATTTATTAATTTAATCTCTTTAGGTTCTGCTCAAAATATTCAGCCTTTTGTATTGCTAATGCTAAAACAGAAAATCTTCCCCATGTGAATATTAATAAACATGGTAAATATTGCCACGCAGTCGCACATCAGGTCTAGTTTCGCCTGCTTTGAGTGTCTGGATTCTGCAGCAAGGTTTTTTTTTTTTTAAGATCAAAGGGAATGTGTTTTATCAAGCTTGACACTTACTCCAGCTTTACAAGCTCTTTTTAAGATTTCGCATTTGAGGCTGTATCGTGCTGTATCATCTGATTCCTGCTCAGCTTGACAAATTATTCCTTGCTGATTTCACACCAGTGACTCAGTTTAACGAAACAAAAATCGACATATGACTAGTGTGTGAGAGGAAAGAATAGATAAGCTCTTATGGTTTCCGTGAGGTCTGGAAAGGACATCTTTGTGTTTTGAATGCTTATGTTTGATGCAGTGAAGAGGAGCAGATGAACAAGACCGGCGTCTGAGAGCTGTTCAAGAGGGATTACGAGCCCCTACTTCCTGATAAACCATTTTATCTGTGCGCCATCCCAGCGGAGGCCACGTTATTACACTTTCTCAGGGTGTCTACTAACATGTAAACTCCTCATAAACCCATGTAGTAAAGCTGTTTACTGGCCTTCATCACAGTGATGGATATCGTAAGGTACATGGCAATAAAACTAGCTATTCAAAATTACAACAATAATAATCAGTGACATAAAAACTAGAGCTTGTCTTTTATTATTTGCATTTGTGTGAAAGTTTGATGGACGCTCTATATGGCTGCTCAAATGAGCTGTTAGATACATTCAGGTGATTTATTGTCCAATGCTTTAAACCTGGAGTGGAAAGGATTCATTCCGTTGTGGCTAACATAATCCAATTTTCTGGATTATAACATTAATATAAATCAACACTTGCAGTCTGCATAATAATCACATATGAAACATCATGATATCCTTCAGGGGGTAACATGGAAATTTTAGATGCTTGTTGAGTTAATATTTTGAACAAACCCTTAACCCTAAATATTAAACTTCAGTGTGTAACTCGTTCATGCAACAGATATTAAACATATCTCAAACCATGCATCCTTTTGAGCAGAGGTGTGCTATTATTTTTAATAAGTTATAGGACTTGTAATTTTCACCTGGAGATAAAAGTAATAATATATTTCCCTTACACCTTTGATGTAAGTGTATACACCACAACCTAAGCATTATTAATGTATATATATATATATGTATGTATGTATATGACCCTGGACCACAAAACCAGTCTTAAGTCGCTGGGGTATTTGTAGCAATAGCCAAAAATATATTTGTATGGGTGAAAATTATTGATTTTTCTTTTATGCCACGAATCATTAGGACATTAAGTAAAGATCATGTTCCATGAAGATATTTTGTAAATTTCCTACTGTAAATATATCAAAACTTAATTTTTGATTAGTAATATGCATTGCTAAGAACTTCATTTGGACAACTTTAAAGGCGATTTTCTCAATATTTAGATTTTTTTGCACCCTCAGATTCCAGATTTTCAAATAGTTGTATCTCGGCCAAATATTGTCCTATCATAACAAACCACACATCAATGGAAAGCTTATTTATTCAGTATAATGCATAAAAAAAATCTAAAATTCTAAAAATTGACCCGTATGACTGGTTTTGTGGTCCAGGGTCACACACACACACACACATATATATATATATATACAAATTGCATTTTAATGTGTTTTATAATAATAGATTGGGACAAAACTAAAAAATTAAACCAGATTTGTAAGCATGCTAATTGGTAATAAAGCTGTAGTTTTATAGTTGTATTTATTTATTTTATTTCTTAGTTCTTTAGTTTTATTTTAGTTGTGAATGATTGGAAGTTGGAATGTTAATGGTTCAGTCATAATGCACAAAAGACACTCACTTGTCACCATTAACTGGCGTAATGATGTTACAGTGCCTACAGAAAGAGCAACTAAATTAATAAGTGAATGAATCTTTTTTATTTGAACAGATTCAGACTGAGAAGAATCAAAATCCTCACCACTAACAGCTGTATGCATTAAATTGAAGGGTCTGATGCTAGCATACAGAACCCAGAAATAATTAATGTCAATGTGTCAGATGTGTCAATCTGGATAAAGTCTCCTGTTAAATGAATAAATATAAAAGCTAAAAACCACCTCAAGAACACCTCAGCAACCAAATAGCAACAAGCTTGTGGGATTATAAGAATGCAAGTCTATGATATTTCATCTGTTATTTCCATTTGTCCATTGGATGTGATTGCTGCCAGGGTGTTTAAATGTGCAAATAAACAACTGCCAAATCTGCTTTCATTCTCATATGCATTGATTAAAGAGTATCCATGCAGAAAATGCCCTTTCCACATCTTTACTCACACAAGATATGAATCACAACAGAACAGCATTAGATCTATAACAAAAATCCTCTTTGACTATAAGCATTTAGAAATGAAGTTTTTAAAAAAAATCTCTTATGGAATCTCCTATGGAATTTTCCTTCTCTTTTCTAAATAGCAGCTCCTTCCACCATGAACATTTACATATCAAACACAGAAAGTCTGCTCATTTATCTCCACCTGTGTTTTTTCTTCATTTTTGTAGGACTTAGTTGCCAAAGCACTGATGGGATTCCCTAACTAACAGAAAATGGGAGCAAACTCAAACCGTATGGGAATTCAAACAGATTGGCCCCATTCAGCTGGGAGCTAATTGGACTTTGGCGTAACAAAAGACACTGGCTTCAGACTGGATGGGGATCTCAGTTCTCCCGGCTGGAAACTTGCACAGCTCTCTCTGTTTTTAACCATGCACTTAACTTCTTTTGAAGAAACAGCTTGAGCTGTCTAATAAAACAAATAGAAATATGCTCAGAGTGTGCAGCCCCTGCAGTTAAGGTAAATATGAGCACATGGAAAAAGGAAAAAATCAGGGGCCTCATTTATAAAACACACGTACGATCGGATTCGATCCTAAATTCCATGGATTTGATCCTATTTCAAAAGTGAGGAACAAATTGGGATTTATAAAGGCTGAAACTGACATGAAAATGTTCTTTCTGGCAGTCGTTTACAAGTAATTCAATTAATTCAACTTGAAGATATAAAGACAAATAGGCAATCATAATATGCATTAATATAATTATATGCGCAAATCAAATGAGCAGTGTTTTAATTAAGTGCTCTGTGATAATTACATAACTGAAATTAATTCATTTATAAATGATTTCCTGAAAATAATAATAATTATGATGATGATTAAAATAATATATGCCTACACATGGATTTCCTTGCCTATTGATGATGAGTAATGTAGTTTTTCTAAACCATAAAAAGATATCTGTGCATTTTGTAGGAGGAGTTAAAGCGCTTGTACACATAGCTCTTGTATTTAAGATGAACTGCGATTTATATAGCGATGCATTTAGAGACATTTTTTGCGCATATGGTTATATAATTCATTCCCATTTTGGAAACTGTCACATGTTCAGATTTTATAAATGAGGCCCCTGATTTGAAACAAGAGTGCTTAGAACCACACCTGATTTATTTTCAAACTAATGCATCAAATGTAAAATTACATTATTTAGGTTACGTTTTATTGGTTGATATGAGTGGTCTTGGATTTTATGCTGCCACCTATTGGTGTGCAACATCACAAAAAAGCATTATAAAAGTATTCAGAGGTTTTGTTTTTTTTTTTCCTTTTTCCAAAAGTTTATAACAGATTTTTCTAGGCCACAAATAGGAAGGACCATGGGAGTCTCATTATTTTGTCAAAAATACTATTTCTTTCTTTCTGCAAAAAACTTTTAAGTTGGAAAGAAATATTTCTACACCTTTAAAAAACATAAAGATGCCATATCATTTCAGTTTCTCCAGAACACCGCAAACAAACAACATTCGAATCTGTCCTCCCACCATGTTATTTGGTAAACAAACTTTAAAAGTCTCCTCCAAGTCTGAGACAGGACTCTACAAACAAAATTGTCCCTAAAGCCCAATGCACTGTTACGACGATACATCAGACCTTCCAAACATCTTGATTCAAAGACAGATAGTCACCAGCCTCAAAACAAACCAGCCTCTATCTCGCTACTTTCACAATATTTGTGACATGAATAAAACATTCCACATCTTGAGTGTCCAGATATGATGTATATCTTCAATCTGTGTGAGGTGTTTTTTACAGCGTAACCTGTGGGGACTGTGCTTGCCAGAAGAATCTGCCGAGCTCAGAGGCATTTTAATGCTAAAGATCAAGAAAAATCCCTTTTTGGGGATATCAGTCTGCAGACAGATGAGGTGTTTGCATGTATAGAAACGTGTGCAGCAAATGCGGGTTTTAAACTGACCAAATAGATGACTGAACCATGCAAGACCTGAACAATATTGTCTCAGATATTCTACAGACAACATTAACTTTATCAGAGATAAAATGCTGCATATCTTCTTATGCTGAAGGCATTCCTAGTTTCCCAGCATTGTGTTTATCCATCTTGGCATGACGAGAATGTAAATGAGAAGATGTGCCGCTTATTGCTTAGAGTCCACTTGAAAGTATGGCTGTCATACTCTTAGTAACATTGGTTGCTAATAGGGAATGCACGATATTAGATTTTTGCAGATATGCCAATATTTTTCAAATAATTTTTGCCGATAGCCGATGCCGATACCGATATATATTTCCTTTTGTTTTGAAACAACACCAAATCTCCCCTGTGCAGAAATTCTAAACAAATTATTTAAAATATTGGTTAGTTTTGAGCAAACACATACTTGTTTGAACCAATAAACATTATTAAAGTTCTTTTTTTTAAGTACACTGAAAGTTTTGAAAATAACTAATAAAATCAATATCTGGTGTATTTTACTTTAATTGTATTACAAGTAGGCCAACAGTGCCCCCTAAGTAAATAAAACGCCTTACCGGACGGGCATTAGGACCCGGGGGAGGCTGCCACTGAGTCATTTTGTGCATACATTCTCAAATTAAATGTGGCGATCCAAAACAATGAAAGTAATCATCATTCCGGCAAAGGTTTGCTTCAAGAATGGTGATCTTATCACTAGCACACTCTGAGCACATGTGAGTTATTCGTCTTATCGGCAAGGCATATCGGCATTTTTTTTTTTTCAAAAAAGCCTTTATCGGCTGATTCCGATAATGATCCGATAATATCGCGCATCCCTAGTTGCTAAGGCATATTTTTTTTAAATCTCTAATCTTAAATATTAAACATCAGCACGTAGCCTAGTTAGTCCAAAAACATTTGTGCTGCAAAGTTGGATGATCACAAATCATGGTCGTCGAGAAGAGGCATGCTTTTACTTTTAAAGTAATTAGATATGATAAAAAAGGAGGAAAACATTTGACTTTTACTGAAGAAGGGACCCAAACCATATACAAGGAATCAGAATATCTAAGATATTATGGAGTGCACTTATTTTCTTTCTTTTTTATAAATATATTCTTATATATATATATTATATATATATATGAATGTTTTGATTAACAATTTAATAATGTTCCAACAAAAATTACTTTGGCCCAAAGTGTCCCTGAGGCATTCACATGAGCCTTGAAATGAAGGGAAAGGACATGTGAGTGGAATTAAGGGGTGATTCTTGACCTGCTTTATGCAGAATAAACTCCTGTGACATGCTGATTGGCTGTGTAGGGTCTCAGTTGCCAAGCAACCATCCAGCGGTGGCTGAAGCTCGCTGACAGGCAGCTGCTAATGGTGGGTTTAGGGCAGTACACAACATGACATAGCTGGACTTCTGCATGATGCCAAACACATAACACACATGCATGGGGGAACATGAGGCTTTTGGAGCAAACCCATACATTTACATTGATGTCTCAGGGGTGTTGCAGTGCAGAGATATTTACTCACGGAAAGCTACAACCGCATCCATAAACAGCTTGCGTCATGCTGACAAGGGTAATGAAGCTTGAAAATATGAATTTTTTGAGAAATGAGTTTGACATCAGTTTTAGTGACAATTATATCAAGATTGAGTGTGAACAGAGAAGACATTTTTCAATTTTACTGGAACACTTAAAAAAAAAACAGCATGATATTGCCATGTTTTTGCATTTTATTTGTTTGTTTTTTGGGACATGTGCCATAGTAATATTATCATTTTTAGACCTGTACCATAAAAATATCATGGTACTTTGGACATGTACTGTGCATGGTAACTCCATTCTTCTTTGTAAATATTAATATTAATTATTTTTGGACGTATACTATTGTAATTGAATGACTTTTGCATACATTATTTGATAAATACTGTACATTGATATGATAATTATTTGATAAAGGTTACATTTTGTTTTTTGTTTTTTTTAATTGATAAAATATTTTAAACACCATTAAATACTTATATTAGAAATTACGTAAAACATAAAACATAAGTTTAAAAGTTCAAATACAAAAGTTTGGGTCAAGTAAGACTTGGAATTTTAAAGAAATACATCTTTATTCAAGCAAGGATGAATTTAGTGACATTTAGATATTTCAAGACATTTATAATGTTACAAAAGGCTTCTATTTCAAATAAATGTTGTTCCTTTGAACTTTCTGTTCAAAGAATCCTAAAAACGATATATACATACACACACTATCTAATTAGAGTAATTATGAAATTATTTAATCTTATTTTATTTTAATTACTTTAGTATTTTATGAAATAGGTTATGTTTGTAATCACAGAGGAACAGAGAAAACAGAGAACCTCGAAAGGGCAAAGCGAATGTTGGTCATGGTGGTTATTGCAGGTGAGTTATATTTTTGGACTCAATCCCTTTCAACAAAAGCAATCACAATAACATCACTGAGTTGCGAATCCCATATCCTGAAAACAACAGGATCCAGACTGATTCACCATGGATGACACCATGGAGTCCACTGTTAGTGCTAAAACCAAATATATATATATATATATATATATATATATATATATATATCAGTGACGTAGCTAACCTTAAAATATACAATCTTTCCAAACAAGCTTGTTTAATGAGGGAGAGATAAACTGCTGTGGTGTAATTGCATGAGGTGCTTTGAGAAAAAGCTACTCTGATCTCCAACTCAATTATCAATTTCATTGATAAATCTGAGATGTCATTATTGAGCTGCTCAAGACCACAGGACAAACAGGTCCATTCATCTGCTCTTAACACGGCACCATATCGTACCTCTGCAGTCTACTCAAGCTGCTCTGTTCCCCCGTGTCCAGTAGTCCTCCATATACACACTTTCAGACAGCACAGAGGAGGAGTAGTTCTGGGAAATGTTCATTCAAAAACTCATTTCATAGCCACTGAATTGGCTCAGAATTCCACTGAATTGGCTCTATCTCTCTCTCCTCTCCACCTGTAGCTGGTGTGTGGTAAATGCACTGGCGCCATTGTACTGTGGCTGCCTTCACATTATCCAAGTGGATGCTGCACACTGGTGGTGGTTGAGGAGAGACCCTCTCATAATTGTAAAGCGCTTTGGGTGTACAGCAATACACAATAAAGTGCTATATAAATGCCTCATTCATTCATTTATGTAGGTAGTGCACATTCTTTGACAAGTGTAAAAAATTGTCTATTTAGGGGCAATATTTGGGTCAGTGACGTGACGTCTAAATTTTCTGTCCGATTGCATTTTTTCAGTTAAAAATTGGTTTAAATGCATAAGAAGATACCATATATATGAAGTACCTCTCCCATGTATGTACTCACTTTAATTTTTCAAAAAACATTAGTTATTTGTATTTTTTCTGTTATTTAAAGTGTCACAATATCATGTGATGTGACCGTCCGGCCATAACTGCTGTTTTGGAAACATCTTTGAAATTACCCGAAATTTATTCAGATTTATTTTCTGCACTATTTGGCATGATTTCCAAAGTGTTTTGTAATCCTGTACAAAACTGCAAAGCATTTTTATTTATATTTCCATCATAATATACAAACAAACATTGTCCGATGATGTCTATTTTATGAAATATCATGTGGTGCGACCATCAAGAAATAACCACTTTGGGACTTTTATGTTGAAATCCATTCAAAGATAGGACTTTCCATCACATACCAATTTGCCAAGGACCCATGGAAGCATCAAGCTGGTTTGTAACTCTCTTTCAAATTTGGAAAAAATAACCTTTTTAATGGCTGGTATGTAGTTACCACATTTAGATATCATGTGGTATGACCTCAAAAAACAATGAATATTAAGTTATTTCTACAAGTATTTATTTTTATTATAATTTTCATAGTGACCTTTTGTGGGAAGCTAGCTTGTTTTGTTTAGGTGGCCAATTCTGTGCTTGTAAATTTTGACTGAATTTGAAAATATCATGTGGTGCAACCAAATATCATGTGGTGCGACCACTGCAGAGTGTTTTCCATTATAGATATATGTCCCAGATTGGCAGTTTTTGTGCTTTTATATTCAATTGATGGTTTATATACATAAAATATCTTATTTTAGTATAATTTAGAATAGATTTTTATGCAATTTGGATCATTTCAGACGGTTTATGTTTAATATTTGTACAATATGAGAAAAAAATGATTCAGAGCATGTAATTTTAGTTTGGTAATTATGCATTTATTAGTAATTTATTTATTAATAACCATTTAAATCTATTCTGCCAGATTCCACTGCCAAGCAAAGTAAAATAAACACTCACCATAGGCAGCATGTTAATTCTGACCCTGCACTCTAGCACAAACTCCAGATGTAATTTTCTACTATAAGAAAGATGTTCATGTTGTTATCTCAGAACCTGAGCCAGCAACCTCCCCCTACTCTAAATTGACCTTTCGCAAAGACCTGCCCCCCTTAGTTACTGTTGCTACGTCCGACAAACCATGGCACTTTTATGCCATACATCATGTTCTCA
>NW_015542495.1:1764784-1801125 GCF_001515605.1 Sinocyclocheilus anshuiensis
AACCAAATATATATATATATATATATATATATATATATATATATATCAGTGACGTAGCTAACCTTAAAATATACAATCTTTCCAAACAAGCTTGTTTAATGAGGGAGAGATAAACTGCTGTGGTGTAATTGCATGAGGTGCTTTGAGAAAAAGCTACTCTGATCTCCAACTCAATTATCAATTTCATTGATAAATCTGAGATGTCATTATTGAGCTGCTCAAGACCACAGGACAAACAGGTCCATTCATCTGCTCTTAACACGGCACCATATCGTACCTCTGCAGTCTACTCAAGCTGCTCTGTTCCCCCGTGTCCAGTAGTCCTCCATATACACACTTTCAGACAGCACAGAGGAGGAGTAGTTCTGGGAAATGTTCATTCAAAAACTCATTTCATAGCCACTGAATTGGCTCAGAATTCCACTGAATTGGCTCTATCTCTCTCTCCTCTCCACCTGTAGCTGGTGTGTGGTAAATGCACTGGCGCCATTGTACTGTGGCTGCCTTCACATTATCCAAGTGGATGCTGCACACTGGTGGTGGTTGAGGAGAGACCCTCTCATAATTGTAAAGCGCTTTGGGTGTACAGCAATACACAATAAAGTGCTATATAAATGCCTCATTCATTCATTTATGTAGGTAGTGCACATTCTTTGACAAGTGTAAAAAATTGTCTATTTAGGGGCAATATTTGGGTCAGTGACGTGACGTCTAAATTTTCTGTCCGATTGCATTTTTTCAGTTAAAAATTGGTTTAAATGCATAAGAAGATACCATATATATGAAGTACCTCTCCCATGTATGTACTCACTTTAATTTTTCAAAAAACATTAGTTATTTGTATTTTTTCTGTTATTTAAAGTGTCACAATATCATGTGATGTGACCGTCCGGCCATAACTGCTGTTTTGGAAACATCTTTGAAATTACCCGAAATTTATTCAGATTTATTTTCTGCACTATTTGGCATGATTTCCAAAGTGTTTTGTAATCCTGTACAAAACTGCAAAGCATTTTTATTTATATTTCCATCATAATATACAAACAAACATTGTCCGATGATGTCTATTTTATGAAATATCATGTGGTGCGACCATCAAGAAATAACCACTTTGGGACTTTTATGTTGAAATCCATTCAAAGATAGGACTTTCCATCACATACCAATTTGCCAAGGACCCATGGAAGCATCAAGCTGGTTTGTAACTCTCTTTCAAATTTGGAAAAAATAACCTTTTTAATGGCTGGTATGTAGTTACCACATTTAGATATCATGTGGTATGACCTCAAAAAACAATGAATATTAAGTTATTTCTACAAGTATTTATTTTTATTATAATTTTCATAGTGACCTTTTGTGGGAAGCTAGCTTGTTTTGTTTAGGTGGCCCATTCTGTGCCTGTAAATTTTGACTGAACTTGAAAATATCACGTAGTGCAACCAAATATCATGTGGAGCCAGCAACTTCCCACTACTCTAAACTGACCCTTCGCAAAGACCCGCCCCCTTAGTTACTGTTGCTACATCCGACAAACCATGGCACTTTCACACCAGATATGTTCTCACGCAGTGAAAAATACATTGCGGAGCAAAGAGGAAACTGACAACCCGCCGACAGACAAGACAAAGCAGGTTACTTCTGGTATGAAACAAAGTCCACGATTTCAAATATTGTCATTTTTTTCAAACTCGAACTTTTTCAAAAAAATTTCAAATTCAAACAATAAATATCGTTTTGTGGCTCTTTAGTGTGAATTAAAGACGTGAATCTTTTCTTTACTAGTTATAGCATGAAATAAACATAAATGAACATCAGAAGGTATCTTGTTTCAACCGTGGAAAGATGTCAATACAGACCATTTTTCAACTTCAAGTCCACCAATGGTAATCTACTCTCCTGTATGGTTTATTTGACAGACAAAATGCAGATTCGGCGTTATGATTGGTCAGATCAGCTGTCAATCAAACTCCCAGGGAAGGGTCCATTGAGCAGCCAATATTGGGCAAAGTTTATAAATAACGGAGGCTAAAGAAATGTCTGCAGTTAATGCCATGTGCTGCACTTTTTTACACGTCTCTTTAAATAGATTTTTAATGATATAAGGTGTTATTTGGAGTGACCACTCATCATGTGGTGCGACCAATAATAGCAGTAACTGTATTAAATTAAAATATCTCATTTCTGTGGCTGAAATATTAATCACTGATACAGTATGTTTAAGTGAATGGTACTTTTAAAACATTTTTATCAGTTTTATGCAATTTACAGAAAAGAAATAAGTCTGTTAACTACATTTAAGAAGGCAAATCTGAAATTCTAGAACAAAAATATGAGATAATTATTTATAAAAACAAAAGAAATGCAAATACTTTGTTTCGAAACACTTTAATTACTAAGAACTTCTAAAATAATGTTAAGCATGTTAAGGAAATTAATTAATTTTAATATAAATCATGGTCACACCACATGACATTTTTTAAGGCTACGGCCAATTCATCTAGATGAAAAAACACTAAAATAACTTAATTTCAAATTTTTATATGACTTTGTGTACACAACATTCTATATGTTTGAACAATTACAATAGATATGATTATTTTTTGTATTTTAAAATTAGCCTGTCAAAACCCCTTATACGTCAATGACCCATTTACCACCTGGAATTAATTTAAGGGGTATTTGTACCTTTATGAAAGCACATTTTCAGTCTAACCTGGGGGTTAAATTAGGCTAAACAGCATTCCAGCACCTTGGACTAATATGTGATAAATAGGTTTAATTATTACTCTGCACAAACTGATTTATACACATATAATAATAATAATGCATGTTTAATTCTGGTTTGCATCATTTCCCAATCATAAATCTTCTACACATCCCCATCTATCCTTTTTCTTCAATAGCTATCAATAAAAGTAGCAACAAGGCCAAAAATAAGCATTTCAAGTGTGTACACACACTAAAACTATACCTTAGTACTAAATATAGTGCTCACACACACACTACTTCTGCTGAAGACACACACAGATTAGCTCAGAATACCTCCATCTAGCCGGTTCTAGTCAGGTATCCTTAGAGACTCACAGTTTGGCAGCAGAGAAGGAAGTCTGGCCAAAAGAACACCGGACTGGAGGGATGTACCTGACTGAGCAGAACTGCAGAATGAATCTCTGCTCAAGGAGAAAAAGGAGAGAGAGATAGAGCACGATATAGAGCGGTTTCACTTTAATGGAAGTCGTGAGCTTCCTCTAAAGGTGTCTTAATGCTTCCTACATCTGACAGTTGATTTATCACTCCTTATGAGAGTTTGATGGTGGCAGTGCCACAAGGGCCGGGACCTCAATATCAATAAGAATGAGTCATCCTTTCAAAATCTCTGCCACTTTGCTCTGAACAGGAATTGATTTTGTTGAGAGATATGTTCTTAGATTGATTCTCAGTCTTTTCACATGTTAAACAGTTCTTAAAGGAACAGTTCATCCAAAATTTAACATTCTCTCATTATTGACTCACCCTCATGTCATTGCTGACTTTCTGTAATCCGTGTCTTCAACGATCAACATAAACATAGCCTGTTTGTACTTTTCAGCTGTTTTAATCTGTTATCCATGAAAAATCTTCCCCATCTTCCATAGCTCTCAAATCTCATTTGTGCATGTGTTCAGTTTAAATATAGTATAACAAAATGTATTGCATCAGCTTTTACATCAATGTTGAGACACGAAAACCAATCAGGTTTGACATCACAGATGGCAAATATGGCCTATTTGTACTGCAGTATATATTTGTAATGCTTATCCGGGTATTGAAGTAATATAGCATATTTTAACTAAATACAAGTGCATATGAGATTTAAAATTTCTCATAAATAGTGAGGCTGTCATACTGCTTCAGAAGACTTGGAATATTGCACACAAGTAGTATGGGTTACTTGGGTACTTTTATTGCACTTCTTTGTCATTTTTGCAATTGGCCAGACAGTTTTGTAGTTGAAATCAGGCTGAGACCTGAGTAAGTTAAATAAGAGTCAAAAAGGAATGAATGAAAGAGTGGATCATATGCGAGAATTGGCACAAGCTGCAAAACAGATGCAGTGTTCTCGAGACCAGACTTGGCCTTGAGTCCGAGTCCAAAAGCTCCCGAGTCCATGACAAGACCACGAGCGTGAAAATATGGTCTTGGACTTTATACAGAATGGAGTCTCGCCAAACCCAGTCCTCATTATGGAAAGAGCTCTCTGGACATTCTTCAAAATATCCCCTAATCTACAGAAGACTGAAAGTTGTGTCTGGAAAGACATTAAAGTGAGAAAATGATGACCAAATATTTATTTTTGCTTTAATTATCCCTTTAAGACAGTCACAAGGAATCCATTCACAGGATTCCTTATATAATCTATAAATCTATATAAAAAAGTGTGGGTGTGCTAAAGCAGGCAACATTTCAATTGAGATGCTTGCTTCCCATTTTATGGACAAAACAATAAGAAGAAAGGTGGAAAAAAGGAGTCTAGGAAAGCAAAAGCAAAAGACCCAGCCAACACAATAATTTCCCACCCCTTGAATTGGCCAAAGTATTCCCAACTGCTCTGGCCCTATTCAACCTCAACATCAAAGGTTCTCTGGCATTGGCTTGGCAATCCATAGAGAATTCCAATGGCAGAATGGGATTAATAATTCAGAAATCATTCGGGTGAGAGCACAGGAATGTCCTGGGAGATTTGACACAAAGATCATCCACAACGGAGGAGGAGGGTAGCATGAACTGGTGAACATGAGTCTCCAGTGAGATGGAGAGAATACCAAGTGTTGGCTAGGAAATGAGGTGTGTTGGGCTCTTGATAGGGGGAGGGTCGGAGGAGGAAGGAGATAATCTCATCGCAAGATACGGTATGAATGTCCAAAGGGACCGGTGAGAGTGTACCACTTGGAGTGGAGATAGATTAGGTCATTCCAAAGAGCACATGATGGCTTTTTCAGCTATAATTTTGGACAGGAAGCAGGAATGAGGATCTTTAAGAAGGTTTTAAAGTGGATAATACAGATAAAAATGTCTTTGTGTGAAGAACCATAAAGACAAATTGCCATAAACGATCTTCCAAGTCGGTAAAAATGATGCTTTGATGTAATAAACCACGGCTAGATGAACGGATAGATGGATAGACCCACAGGTGAAACAATAGAGTAATAGATGCTGCAACAGGAAACATCAAAGCAAGGTCACAGCAAGACAAATTTCAGTAAGAAGATTTGGTGCGATACATTAATTCGAATAAATGGCTTAATAAATGGTTAATGTATCTATTCAGATCAATACAATCATTCACATGCCATCAATGAGACCATTTTTTTTTTTGTTTGTTTACAGAGAAGGGTTAGATTTTTTTATGTTGATGTGAATAGGCCTTAACTGCAAATTGGTGTTTAAGTCAAGCTATCAGGCTAATGTATGCTAAGCCTATACCTAAAACAGACATTAACGGTCATTATAACGTAGTTCAAACAACTCTTATCATAACATGATTTTGTAGGAATTGTAATCAGGCTCTAAAGAGCAAGTTCTTTTAGCCAATGGGATCACTTGGGATCCTAACGGAGACCCGATTTTGAGGAAGAACCAGATTTCTCACCAGATTTTCTTCTTTTGAAAGAAGTTGAGAATATATGCTAATGCTAATAATTAGCATAGTCCCTGAGGGGCAGTGTGAGAGCAAACTCCCTCAGACACTGTGACTCAGTGAATGTGTGCAATCAACTAGAATTAGGACACGTTCGTGTAGAGGTGTCAACTGTTTGCAAATACGTGACTGGTCTGCCAACAATTGTGATGGTTACTGAAAGTGATATCCAATCTATATAAATATTACACTGAGCTCAGAAGAGAAAATTACAAATGAATCACAATAGAGCTCCACTCTGTTGCTCTCAATTACAAATGGTTCAGTGATTGTATCAGAGGTTAATACCATTGTGCTTTTATATACACCGTAGCGCACAATCATACTCAGATACTATGAATTATACCTATTATTTGCCTTATAATTCAAAGTATCTCATATCGGTAACACTTTAGTATAGGGACAAATTCTCACTATTAACTAGTTGCTTATTAGCATGCCTATTATTAACATATTGGCTGTTTATTAGTACTTATAAAGCACATATTCTGCATGATCATATTCTACATCCCTAATCCTACCCAATACCTAAACTTAACAACTACCTTACTAACTATTAATAAGCAGCAAATTAGGAGTTTATTGAGGCAAGAGTCATAATTTATGATTTGTTCATAGTGAGAATTGGACCTTAAAATAAAGTGTGACCCTCATGTCATATTGTTATGACATGGTGGTATGATAATATAGTACTTTTGTAGACATTTACCAAGGTAATTCTTTCAGAAAAGTACTATGGTGGTACCATGGTAGAGTGGTGGTATCACACAAGGTCTCACTGAAATCCATGTATTTAAACAGAACCAAAGGTACTTCCAAAAGTATCATATAGGACTACTGTAGTAAATGTCCAAATGACCACAGCAGTACATTTTGGTACTTCTGTGTAGGTGAATTATTTGAAGTAATGTGCTTCAAAAGGTATTCATGGTATTAACGTGCATGGCGCATCTCCTCATAATACATGTTTTAATTATTTATACTATGGTATTACCATGCCACCACGTCAAAAAACATGGTACATTTTGGTACTTCTTTGCAGGTGAATAAGTCAAAGTATCTTTGATGAAATACAAAAATGCTATGGTATTACCAAGGTACTTACCATGGTTCTACTAAAAACACTGATAATTAAACTTACTGTACAAAAATACCAAAACACCTCAAAGTATACCATGGTATTACCATTGTGCATCTACTCAAAATACAGCGACAAGGTAATTGTCACGGAAACGGGTGTGTGGAGGCAGGCAGGACGACGAGGACAACAAGAATTCCACTACTCACTTTTAATGTAGACACAACAAGGCAGGTACAGGTAGGTGAAACACACACACTCGGGGTAACATTCACAATAACCGACACCAATGCTCAGACAGACAGGAACTAATAAGGGGTGACTAATTAGAGGCAGACAGGTGAGCACAATGACGGTGATTAACTAATGATTTGACGGGCTAAACCAACACAAAGGGAAGAAACCACAACAAACAGTCCACAGGGGCGTTACAGTAATACCATATTTTCATGATTTATACCACATTATTAGCATGCACTATATAAAAAAAACATGGAAATTGCATAGTATTTTTAAAGTATACAAGTAAGGTACTTACTTGTAAGAACACCATACAAAAACACTTTGTCATTAAAATGTCATTAAAACATGGTAATAATTGCAAGGCATGTTTCTGTGTTTTTTCTAAATGCAACCATCCAAGGTTTCAAAAAATGTTGTGGTATTACCATGATACATGTCCATGATATGCCATGCTGCTTTTTTGCTACATTATCCTTCCTCGACACAAATCCCAAGCGATTTGCAGTATCTGCAGAATACAGCTCACTCGACCATCATCTCTCTCTCTCTCGCGCTCTCTCATAACTGGAAGGGGATTTCAGCCTAGATTTCTACCGAGGTCTTCCCCACTCCCATCAATGATGACTCACCAGTCTTGTTTTTGCCTCTGTTCTGCTCACAGATACAGCTCTATGGTATCGCACAGCTGGGTGCGCTGGTATTGACATACTGCATGACAACACATCTTTTCAAGAAAAGCCTCCAAAGACACTGGCGCTAAAAAAGGAATAAAACAAAGTTATGGCTGTAATATAGATCTGTGTATCCTGTGGCTTAATGTACCGTTATGATTACTTATTTGCTCAGAGTAACGCTCACACCCTTGTGATTTTACGTGCTGAGCCACTGAGCTGATGGATTAGGTTTCGTGAGGGAGGAAAAGTTTTTTGTGGGTTTTTATGTGGCTACGTTACACATGGTTCCTATCCTTTGCTGTAACTCATCTTATGCCCTCCGTTAGAACAGATTCGACCAGGCAGAGAAAAACAACACCACTAATCATTTGAGCCCACCGGCGGGCCCTTTCAGATGAAAAATACAATTACAGAAGAGGGGACAGCGTTCACATCCATCCAGGACAGTCTCAGGCTAACGTTCACACATTAAAGCAGAGCTGGAGGGCTAAGCACAGTTTAGGATACACCGCACAGTGATGTAGGGCCAAACTATGTGAATGTCCAGCGAGAGCGGTTACAGAAATAGTCATGCAGTGTTCATAAAAAACCTAAGCTTGAAAAAAGAAAGTGTCGGCCAAACTTGCATATTTCAGATGCAGTGGGTGTACCGTTACACCCCTAATATATATATATATAAAAAATCTCAAATTCTTATGCCGATAATCATTTTTTGAATTATTAATTAATAAAAATTAATTATTTAATTAATTAACAAATAACCATCCAAAAAAAACAAACAAAAAAACAAATAAGCAAACAAGTATTTTCATACACACACACAAACACGCACACACACACTTTCAGATTTCATTCCAAATTTCTCACTTGTGGTTCCCTGAAAACAGATTCCCACAAATCTGACTGCCTAAAATAACAATAATTGAAACAAACAACGACTAATTGATCAATGATACTGTTACAATGCAGCACCAAAAAAAAAGTGGTACAACGACAACAAGATCTGGTCTCCTGTAGGAGCTAATTCAGTTGCATAAATACTATCCAGGGGCCTTTTGCTGTGGTGTACACGAGACTCAAGCATCTGGCCATTATAAAAACATTAAAGCTAATGAGCCCAACATATTAAGCAGATTTTACACTAAAGCCCCTCACGGGTCCACGGCCACGAGCCGTCTCTGAAAATAGGTGCAGTGGCTAATCTCTGCCCGTGTGCTCCTCACACAATCTCTCTGTCCAAAGAGCACTGCCAATTTCCACTCGGCCTCCCATTGTGCAGCCTCATGAATCATTCATCAATACTACAGGAAAGAAAGGAGAGTCTTTCAACGGGAGAATCGATGCTGGTGTCTGGGGGAAGCCCTGTCTCTCTGTCTGGGCCACACAGGCAGACGTTACGCTCTCAAATGATGCTACAGTCAGCTCTTCCCTGGTAAAACATCAAAGATACACAGTTATAAGTACATGGGAGATATTAATCTTTTTGTCACACAGCATGGCAATTGGAAACTAAAGAGGGCATTTTTATCTGGACCCCATGTTGTGGATATACATATGTTATAGACCATGCTGACTGTCTCATGCTGGACAAGACTGTTTTCTACTGAGCTTTGAATATTGTCAGATGTCTCACACTGGTCCTGCATTCTCGGAAGTCTAAATCAAAATCTCAGCACTTCTGACTGGATAAAAGACATTCTTCAACCTGAGAAAGACCTTGTTCTCATATAGACTCCACTTGTTGTCATACAGACATTATTAGATATGAGGCAATAAAAATCTAACAAAAAGCAATACATTTTTGCTACAGCTGTTGGGTAAAATAGTGAACACACACAAAACAATAGAATACATTTGAATATAATATAATATAATATAATATAATATAATATAATATAATATAATATAATATAATATAATATAAATAATATAAATATAATATAATATAATATAATATAATATAATATAATATAATATAATATAATATAATATAATATAATATAATATAATATAATATAATATAATATAATATAATATAATATAATATAATATAATATAATATAATATAATATAATATAATAAATTGCTGTATGCGGTCAAGCGATTAGTCAACAGAAGAGACAGACAGCTGCACCTAAATGACTAAATGTAAATGTAAATGTAAATGTATGCAGGGTCAGAAAGCTCTCAGATTTAATCAAAAATACCTTAATTTGTGTTAATTTGTGGAACGACATGAGGGCGGAGTAATTAATGACAGACTTTTCATTTTTGGGTGAACTATCCCTTTATTGTAAAATAGTATGTAATTTTATTTCAAAAAGTTATTCTTCTCAGATTTTAGTCAATAAAAATCATCTTGTGACAAAATCCCTGCTTTTTTTGTCTAGGCAGGAATGATGGAAATTTTCAAAAGCTTTTTTGTAGTGAATACTTTAATATAGAAACTCACAATCAAAAATAAACAGTCTTCTACACCATCTACTGTGAATATTTCTTGGTCTCGTTTAAAAGTATAAAGAAGATTGGCATCTACTCTCACAGAAGGCAAACACTGGGCAAATGCACCTTCATCCATTTCAGCTTTATTTGTGCGTAAACCGTCTTGATAAGTTTGAGCTCGCTGACAAGAGCTGTCACTCACACGCTGTGGGATCGATGGGGAACGCAGAGTCTTTGTTGCCGTCTGTCACAGCAGTCACACAGAGATCTCTGTCACAGGGACGGCATCACGTACGCCACACTGCTGCCACGCTCAAATCACACAGGACCACCACTTACCACACACCAAACCTCCACACAGAAAATCTGACAGCAATATTCTGACACATAATTTATTTTAGTATATTAACAGGATTATGGCTATGCAAATATATAACGGATTGCCACTTTTCCTCAGTTTTTGCTGCTTAATTCAAATTATGCAGCTTTGCAGCTTGCTGGATGGCTTAATGAATAACATAAGGTATTTATCTGCCATGAAATACAATCCATTTCATGACAGAAATCGAAAGAGATTAGTTTATGAGAGCTTCAGATGAAATGTCTATGTTTGGAGGTTATCAAGAAATTTACATGCATATAAAAACATTAGTCTATTTGCTTCTTTCAAAGTATCTCAGGAAGGTTAAAATATTGCCTCAATGTGATATTAAAAGGGCATTCTGCAATTACATTTAGTGGTGTTTGCTTTTACAATTGCTCATACTTTACTTTTCTGAAGCAATTTGTTTATGATTTTTGCCTGGTGAAAATAAAACAATAAAAAAAACTACTACTATTATTTTCATAATATTACCCATTATTATTTTTATTTATACGCTACAGTTCAAAAGTTTGAGGTCAGTATTTTTATTTATTTATTTATTTTATTTTTTAATTTTTTTAAGGAAATAATTTTTTTTATTCAGCAAGGATGCATTAAATTATAAAAAATTCCAGTAAAGCCAATTATGCTGTTATAGATTTCTATTGCAAATAAATACTGTTATTTTGCTCTTTCTATTCATCAAAAAATCCTGAAATTGTTTTCATCACAGTTTCACAAAAATAATATTCAGTATTGAAATACAAACTGTTTTCACACCTGATTTCTGAAGGACCATTTGACACTGAAGACACAATAATATACATTTAAAATATATCAAAATAGAAAAAAATAATATTTCACAATATTTTTTCTGTATTTTTCTTTAAAAAATATGCAGCCTTGGTTAGCATAAGACTTCCTTCCAAAATATTTAAAAAATCGTACCAACCCCAAACTTTGTACCAGTCGTGTACATTTTGAAAAGTTCAAGTCATCAAATAAGTCTATAGTTCACAAGCATGGCAAAAAAAAAAAAAGACATTGTAAAGTGATGCTTGGAGAGATAAAAATAAAATAGCAAACAAATCCAGCAATACGTCAGTCTAAATATATATGCTCAGTTCAGTTCTTCATTGGTCACTATAGAACCCCCAATAACAAAATCAATATCAATTTCACAAAGCGTCAGAAGGCCCCAAAAGCCTAGGTATATTATAAGGATTCTGTCACCACTTGCCATTTCAGTACTGCTAAAATCTCAACAAGTTACTTCCTGTTAAAGCTCCTGACACCCTGTAGGCAGGTGAAACATGAAGCTTGTTTAAAATCACACCATATATATCAGCTGAAACGCTTTCTACTATGGCACACTGCTCTGAACCTAAGACTAATGGAAAGCACCACTTATGTATTATATAGGCTATAAAGTTGTATATGGATAATGAAAACACATCAGCATTTGCATTTCTGTAGATGCTGTCAGAATCTGTCCCTGACCACCTCCGAATGTGCTTTCAGTGATCCGATCGAGTCTGACATTGAAGATTTATTTTAAAAAGCTAAGATGCTGTAGACACTCATTCATTTACAGTGCTGTGTCCAAACTCCCACACACACACACACACACACACACACACACACTGCCACCATGGAGACTGCTTCATGCAGACTGTCTTCACGCTCTCTCTCGAGCAGATAATTTCACTCGCATCCGCCTCGGCACACACCAAAGTTCAGATTCTGTACAGTAAGTGTTACACCTGAGGTAGAAAAACTTATTATAGAGAAAACCACACAACATCAATCACAAGGGAAAACATATGCACTAAATCTAGTCTTAAAGCATAGTGGAAAAACAGTTTTTCGTGTTAAAACACTGAACAACTGAAATCTATTTTTCCATATCTTTAAAGGGGTCATATGATGCTTTTTTAAAGATCATTATTTTGTGTATTTGGTGTAACAGAATATGCGTGGCAGAGTCTTAACTTTGATAAAGAATATCTCTTTGGTTTTGAGACTTTAGTCTTTGCAACTTCAGAGATCTTATCTATGCACAATCAGCTTGTAACATTCCAAAGAGAAAGGAAAACTTGAAATCGCATCATATGACCCCTTTAAACGAATACAGATCTTGCAAAGCTTAAAACAAAACCCTCTCTAGACTCAGTCTACAGTAATTCAAGAAATGAACACCACAAACGAATTATATTTTCAGTTGTAATTTTAGTTTGTACTGTAGTTGTAGTAATTTTGTTTTGTGCTTTTTATTCAGTTTTACCTTTAATAGTTTCACTTTAATTTATTTCAGTTTGTTGCCAATACTTTTTTGATCATTTGTAACACTTTCCAATTACTTAGAAAGTAATAGCACTTCTCCTCAAAAAAATACCACACAATTTGAGGTATCATTCATGCACAAAAAATAATACTTTAGCAAGCAACACTATTGAATCATCAAATTTTAGAATGTGCAATAGGCGTCCTATTGTTATAAAGCAATATTTAACAGATTGTCTGCTACAGCAGGACACCAGCAGAAGAGATGCAATCTAATCTGTCTTTTCAAATAACAGTTAAAGGTGTGAGTTATGGGTGGCGACCGGAGATGAATGTGGCATTGCTTGTGCCGTGCTAGTTGGTGTGGTCTTTCCTCTCCCGATATAGCCTATATTTGAAGCAAACAAAATAATAGAGATGGCTGGACCAGTCTGATGAATTGGAGGTATATGCTGTCAGTTCCCATTGAGGGTGTGCATTGTGAAATTGCAGTGGAACTGTGGATCTATAGGAGAATGAAGCTGAGAATAGCTTTCTGCAGAGGGTATACAGCCTCTACTCTTTCTGCACTGCACCACCTGTTGTTTACCGCTAGCTGCTGACAGGCGAAAACAGTCACCGGCATCCACCCACCAGCTGATCACCTGCAGACCTCACCACCTAATCAGAATCAAAACTGCATCATCTGTTGTACCTGCTATATCAATGAATTCATTTTTTTTAATAATTCATAATTCATTTGCAATTATTTTTGATAGCTAAAACAAAAGAACGATCTTGACAGAAAGATAGAGCGATAGAATGACAGAAGGATAGATAGATATAATTTTATATCATGGTAACGATATACTGTACATCATGGCTTTAAATGCTATAGAAATGTCATAATTCTTGTCACCAGTGTCAATATCACAAAATAACTAATTCTAGCCTAAATAAATTAATTAATTAATTTAAAAAAGCTCACTGAAGTCAAGTAAACAGTCAGCAATTAAATAAGAATAAGAAACTAAAGTTTCAATATCACAAAAAACTAATACTAGCCTAAATAAAAAAAGCTCACTGAAGACAAGTAAACAGCCAGCAATTAAATAAGAATAAGAAACTAATTACAAGCAATAGGACAAAACTAATACTAGCCTAAATAAAAAAAGCTCACTGAAGACAAGTAAACAGCCAGCAATTAAATAAGAATAAGAAACTAATTACAAGCAATAGGACAAAAAACTACAGTAAAACAAATAAATAAGAAATGCTACATATATTGTATAAAGTAATCAAATGTATAAAAACACTGCATATTCTTTAGTGTAAATTAAATATATATTTATTCTTATTAAAGTTACAAAAGTGATTTAGTCAAGAGCAGTGAGAAATTTTCTCTTTTGTTGTTTGATTAACATGAACGACAGAGAGCAGAAATATTAGAGTGCTGTCACTTTAAGAGCTGCCCGGATCCAATATACTGTTACGCGTGTGTTTTCTTTCTAAGCTGTTTGTTTTTACTTAAGATACTATATAAGGCCTATAAAACAGCAAAAATAACTAAAAATAACGTTCAGTACTTACACGGTTTATGAGCACCATCTTCACGTGCGTGCGCCTCTCTGACAGCGCTCAGAAACAGTCTCTCAGACAGCGCACGCATAGCAAAAGGACTTCTCTTTCGCAGCTGATTGCGTTTCAATTGCTTAAAATTACTTTGTCTTTAAACTAGGGCTGGAGATTTAACGCGTTAATTAGATTAATTAATTATTATAAAATTATTAACGCATTTAACGCACTTGCCCCACCCCAGATCTATGTGGGTCATCTGGCATTTCTGATTGATGACAAATATGAGGCAGAGCAACAACTCACTGTGTGATGGAACCTAGAGAATGTAGTTAGAATGCCCCTAAATTTTCAGATATGGGGCAAAAAATGTCCCTGTTTGAGTTTTTGTCTCATATTTACATCATATGTTATATTTAAGCAATATCACACGAGCAATAAGTGCAATATCACATGAGTGTTGCACGAGTGCAAATGTGATACTGATCTTATACAACAGTTCAATAAATAAGAAGTTACTATTGTGTTATTTTAGACACAATGTTGTCTGTTTTGCTCAATTTTGCCAACGAAAATATAAAGAAAAGCCGAACTGTTGAATGAATTGGGTGAACCATTAGGCTCGTTGGATTTGAAGCGGCGCTGCACAGACCGATCAGTGTGTGACATCAAAGTACAGCGGGAGTGATTCAAAAGCACACAGAGCCGTCTGCTCTCTATAGCGCTCGCGGTAGTTTGATGTCATACACCGATTGGTTTGATGGTGATGATCCACTTCAAGTCGAACAAGCCTAATGATTCAATGGACCATTCATAAAGAGAACCATTTACTTAATTCCTGAATGAATCAGCCAATTTAACGAATCAAGTGAATGAATGAATGACTCTCGGTGCGTTCCAAACAGGATATATCGCCCCCCGAAGGGCACTTCGGAATGAAAACAATCATGGCTGCCATACTGAAGGGTCGTTCCAAACCGAAGTGCTCAAAAACTGGCCACTTCAAAGGGCCCTTCAGAGTGAAGGATTTCGAAGGAACTGATGGACACTTCGGGCCCCCATGATCCTTTGCGCTGATTCCTTCCATGATGACGGTGCCTCTGTGTGGGCACGGGATGATGACACAGAAGGGCCCTTCAAGAAACAGTTGTTTGGTCCACTACACCCTTCAACCCTTCAAAGCTGGCGCTGCACAGACCGAGCGGTGTGTGACATCAAAGTACCGCGGGAGTGATTCAAAAGCACACAGAGCCGTCTGCTCTCTATAGCGCTCGCGGTAGTTTGATGTCATACACCGATTGGTTTGATGGTGATGATCCACTTCAAGTCGAACAAGCCTAATGATTCAATGGACCATTCATAAAGAGAACCATTTACTTAATTCCTGAATGAATCAGCCAATTTAACGAATCAAGTGAATGAATGAATGACTCTCGGTGCGTTCCAAACAGGATATATCGCCCCCCGAAGGGCACTTCGGAATGAAAACAATCATGGCTGCCATACTGAAGGGTCGTTCCAAACCGAAGTGCTCAAAAACTGGCCACTTCAAAGGGCCCTTCAGAGTGAAGGATTTCGAAGGAACTGATGGACACTTCGGGCCCCCATGATCCTTTGCGCTGATTCCTTCCATGATGACGGTACCTCTGTGTGGGCACGGGATGATGACACAGAAGGGCACTTCAAGAAACAGTTGTTTGGTCCCCTGCACCCTTCAACCCTTCCAAGTTCTCACTCTGGAGGGTAAACCCTTTGAAGGGATTAGGGCATAGGGTTGAGCCCTTCTGAATGGAATGCAGGGCTCAATCAATGACTTAATCATTAAGACATTTACCACCACCTACTGGCAGTTTTAGTTTCTTATTTAGAGTATTAATAATAATAATAATAATAATAATAATAATAATAATAATAATAATAATAATAATAATAATAATAATAATAATAATAATAATAATAATAATAATAATAATAATAATAATAATAATAATAATAATAATAATAATAATAATAATAATAATAATAATAATAATAATAATAATAATAATAATAATAATAATAATAAATTAAATGTATAGTCCACCCACCCAAAAATAAAAATGTAGTCATCATTTACTCACCCTCGTGGTCAAAAAGAGTATGTATGTGTAATAAATTTTATGTTGAATCAAACAAGATATTTCTTGCTGAAGCTACTTTTTGTACTGTCTGTTTGATGCTTTACACAACAATGACTTTAAATGATCTTTTGGGAGTAATTTCTCAGTCAAATTTGATGTGCGATTAATTAGATTAATTAATCGCCGCCACATCATGTAATTAATTCGATTAAATGTTTTAATCTCTTTACAGCCCTACTTTAAACCTTAAAAAAGTGTGCAATGGATAGGTTTTCATGACCATTTAGCACAGCAACGTCACATGAACGTGTAATCGCAATAGAGACGACAGATGAAAATTTATACCGGTTAATTGTGTCTACCGGTATATCGCCCACCCCTAGATAGATAGATAGACAGATAGATACTTCCTGCTTCAAACACTCCACCATCATCCACACCCTCCCCCCACCCCCCAACAAAAACATAAATAAAAATAAAAAACAGTACTTAATGACTATAGACTTGTTGCCTTAACATCTAGTCATTAAGTCATTTGAAAGGCTGGTGTTGGCCCACCTGAAGGACATCACTGGACCATTGCTGGATCCCCTGCAGTTTGCTTATCGAGTAAACAGGTAATGAATGATGCAGTCGACATGGGACTGCACTTAATTCTGCACAAACTAGGGATTTATGTGGGGATCCTGTTCGCTGACTTCAGTTTGGCTTTCAACACCATCATCCCAGTACTCCTCCGAACCAAACTAACCAGCTCTCTTTCCCTAGCTCTATCTGTTAGACAGATTTCAGGCAACAGCTAGTAAGACTGGGGAAATTCATATACAGCACTGGTGCCTTCCAGGAATGTGTGCTCTCCCCACTGCTCTTCTCGCTGTGGGTGCACTGCAAAAGACCCCTCTGTCAAGCTCCTGAAGTTTGCAGATGACACCACAGTCATCGGCCTCATCCATATAGAAGGGAGTTTGAGCAGCTGGCTGTCTGGTGCAGTCTGGAGCTGAACACATTAAAAACAATGGAGATGATAGTGGACTTCAGGAGAAACCCCCCCTACTCAATGTCATGAACAGCGCTGTGGCAGTGGAGTCATTTAGGTTCCTGGGTACTTCAGGACCAGAAGTGGGAGTTCCACATTCACTCCATTGTGAAAAAAAAAAATCCATCAGCAGTTCAACTTCCTTTGCCAACTGAAGAAGTTCAACCTGCCACAGGTGCTGCTTCTGCAGTTCTAATCTGCAGTCATAGAGTCTGTCCTTTGTACTTCTGCAAATGTCTGGTTTGGCTCAACTACCAGTTCAGACCTCACTAAACTAGTGGATAGTCCAGACTGCTGAAAGAATCATTGGTACACCCCTTCCTACACTCAAAATCTATACTCATCCAAAGTGAGGAATAGGGCTGGAAAACCCACTCTCTGGACCTCTCATATCCAGGCCACTTCCTCTTTGAACTGTTGCCTTCTGGTCGGCGCTACAGAGCACTGAGCATCAGGACAGCCAGGCAAGTTTATTTCCTTAGGCCATCTACCTCATGAACAGTTAAATGCCCCACTGTGCAATAAAAATGTGCAATATACTGTCCAGTTATTCACATTCCTATGTATAATTGTATAGAGCATATCTGCACATACATTGTGCACTCTCAGGGTAATGCTCCACCCTTTGACACGGGTCTCAGGTGAAAGACGGTTGAGGAGGGAGACACACAAAACACACGTAGACATGACTCTCCAATGTTGAGGCAGCAAAACATTAAACTGGGCAGGGAAAACGCGTTGCTAGGCAACAAATGCTGAACAAAGCTAACCAACTCAGCGTAAAGGATAGTGTCCATGAGCGCTAGAGCACCGCTGCAGAGCAAACCGTCAGTCTATGAGAAAAGATCACTAAACAGGCTGGATATACTGTATGGTGAGCTCTGATTTACTTAGGAAAAAAAATCTCGTGACTCCATTAAATCGTCCTCAGACAGATTACTGTGAAAGTATTTGATCTGTCGCAAAGGTATTGTTAGCGTTTTTTAATCATTATTCACTAAGTGCATTTGTCTTTGTCAGGCCAAGGCGAAAGCTTGGAGCCCCATCAATTGTGCGATCGATTTACAGTAATCCACCTGAGCTGTACAGGGACCCTCTGAGCTCAGAGTACCTTCAGCTCTGGAGCGCAGCCAGATCCAGGCAAACAGCGATGGGGAAAGTCCTCCCGATCCCATTCATCACCGATCTGTCACATAATTTCTGTGTGAATTCAGACGAAGGTCTGTATCAAGTCAGGATGAAGGAGAGCGTAAGTGAGTTATCAGCCTTGCCAGTAAATATACAGAGAACTACATATAAATAAAATGTCTTGATTCTCACATATCTGGTTTCTTAAAGTCTTTGTAATGTCTCACACCGCAGACGACTACTGTAAGTGCGTTACTGTACACATTTTATTTAACAAATCAAAAGGATAAGCTGAAATGAATGTCATGAATGCTGTCAAAGGGCCTTGTTTTCAAACTGGAATAGTACCCTCCAAACATATTTGTAAAAACAGCCAAAAATCACAAAACACCAAACTGTTATGAAAATTTTTCATTACTTCATTTATTTTTGATATTTTAGAATTTAATTTGAAAAGCATGAAAATCAGAGAAACCTTCATAGAAATATTGGTTTAGATTATCATAGTTTTAAGTATTCGTCATGAACATGATAATCTAAACAAAAAGTGAAATAATCATAAAACATTTTAATTCTTATCGTTTTAATTGTTTTATTTTAACTTTTTATTTTAATTTATTTTTAAATTAACATTTCATTTTAATTTAATTTTAAAAAATGACAACTGTCCCATAGTTTTGGTATAATTCCACAACACTGAATATTTTAGTTAACATTTTATTTTACAATGTCTTTGTTTAATCTAATTAAACACTAATTGTACATTGAAGTACTGAGTAATATTAATTAATATGTAGGGTTAGGTTTAGGATATAGTTTTAGGGTTAGGACTGGGTCGGTTACACTTTATTTTAAGGTGTCCTTGTTACAGTGTAATTATACATTTAAGTACTGAGTATTATTAATTAATTACATGTTATTACTTATTATATGATTAGGGTTAGGATTTGGGTTTGGTTTACGGTTACTTGCATGTAATTATGCATAATTTATTGTTGTTATAATAGTAAGTACATGTAACTTATTGTGTAACAAGGAAACCTTAAAATAAAGTGTTACCGGGTTTGGTTTGAGGTTAGTTGCATGTAATTACGCATAATTCACTGTTATTACTACAGTAAGTACATGTAATGTGTAACAAGGTCACTGAAAAGTTTTTTTTCCAACAATTTCTAGGCTTAATATTGTGAACCGAATATTTTTCTTGTATGTCATTTCCAATTAAAATGTCAAATCACGCAAACGGTGAGAAAATAAATATAAATACATAAAATGTATACATAAAATACACAGGATACACAAAATGCTAGCTATGAAGTTTGTTTAGCAAGACAAATATTACAAAACTGTTCAAAATGTCACAAGCAAAATGCTGTTAACTTAAGCACAATACATCTCACACAAGTACAATACAATTCTCCTATGATGCATGCATGTCCACTCTAGGACATTGTTTAATAAAATAGTGTGCAAAGTGTGTTTTAAGAGTGAATTTTATAACAATGCACTGGTCTAAACGCGTTCATAGTTGAAGAAACATCCATTAACAGAATGCAAATAGTGTGCAGGAATATTAATCTCTGCAAAAAACAGCGTCAGCCTTTTCATTCTAGACGAAAACATGCATATTCCTGCCTTTCAGGAAATAGCCATTTGTGTGAGGGAGTTTCTCAAACACTGCAGTACAATAAACAATATCAGAGTGAAGCTTCCACAGGATCACTCATGTACAGTATAACAATGACAAGATGTTTTACGGAGACATCGAGATGATGTGATAACTTCATTATATACAGCAGAGGTGATCAATACTGGCAGTCTGTTACTAATTACAGCCCTACTATAGCCTCTGAGCGATATGTCATTTTTTTGTTGCTTCTTATGATAAGAGTATATATATATATATATATATTCATTTAAAAGAGATGGTAATTTAACCCTCTGGCTCTCTTAGGTCAATTTTGACCAAAAAAAATTCTGTTTTGAATTTTTTGAAATCTAAAAATTAAAAAAAAAAAAAGTAAAAAATTAGGGCATGATTCGAGCAGGCTAAGTGGTCGTAAAAATAGTCACACTTGTGGTCTTCAGTCAAAAATGACCAACCACAGGAAATGAATGGGAAATTGACAAAAACAGAGAATTTTTGTGTGTACAATATACAAATCTGCCACAATGCAGAAAAAAAGTACAAAGCAATGACGGGGTGAAACTCTAAAACATCAAGAGTGCAAAACCAACACATCTACTCACACACACACGTACACACACACACACCTATGAACTGGTGTGACTGTAACACAGCAAATATGTAAAATAAAAGCAATAATTCAACTACAATGCAGTAAAAAAGTGGACAGCAAGGAAGGGGTTACACTCTAAAACATCAAGAGTGCAAAACAGACACATCCACTCTCTCACACACACACACACACACACACACACAATTATACACACTCAGATGAATTGGTATGGCTATAACCATATAGCCAAAACGAGTAGGAAAACTGAAATAAGAGGTTGAAATCAGATCAGACCCAGAAGGATTAAGCTCTGATAAAACATTCCTGTTCATTTTTGTTACATTTTTATAGAAGTTTAATGTTTTGTGTAACAAAATGCTTTCTCTGTGTTCAGGTTTGACTGTAGTAATAATAATTCAAAAACTGATGCTTCAAATCAACATTTCAATCAACATTTCAAACCAAAAAAATAATCTAAACCTTTACAAAAAGTTGTCTTTGAGAATGTATATGTATGTATATATATATATATATATATATATATATATACATATATATAGAGAGAGAGAGAGAGAAATATATATCCAAATCTACAACTTAATAGATTCAAGTATTTTTGTCTAAAATCAACTAGAGAATTTATAGGCCTTTTATATAGAGCTATATAGGAATCTAGTGGATAAACCATGGAATTGCAGATGTTTTACTTATTTTACTCCTACCAGATGGCTTCAAAAATTGGATTTTAAAGGCATTATCTCTAATTTAACATGAAATACTGTCTTAATTGAAAAGTAATGTAAAAATATAAAAGAAATTGTATTATTTTCAATGGGAAAAAGATTTATCATAATTATTGCATAAATATTAATTAGTACCATGACATTCTCTCAAAATACAAAATAAAAAATATTATCACAAGTGTGACTCCCAAATAAGGAGCACCAGTGGGTTAAACAAATGTGTTTTTATGCAGTCATACCGTCTGAAACATCTACAGAAGTGGGCAAACGCAATGAGCATCTGACTCTTGGCGTCTGTGCAGTGGTGTGAGCTGAATTCGTATTGGCCTGCCAGTGTCCCTGGATGGGCAGTAGTGGCATTGAAGCTCAGGGCAGAGCACTCAGCCTGGCATATTCCTGCACACTCATGTGGCAGCCACCCAACTGTACATCTGCAAACTCAGACCCTCCAGGTGATGCTCCCCCTGCTGGGCAGGAGCGGCGCGCTTTTTGCTTTGCAGAAAAGCAGGGCTTATATAAGCGGCCTATTCTGAAGGTACAGAACAAGTGTCACCTCAAGGTAAGAGCGTGCACCAGCGGATGATAACACGTGCTGATTGAGTGATTATGAAACAAGACGCTGACAGCACCATGAAACGTGTCATGAAGTGCAAGTGTAAGCTGAATGTGTGGAATTCATATCACAGCATTCTCACTAAGAAACAATGCCCAGTGAGAACTGATTTACAAGCGCGACAAGTTAATCAGAGCATGATGGTTGTCTAAAATGTAATTTCTATAATATACAGTACAATTTTATTACCAAAAAAAAAGTTTTTTGATATTCTGCATTTCTCTTTCAACCTCTTCACTTACTAAATATGTTACAATACCCAGAAAGTTGTTTAATAGTGAATAAGCCAATGGTTCTCAAGTAGGGGCCTCAGCAAACTTTTAAAGGCCCCTAAAGATTACCTAAAAATTCAAATAAGAAAAAGCAAGTATTAAAATAAGCCAAAACAAATTAATTTCAAGATATTTCTTATTTCAATTTACCCCATAAACTGTTTTTTCTTTGAAACACCCAGAGTACATGAATATATATTTGAAGAAAAAAAAAACTGGGTAAGAAAAGTGTGTTTTCTATAACTGAAAAGTCATGCAAACTAATGAAATTTCTGGCCATTTTTTTTTTTTTATAAAAAAAAGTTTTTATAAGACATTTTTCTATCAATGCTAAGCTCTAAAATATTTTATCATAGAAATATATAAAACACTTTTTTACATCCTTATCTTTAATCCTTATGTTTTAAATCATAAACAACAAAGTCTGAATATTTTTATGGATGATGCAGTCAAAATGGTTGAAAACCACTGGAATAAGTAATGACTGGTCATATTTCTGAAAGACATTTCATAGATTTCTAAAAGACACTGATATTCCTCAAACATTCTATTAAGGATTAGTAAACCTCAATGTATTTTTTAATGTATTCATTACAAACTGCATTCAAACCATTCTGTAGATAATTATAGCCTAATGTGTACTATTTTAATGTAATTTAAAAAATAGGATTAAAGGATGAAAATATACTTTCTTACATAGATGTGAATGTTCAGTGTAACCAATAGTGATGGAATCATATTTGCATACTGAATTGCAATTGTGATTGATCTTGTTTTCCTTGCATATCTCATAATTGCGTATAGCCCATACATGTGTTGAAGACGTGCTAAATGTCATACAACTGACCAAGTAATCTGAACAGAAGTCGGTAACACTTTATTTTAAGGTGTCTTTGTTACACAAGTAACACGTACTTACTATTATAATAACAATTAATTATGCATAATTATATGCAAGTAACCCTGAGCCAAACCCTAATCCTAACCCTAACCATATAGTAAGTACATGTAGTTAATTAATATTACTCAGTACTTAAATGTATAATTACACTGTAACAATGACACCTTAAAATAAAATGTAACCCAGAAGTCTAAATCAAATCTTTCCTATACAACACTATTCTTTTGCTGCCTTGCAAGCACTTCTATTTCCTTGGGGAAATGCTAATCACAATGTTTATAAACCTTATGTCAGTTCTGCTATGAACCAGTGAACAGTCAAACTGTGACTCATTAAAATCAAACGACTACACACATTCCATTTATTATTCATCCACCTCCATACATTCCATACATCAAGTCACCATGGCAACATATATTCAAACTGACGATTGGTGCACATGCCATTGGTAGCTTAATGATGGTCATGAATAATTAATCACAACAGTATTAGTCTTCACTATAACATGAGAGTGCATGCATTGCTTCTCATTTAAACATGCAGTGATGCATAATACTGATTCCCTGGTAGTTTAGGTAAGATTCCTTTAAGTGAATGTACATGTTGAAATCCACCTTCCATGGTTAATTTGGCCGCTAAAAAGAGATCATTGGAAGCCATGTGTGAGTTAACAAGAGCAGCACATGAGCAACAGCACAGATGGGCTGCTTAAATGCTATTAGCTGACTGAATTGGAGAGCATTTCTGTCTTGGGGACATATGCATCTTGTTTGCCGTATTGTTTACATCAGTTGATTACAAATTAGTGTGAGATTAGTGCACATGTCGGAGGGACCTCATCCTTGTTAAAAAATTTTAATGTTTTCTTTATTGTATATGTGGATATCTCCAGCAAGCATAGGCACTTATTCTATATTGCACACTAGGTTAGACTATGTTTGGACACTTTCTGATTGTCACACTACACCAGTGGATACTTTTTACTTTTATATGCAGAAGCAATTAAAAAAAAATTGTAATTTTTTTTTTAAGAGTAAAAACTACATGACTATTTGATTTAAAAATTTTATAATAATAATAATAATAATAATAATATGCATTATTATTAGTCGGGGGGGTCCCACTTTATATTAAGTGGCCCTAATACCGGTGTACTTGCATAGTAACTAGACGTGTACGTAGTATGTAACCACAGTGTAAGAATTTGGTAATGAAAGTACAAATCTGTAACAGGACTAACAGCGCTTTTTGGTCAATAAAGTGTTACACTTTATATTAGATTTATCATGTAATTACTCTGATGTTACATAGCAGCGGCCAGTAAGTTAGGCTTTACATATAAATTGTGGTTGGTGTCCAGAATGTTACACTTTATATTAAGTGGACAGTTCCTGAGGAGTTACCATGTAAGTACACTGGTATTACAGTGGTGCACCAACTCTACCAACTTGAGATCCAACTCCTCCCACTTTATCTATCCCTAAACCTACCCATTTCCACCCCCTGGATTCCATTTCCACCCCTAAACCTACCCATCTCCACCCCCTGGATCAAATGGTTCCAATTACTCTTATACATATTGTTGTTACAAAATGTAGTTATATAATTCCTGTTACACGAGTAGTTAATGAAGTGAAAAAAAAGTGTTGTTACCAAATGTCCTGTTACACATTTGTACTTACACAAACCATTCAGTGTGTTGTTACATATGTGTAGTTACAGAAACATTAGAGCTGTAGATACTATGTACCAATGTGTACTTACACTGTGGTTACATACTACGTACACATCTAGTTACTATGTAAGTACACAGGTATTAGGGCCACTTAATATAAAGTGGACCGTTGGGGGTGTCACAAGTATAGGAGAAACCCACCAAATTGTACAATTATTAACTGAGAATTTCAGTTAAAAATGGTTTAAACTAGAGATTCTCAAACAAAGGGTCTCAGCAAACTTCCAAGGATGACTTAAAAGTATTTAAATTAATCCATTGATATTAATATATTCAAGTAAACTACGTCTAAATAAAAATACCTAAAAAAAGAAATTCAAGATTAAACTAAAGTCAATATTTTGATTCAAGAACATATAGTTTTTGAAACTCCTGGAATAACAAAATAATCGTGGTTTATTAATTTATTATATCAGTACTCCCTGTTTCTATTCATTTAAGAAGTTTGAAAACAATCAGCTTTATTATAATTATCTTCGAATATTGTGTTGCACAACAGGGGACCTTCAAGTCAAAAAGGTGGCTCAAGTCCATTGTACGGAAAGCGTTTTCCCCTTTTGTTTGCGGATGCCAACTGGCGCTTCCTAACATAAAATATATATTTTTGCAAGTTGAACTTGACTATTGTTTTTTCACAACCTCACCAGCATGTATGAGATAATCTACAGATGTTAACTATTAGCTTCAAGTGCTCATGTATATTGTCCATATATTTTTTAATTGCAAAGAGAGGGTAGAGAGAGAGATAACCCTTTTAAAGCAATTCAATAAACATTCTTCTCATCGCGAGTCAATATGTGGGGAAAAAATGCTACAGGCATGCTAAGAAACCTCACTCAACAAATTGATTTTAAAACCAGAAACAACCACAATCAAAGTACATGAGACACGACACACACACACGCACGCACACGCACGCACACACACACACATAGAATCATATAACCCACCATTACAGAGTAATCAACTTCCCTGCGATGAAAAAGTAAAAGAGATTGCGGAATGTAGCCTGCGGTCGTAAGTGTGCTTTTTCTAATACAGTGATAGACTGGCCTTTAACAACACTCACGGCAGTCGTGTGTTATGATATCATAATAAAAATTCCCCAGAACTAATCTAGATTTTTTTATTTTTTTTTACAAGGAGCAGGTTATGAAGGGTGAAACTCTCTTCATATTTGGCTGCAATATTACACTATATACTGTAAATAAGAAAACCCACCCGGCACAAATGAGCATTTAAAGTGTGATAGATGGTACACCTGGAAACTTGCAAACTGTCTTGACCCTAAAATCTACAAAACAGAGGCTTTGCGTTTAGATTCACCTGGGTTCAGGATGCTGTTCAGGCGATGCTTGTCATTGTAATTTAGCTCCATGGAGACCAAACCAAGAGCAGCGTCCCTCATGAGTGTTAACGTTGCACATGATAGTGCATTAGGCCTAGGCAAATACCGTCAGCTGTCTCTAGAAACCAGAGGCCTGGGGATGATAGCAGTCCTCTCTCTGAATCCTCTGGAGGGGGATCTGCAGGTTCAGAATAGCAAGAGATGCAATGAATGAACAAGAAGTGAAGGGAATGACCGCACTCTTTTATTTTAGTTTTGGAGTCTGTAGCACAGTTCCCAAATCTGAGCTGCCTGGTTGTCTATTGCCTGCAAAAGTACCGGTAGTTACTTTCTAAGAGGCCATTCACACAGAATGCGATTTTTTTGTGTTTTAAAATGTAAAACACAGGGTAGTGGGACAAAAGACATAAAATTTTTGAACTTCTTTTAAAATAAGAGTCCATCTGTCACATTTACATTTAAATACAATGGAAAAAATAGTGCAGTAGAATGCAAAAACGCAGTGAACGCTTTTTCTGCATTTAAAAATGCAAGACATGAGGCAATGGAATAAAAAAAATGCAAGGCCTAAACGTTTTTTTTAAAGTTGAATTTTAGTTAACTTTTAACTAAGTACTGTGTTTTTAGAACGCCATGGCATATGTGAGATGATGCAAAGGATGCGGACACAATGATCAAAAACATTTGACTAATGCATGTTTCCGCAGAAAAACAATGGAAAAGTAACAAACAAATTCAAACTCTAGAGACATGATTTTAAAAAGTTATTTTTATAATATAGTCATGCACACGATTCTGCAAAAGATGCAAGACATGAGGTCAAAGACATCTGGCCTCCGTTTTTGCATTTAAAAACGTGAGTCGCATTGCAGTGGGATGTAAAAAAATAAAAATTGCTAGGTATATAAACACGTTTTTTTACTTCTTTTAACTTGAGCACCATGTTTTTAGTACCATGCACATATCTCTGCAAAACCACCCTTAGTAACATTAAAAAATATCATGTTTTGAACATGTTTACATAGAAAAGTAGCACACTAGAATGCAAACAAGCATTTACATATGCATTTTCCAAGTATTTTACACAACATGCATGTTTTATTTATTTCTATTCTTTTAGAATAACATTAGCTCAGCAGCATGCTTAACATCATAAACAATGTTTTTGCGACAATGCCAATCATCTAGTTGAATACATTTTAAATTAAGAGAAGCATTTGCGTGGTGTGGTTTCATTTCAATCCAGATGCTGCCTTGGAAGAAAGCTGTAGAAAGCAGACATCAAGGCGGCTCAAAACATAGCTATTGTGTGACTGTTTATCTAAACGTTTGCTAAAATTATATAGTAACCGCCAATGCTACGTTCAGATATCCAATAAGAGGACACATACAAGTAGTGAGCGAGTGTGCAAGAGAGCCACATACTGTGTGCTTGTGTGTGCCGTTTGCATGCTGATCATTTCAGAACATGATGTCCTGGGACTTAATCATTCCACACACCGCCACGTCACTCTCACTGAAGGAACCCTAATTGGGGGTATCAAAAATGTACACAACAACGTACACAACTCCCCCCGCTGCAAAGAGACCTCAGCTAACTGCCAAGGGCAATGTCACTGGAACAGCCCAGCAGATGGGCCTTTCAATTTTCACTCCTGATGCGAGTGCTTGCTGGTCCCACGGCAGACTGGTTGCAGGTTATGCTCTGTTTGTTTGTTTTTATCTATGAAGTGTTACCAAAATCTATACTTACAAAGAGTTGTGGGGCTGGAGAGGGATATTACAATACTGGGATTTATTTATAGAAAGCTGGATGGAGTCCACTGTAAATGTGCTAATGATGTTAACACCTAGGGGGACATCAGGATTGTCAAACATGTCCCGAAAAAAGGAGGCGACAGTCTGGCATCCAGAATCACAGAAGAACAATATCCAACATGTGCACAAAAAACTAACCTCTCTGATCTGCACTTTAAGAGTTTCATCTCCCCCATCTGATGTGCTCACAGGTCTTTCTGAGTGATCAGCTGTGTCCTGTTGCATTAATTCTTCAGATATTAAAAGCAGGGAATGTGTCATATCAGTTATAGCCATTGCTTCTGCATTCTAAGTCTTGCATTCGATGACGACACACAAACCAGGATGAAGACGAGGGAGCTGACTTCAAGAGAAAAGCAAGCAATTTGGATGCTAAAAGAAAAGAGGAAGTCAATAGCAAAAGCAAATGGCATGGAGAAATCAAGAGTTTGGAGACCACCGGAGACATCAGCAGCCAACAACGACCTGATCAGCTGATAAAAACAACAGCAGTTGATGACAGACAAATCATTAAAGCTGTTAAAAAAAAAAAAAAAAAAAAAAAAGGACCCTAAAATGTGTGTCTGTAAAATCACCAACAACCTCCAGAAAGCTGGGGTGATGCTCTGATAACCTACAGTACTGTCCGCAGGAGACTTTGACACAGAATTACAGAGGCTACAGCAAAATGCAAACCTCTGACCAGCACCAAAAATAGAAAGGCAAGATTCGAGTTTGTGCAAAAAAGCACAAAGGTGAGCCAGTAGAGTTTTGGAACTGAGATGTATGGACAGATGAAACAAAGATTAACCTTTATCTAAGTGATGGGAAAGCAAAAGTGTGGAGAAAAAAAGGGAACTGCAAATGATCCTAAGCACACGGCCTCATCTGTAAAGCATGGTGGAGGTGTTGTCATGGCATGGGCATGTACGGCTGTCTCTGGAACAGGCCCTCTCAACTTTAATGATGACTTAATGTATGATGACAGTAGCAGTATGAATTTAGAAGGGTACAAAACCATCTTGGCTACCAATATTCAAGAAAATGCCACCAGACTCATCAGAAATTGCTTCATATTGCATTAGGACAATGACCCAAACAACCTGCCAGTTCAGTCAAGGAGTTTATCAGGGCAAAGAAATGTCAAGTCTTAGATTGCTCAAGTCAATCTCCAGATTTAAATCTTATTAAACATGAATTTGACCAGCTGAAGAGGAGACTAACGGCAGAAACTCCCCAAAACAAGCATCAGTTGAAATTGGCTGCATTAAAGGCTGGGAAAAGCATTTCAAATGATGAGACCAAGAGTCTGGTGATGTCTATGGGTCGCAGACTCACGCAAGGGATCTGCAACTAAATAATAGCTTTTAATCTTTTACATCTGCCTTAAGTGAGTTTTATGGACAGATGAGACAAAGATTAACCTTTATCTAAGTGATGGGAAAGCAAAAGTGTGGAGAAAAAAAGGGAATTACAGATGATCCTAAGCACA
Source organism: Sinocyclocheilus anshuiensis (assembly GCF_001515605.1). Taxonomy (NCBI): domain Eukaryota; kingdom Metazoa; phylum Chordata; class Actinopteri; order Cypriniformes; family Cyprinidae; genus Sinocyclocheilus; species Sinocyclocheilus anshuiensis. The sequence continues at coordinate 1,794,525 of NW_015542495.1, forward strand.
CGGCCTCATCTGTAAAGCATGGTGGAGGTGTTGTCATGGCATGGGCATGTACGGCTGTCTCTGGAACAGGCCCTCTCAACTTTAATGATGACTTAATGTATGATGACAGTAGCAGTATGAATTTAGAAGGGTACAAAACCATCTTGGCTACCAATATTCAAGAAAATGCCACCAGACTCATCAGAAATTGCTTCATATTGCATTAGGACAATGACCCAAACAACCTGCCAGTTCAGTCAAGGAGTTTATCAGGGCAAAGAAATGTCAAGTCTTAGATTGCTCAAGTCAATCTCCAGATTTAAATCTTATTAAACATGAATTTGACCAGCTGAAGAGGAGACTAACGGCAGAAACTCCCCAAAACAAGCATCAGTTGAAATTGGCTGCATTAAAGGCTGGGAAAAGCATTTCAAATGATGAGACCAAGAGTCTGGTGATGTCTATGGGTCGCAGACTCACGCAAGGGATCTGCAACTAAATAATAGCTTTTAATCTTTTACATCTGCCTTAAGTTCAACTGTTCCAATACTTATGCTCACATCAGATAGTGGGATGAACTCTAAAAGTGCTGTCCTTTTTATTTGGTAAAACATGTATGTGTTGAAACAGCTAATAATAAAATATGACATTCTGTAGTTTTGTCTCATATGCAGATGTCTTGACTACACAGCAAGCAAAGCAATTTTGTCATACTGTCCCAATACTTATGGAGGGCACTGTATATTTACAGCTACACACACACACACACACACAATTACATTATTAAAATAAGTCATAAATAAATTACTATTAAATAAAATTCAATATAAATAAAATGCACAAATATAAAATAACTTAATTATTATAGAAGATACTGACTTTGTATAAACCTGAGGAGAAAAAATTTAACAGTATATATCTTTCCAGAGCAGTTTTACACATTTGACAGCCCTGAAATAATAGAAACACTATTTTTTTTGTCTTAGCTTTTCTACAGACACCCTAGAATCCTTTTGTGCACCTCTTGCTGGAGGCCCTGGACCATAGTTTGAAAACCCCTGTGACAGTCTACTCCAAATGCTTAATAAAATTCAAACAAGTAATTTGGCATAAACATTCCACTTTTTCGCAGGAAAAGACAGACATCATGACAACATTGACTGGCTATAACTGCAACACGAAGACACAACACACTTCACTTAGCTTTAATGTCAAAAGCCCTAACAAAATCTCTTATAATAAAATATCTGAATATGGTACCTAACATTAGGGGCTAACTGGGCCATGCTAACCCACCAAACTTTAACCCCTTTAACACTCAAGAAAACTGCACTTGTTGAGACATTTACTGTGGTTTGGGAAGGTGAAGCGGGTCATTTCAGCACAGCTAGTGTCACTGAATGGAATTGCAAAAACAATAATATTTTTCAAACGAGTTTTTACAAACACAACATATGTCATCCATCTGCCATGAGTTACACAAACAGTTTGTCCCACAACACTATTAGTTCAGCCAAAAGTTGACATTTTGGGCCGGTCAAACGTATAAAATTAACATAGGGTACAGAGCAACAGTGTTTACATCTTTTGGGAAAATCAATTTACTTGTAGCTGACTATTTTAAGCTGGGATTGAGAAAGTATTTCACCTTTAAATGGAGACAAAGCTCTTTTTTGGAGGGAGGACAACTTAAGATACATTTGTGAATTTATAATATATATGTTTCCTACATTTTTGCATTTTAACTGACCTGGAATTTTGACGTTTATAAGATGTTAAAAGTAGGCCGCAGTTCTGTCGCCCTCTACTGGACTAAGCGCGCAAACACACTAGCCGTAAACATGCGATGTTTTGTCGCAAAAAAAACGAACTGTCGTAAAGAATGTGCTTAGCGGCAGCCGTACACACATACACGTGTATCCAGAGGTGTTCTGAAGCTATATGTAAGTTACACACTGCGAGTGTAAATATTAGCTTTAACACAGCAATAAATATTGAAGTCCGTGTATTTGGTAGTAATTACGACTGTGAGCGGTATTTGTACGTGATATCTATTAGAATAAAAAGCTATGTTTTTGGCATATGTGAGATGGCTAACGAACATCTAATTTTTCTTACACGGGTCTCTTGCATCTGAATATATTTAAAGGTGGGTGATCGGTTATTTAGATGATAACAGATATGTAAGATTATGAATAGTCATTGTTATCAGGTCATGTGTTGTCTGTATCGGTGTTTTTTAATTATGCTTATGAAGTTACCAACATTTGCACATTTTAGGTGTTTCAATAGACTTCAGTTTATGGAGCTTCTCTAATAAAGAGATGATTAAGTGAATCAGGTGTTTCATGAGGTAGACACCCAAATTGATCATGGAAAATGTGGAAATATAAAAAAAAAAATAAAACATTGCGCTCTCCAGACTAGGGGTATATATATATATAACGTACATAGAGAAAGTTGTTTTTTTTGTAATATATATATATATATATATAATGTGTGTGTGTGTGTATATATATACACGCACACACCTTTTAATGACTTTACTTTTATTATTACCTTTGTCTTCTCTCCTCAGTTTCCATCAGGATGGCAAAAAGTTTGCGCAGCAAGTGGAGGAGAAAGATGAGAGCGGAGAAAAGAAAGAAAGTTGCACCCAAAGAACTGGCACGACTCAAAACAGTGCTGGGTCAGGGAGAGAAAGGAGAGATCACCATGAAAGATGTCGCTGAGATCGCCACCTTGGTGCCGCCTGAGAAAGTGAAGGAGAAGCCAGAGGATGTTGAGATGCAAGGAGATGGTGAGCTTTTATAGAAACATTTAGCAATTCGGCTTATATGTTGTGTCTTAGCATATTAAATGCAGATCTGTTGTTGCTTTGCAGCGGATGGTGGAAAGATGGATTTAGACACTAAACGCAATAAAAAGACAATGTTGGACGATCAAGGACGGTATCCGGTCTGGATGAACCAAAGGCATATAAAGAAGGTGAAAGCCAAACGCATGGCTACAAAAGGAAAGCCTAAGACGAAGAAGGGGCTCGCCTGGTAGATGAACTGATCTGCTTGTGCACGGACATTACGCCTGACACAGCTTTACAGGAGCTTTGCTGTGCATCTTTTACATGTGCAGTTTGTACATTTCTATGGACTGTTTATGCAATCTTCCAGTGTCTGGAAGAGCCAGACACTGTAAGTCACCCGCATTGTACTACACAACTGACTCTTCCAATGAAATATACATTTTTCCTCTCTACTTCAATCTCTCACTCTGTGGATCTGCTTTACTTTGAAGTAAAAATCCAATATACATTTCTGGGGGATGTAGTTTTATTTTGCAGTCAACAAAACTGCACAACATTGAGTCAATAAAGAGACAAGCATAAGCCAAGCCAGTGGCTTGTGTATCTCTCTATAAGGCAGCATGGTATACTTTTAGATTTAATCTCTGCACCAACCAAAATTCTTTATAATAGTAAATTTGAATTCCGCAAACAACTTAATATATTAGCACATTTGTAAATCTTCTGATTCAGTGCATAAAGGTTTAGAAAACTGGTAAGTGACATGACATTACTCATTTAAAACTATTAACAGCGTTTCATAATTACTGTAATATTTGACATCCTATTATCTGAGAGATTACATAGAATATTAGCACTTTTAAAAATCAATTTTTCATATTGTAGGACTGGGAATCAGCTAAAAAAGTAACTGAAAATTGTGACTAGTTAAACATTTAATGATCTTTTATACACTATCGTTCAAAAGTCTGGGGGCAGTATTTTTATATTTAAATGAATACTGTAATTTAGAAAAGATGCATTAAATTGATCAGAAGTAACAGTAAAAGCATGCATGTTACAAGATTTCTATTTCAAATAAATGCTGCTCTTATGAACTTACTATTCATCAAAGAATCGTGAAAAAAAATCATGGTTTCCACACAAATGTCAATCAGCACAACTGTTTTCAACATTGATAATAATGCTTTTTGAGCACCAAATCAGCATATTAGAATGATTTCAGAAGGATCATGTGACACTTAAGACTGAAGTAATGACGCTGAAAATTCAGCTTTGCATCACAGGAATAAATTACATTTTAAATACATTGAAATAAAAAAATTAAATTGTGATAATATTTCAACTATATTACTGTATTTTGATCAAATAAATGCAGCCTTGGTGAGCATAAGAGCCTTTCAAAATATTACAGACCCCAAACTTTTGAATAGTAGTGTATATAATCATATACATTTTAATCTAAAATCTTTATGGGAAAAAAAATATGAATGTCCCATGTTATTTGGTTACTAATCGTGTGCACCAAAAAGAACTTTCATTCTGTACATGTTAGTATATTGCACTTGTATATAATAAAACATGCAATAAAAATAATTGTCTGCAAGTGGCTAACAAACAAAAATGTGATCACTGATTATTAGCAACTACTGGAGCTCCACAAAAGTGGCAGGAAACAGGCCTGTGCGACCATGACACGTTCCTTTCCACCAACCCTCATCCACCATCTCAACGTTAGTGATAATGTCACCTGGCATGAAGGAGATCTCGTCACTGGCCTCTGCAAAAGTATGATTGATATTCATAATACACAGCAGACGAAACTAAAACCAAAAAAACTCAACAGAAATAAATGATGTAGCTCTGCAGAGTCAATACAATGTCAGTGAGGTATCAATCAGCTGCTATGGACTGTAATGGCTGTACGTACCTCCTTGGTAGTCATAAATGGCCGTGGCTGTATGTCCTGCTTCACCTAGTTCTTCATAGTCATTATCAGCAGCTGTAGAAGAAGCCAAACAATTAAGAATAACAGCTGTTGGCAATCACAAACATTTATAGCTGTTATAATTAGAACCATCTATTTTTTTTAATATGGCTTTGATTCCCACAGTGAACACATGTAGTAAATATCAATGTGTGTGTCAAACCTGCAGTAGCACATGAGCCAATATCCTCATAATCTTCTTCCTGGGGTACAGGGGCAGGTTCACATTCAGCATAAGTTTGCTCCTCCTCCTCTTCCTCTTCTATCGGGTCAGCTGAGCGGAACGGCAGTAATGGCGGCTCCTCATATTCAGGCTCCTCCTCTACCTGAAACACACACCGAGCAGATGATGATCAATTATCTCAGTATATGTGCTTAAAATGATTATGACAGTTCATTACTTGTCTTGAAACAGAACAGTACAGAAGAATCAACAACTAAACTAGATTTTCAGAAGAAAATTGGAGGCCCTTGCTAGGGTTGTTGCTTACTGGTCCAAGATACATTTCTATAATTTTACAGTCCTTAGATATACTTAAGACTTCAACTCTCTTCACTTAAAGAGTGCATCAAACTTTTCTCTTCAAAAGAGCAATGAAAATATAACATTGCCTGAGCTTCTTCCTCTGGTTCATCTCTGGGAATTTCAGGCAGTCTTCTGAATGGCTCTGGGGGATTCTGGGATGCTGGCACAGGTGGTGGTCTCTGGTTCTCTTCCTCCTCTTCACGCTTGCTCTGCTCCTTAAGAGAGAAGATGACCAGCATTACAAAGTGTTCATTAGTGTGTGAAAAAGAAATGGCTGGTGTGTGGGTTGATCTATTGTTTGTCATGCATTTCTATTAAAAGTGTAGCGAGCATGTCTATATATAGATATATATAGATATGTATGGGTATTAAGACAAACGTGAACCTCCTGTTTGCGTTGTGCCTCTTCTTGTTCTCTCTTCTCTCGAGCGAGTCTTCTGACTCTCTCCTCATCTGCTCTCTTTCTATTCTCCTCATCTGAGGCCTTCGCCATGTTCTCAAAGCGAGCCTTAAGGTTTCCAGCTCCTACACTTGCTATAAACACCAGAAAGAGAAGAATCTACTGAGTTCCTGAAAAGTATATGGACCCTTTATCAACACATTTAAAATGTACGAATGTCACTGCATTACTACTCAAAAGCAATCACTTCAAATGTAACGTTTCCATGTATATATGTACAGCAAACACTCACAGGCCTCAAAAGCCTGAGGCTTTTCATAAGGTGATGATGGTGACTCCATATCACTGAATGAAGCTGCACTCTGTGGAAAAAAATTAAATAACTCAATGTACATTCACTGGGAAACTGTCAAACATTTCTTGAAACTTCCATAATAATGCTATACAATTCATGTGAAATGTATACCTTATCCATGCGATCTGCTTCGACTCCATAACGTCCTCCAAAACCCTTTGCATAGTCTGAAATCAATAAGAACATATATATTTAGTATTATGTAAAACAGACCAAAAATGTGTTGCATCTCTAGCTTTAGCTGTCAGTTAGAAACATCACACTTTGTGGTGCTAAACACCAGGGCCCTCAGAAAAGTGCTTAAATTATGACCTAGCCCTGGGGCCACTCACAAAAGATGATACAGCGAAAGATAATCACTAGATTTGTAGTCAAAAAAGGAAGAAAGGGAGCCACTAGTTGTGGCAGGAGGCTCCAAAGTTGAGTTCCCAGGGCCCTCAATGGACATACAGGTGCATCTCAATAAATTAGAATGTCGTGGAAAAATTCATTTATTTCAGTAATTCAACTCAAATTGTGAAACTCGTGTATTAAATAAATTCAATGCACAC
>NW_015542495.1:1801181-1830983 GCF_001515605.1 Sinocyclocheilus anshuiensis
ACATACTTTCCAGAAGGCCAACAATTCACTAAAAATGTTTTTTTTTATTGGTCTTATGAAGTATTCTAATTTGTTGAGATAGTGAATTGGTGGGTTTTTGTTAAATGTGAGCCAAAATCATCACAATTAAAAGAACCATAGACTTAAACTACTTCAGTCTGTGTGCATTGAATGTATTTAATACACGAGTTTCACAATTTGAGTTGAATTACTGAAATAAATGAACTTTTCCATGACATTCTAATTTATTGAGATGCACCTGTACGTTCAGAAATAGATACCGGGTGATGTGACGCTAATGCAGCTCATGCGGCAAAAAACACATCAGAATAAATATGAAGGTGGGTTTTGAAAGAGTTTTCCATTAGTCAAGTGATCTCAGGGAATATTTATGGTACCTTTCTGTGACTGATGTTTCTCTGTTTCTCCTTTATAGTCATAACCCAAAGCAGCCTTGTCAACCTTTTCTTTTTCCACTCCGTATTTTCCCCCGAAGCCTTTTGCGTAGTCTGCGAGATGTTTAGAAAACAGAATTATACTTTATAAACTATTCCTCCACCAAAAGGAGGCAAATATAAGGATCGAGGACCAAGATGTTGGTCCATATAACAGCAGAGATTGACTGAAATGACCTTTCTGTGACTGATGTTTCTCTGTTTCTCCTTTGTAGTCGTAACCCAGAGCAGCCTTGTCAACCTTTTCTTTTTCCACACCGTATTTCCCCCCGAAGCCTTTTGCGTAGTCTGCGAGATGTTCAGAAAACAGAATTTTGCTTTATAAACTATTCATCCACCAAAATGAGACCAAAACATGGATTGAGGACCAGGATGCAGACCTTTCTGTGACTGGTGTTTCTCAGTCTCGCCTTTATAATCGTAACCAACTGCGGCCTTGTCAACCCTTTCTTTCTGCACACCATACTTGCCACCAAAACCTTTAGCATGATCTTATGAACAGTAAAGAAGTGATTGTTATATGAAGCACAGAAAAATAGAGAAGATGATGCATAGAACATAGATGCCTGAACTTCTGGATTTGACATGTTTGAAAAGTACCTTTCTGAGATGCATGCTGCTGTACCTCACCCTTATACTCATAGTTCATGGCAGACTGTGATAAATCAGTGATAAAAGGCAAAGAAAATAAAATATCAATTCATGTATTTATATTATACAATCACATGAGAGAGTTTCTAACCTTGTCCACACGGTCCTTCTGTACACCAAATTTTCCACCGAAACCCTTCGCTGCATCTGTCTGGGATGAGTGCTTTTCTACCTCTGCCACATAGCTGTGCCCTAAAGCACCCTGGGAAAATTCAACACATCGTTTTCTTTTAATTAAAACCATCCAACAAATAGTGATTGGTGTCACTGACATCAAACCTGGTGCAATGTGTTTTTAAACAGCAAGCTTGAATATTCATATATGCAGAGTTTGCACTCCTGTGGAGAGTTTTAGACGTTTTAGACGTAAGGTGCGTTCTCATCAAGCGGCAACCGTCCGGTCTCTCTCGTGAAACCAACACGGAAGTGACTAAAGCTGCAATTCATCGACTGACCGCTAGAGGCTGGCTCCAAAAGGGATTCATTCCCATAGCCTCCCCATGTTAAAATGCCCAACTTTACAGCAGAAAAAAGTATGTTTACAGCCTGGTACAAAAAGCGTTTTTGGTGTATATAGCTAATTTTGCCCTTCATGACAACTGTGAGGGGGGTGAATTTTTTTATAACTCATCCGTTTAAATTATATTAAGCCTTAAAGTTCTGCATAATTAAGGGCGTGGCCACTTGAGTGACAGGTGGATTGCCGCTGCTGTCACCACGGTCGAGCTAGGTGGGCGTGGTTTCAGCAACCAGCTCCCGCCCCTTTGCCCATTTTCGATTATCCGGGAGTGACGCGCAGCCAAGATGGCGATGGCCGGCTCCACCCACTCTGAGCTTCAAAAACGCTGTTCAGAAATCTACGGGTGGCGTCACGGACACTACGTCCATGTTTTCATACAGTCTATGGTTCTCATTAGTGAATTTAGTGGGCAAAAAGAGAGGTATATTGTCTACAGTGTAGCTATATATGAAGCACAGTTCACATAGAAGTGACTTTCAAACCCAGCAGCCTGTTCTTTTAAGTCTAACCTTGTCCATTCTGTCTTTCTCAACTCCAAATTTCCCTCCATAGCCGTAAGAGGCTTTAGGGCCCTGGTCCAGCTCTTTCTTTTTAACCACCTCGTGTTCCCGAGACACATTCTGCCTGAGCTCTGCAATGCTACACACAAACACAGGCACATTGCATGTTACTACATGCTGCATATTACCATGGAATGTAATGGCACTTTTGTTATGCACTCAACTCTTTGCACTTGTTTATGGTGCTTCTCATTTATATTTTTTAACATTATTACTGTAAATAATACAGATGTATCTTATATTTAAAATGCAGTGTGTCAGTGCAACATCTTATTCAGATTCTGACATGATGTAGGCTTGAAATGATCAGTCCATATTTGGAAATGCAACTCATGTCGGCAGCATTTCTACTTCCTATTTCCTCTCTGCAGAGAGTCACTCTTTTTAGCAGTGCTTTCAGTTCAATGCAACATGGTGCCATTAAACCAACCTGCTATATTATTATACTATCTCAAATCTGTAGATCTATTCAACTTTTCTATAACATGTAGCATCTCTAACTGTTACCTGATGTGTTCTTTTCGACCTGATCCTTCTATGGTTCTGGAACCCCATCTCTGCTCCTGCTCTGATACATCATTCTGATAACACAGACACATTTTCATTTATACAATAATAAATAATAAAATGTGTTATGTTTTAAGAAAACCTACCTCTAAACAACTCATTTAGATTAGCACCTTGCATTTATTTTCAGGTCTGCTTACCTCAAAATTCGGATCTGTTTCCCAGTCGTCCCCCTCCGATTCGACCTTCACATTAACATCATGTCCCACCACAGATTTCCACATCTGTAGAAAGAGACAAGCAAAGATGTCATGGCTCGTTACAAAACTATACAGAGTATTGAATGCATTATGCTCAAAATGCATCAATAAACATAACAAATATTTACGGATACAGTATGATGCATGAATAAATGTATCACTAAGTGACTGATTCTAATCATCTTGTAGTAAACTTGCAAATTGACTATTTTACAACTGCTCTGCTGTGTCATCAAGAGAGTAAAACATCAGGATCACAGCTTGAAGTTGTAATTCTACATATTTTTAAGTAATTCCACATCTTTTAGATTTTTATGGAAATCTAGAATACCTAGAATGTCTTCATAAACAAAACAAGTGTTAATGCACTTTGCAAGTTCCTCATTTTTCTAGAGCATCAGACGGAATTCTGTACAAGTTCACGACTAAAAACAAACTTTACACTTTAATTTCAACAATAATCAAGACCATAACTGTAATGCAAGCACAGCAAAGTTACAGATAATGTACAGAAATGTATAAATTTGACTTCCTGCAACGAAAAAAGTTTTGGCAACTCGCACGATACATCAACCACTTCCTGATTAAAATTCATTGCGTTTTTCTGTATGAATCGTATTAACAATATAAGCAGATAACAATGGCCACTCACGTTTTAATGCTTTTTTTCTTCTTTTTCCTCCGTCTTTTTGTCTTTAAGTATTAGTATCAGCGTCAGCGCGAGACAAACGGCAGATCAGAATGCGCGCCGCTTACTGCAGGAGAAGAGGCGTCGGGCACGCGCTCACGCGCAGCTGAGAACCACCTGTGCATTTCTGAGCGGTTAAATTAAAGCACAAAAACACTCTGAAATACTCATCTTAATTTTATGTTTGGTCCAAATGCCTCAAAATACGAATTAATTAATATGTAATATAAGTAGTATTGCATTTTTATGATTCTTGTGTTTATTTATGAAATATAAAATGTTATGTTTGGGTCAGATGTGAACCAAAGGGGGTTGCTGTGGTGGTTCTTTGGTGGATGGTTGCGTTTTGGGTCGTTTCTAGGATGTTTTGGGTGGTTGTTAGACCACTGGTAGACAATCACTGTTGTGATTATCCGGGAGTGACGCGCAGCCAAGATGGCGATGGCCGGCTCCACCCACTCTGAGCTTCAAAAACGCTGTTCAGAAATCTACGGGTGGCGTCACGGACACTACGTCCATGTTTTCATACAGTCTATGGTTCTCATTAGTGAATTTAGTGGGCAAAAAGAGAGGTATATTGTCTACAGTGTAGCTATATATGAAGCACAGTTCACATAGAAGTGACTTTCAAACCCAGCAGCCTGTTCTTTTAAGTCTAACCTTGTCCATTCTGTCTTTCTCAACTCCAAATTTCCCTCCATAGCCGTAAGAGGCTTTAGGGCCCTGGTCCAGCTCTTTCTTTTTAACCACCTCGTGTTCCCGAGACACATTCTGCCTGAGCTCTGCAATGCTACACACAAACACAGGCACATTGCATGTTACTACATGCTGCATATTACCATGGAATGTAATGGCACTTTTGTTATGCACTCAACTCTTTGCATTTATATTTTTTAACATTATTACTGTAAATAATACAGATGTATCTTATATTTAAAATGCAGTGTGTCAGTGCAACATCTTATTCAGATTCTGACATGATGTAGGCTTGAAATGATCAGTCCATATTTGGAAATGCAACTCATGTCGGCAGCATTTCTACTTCCTATTTCCTCTCTGCAGACAGTCACTCTTTTTAGCAGTGCTTTCAGTTCAATGCAACATGGTGCCATTAAACCAACCTGCTATATTATTATACTATCTCAAATCTGTAGATCTATTCAACTTTTCTATAACATGTAGCATCTCTAACTGTTACCTGATGTGTTCTTTTCGACCTGATCCTTCTATGGTTCTGGAACCCCATCTCTGCTCCTGCTCTGATACATCATTCTGATAACACAGACACATTTTCATTTATACAATAATAAATAATAAAATGTGTTATGTTTTAAGAAAACCTACCTCTAAACAACTCATTTAGATTAGCACCTTGCATTTATTTTCAGGTCTGCTTACCTCAAAATTCGGATCTGTTTCCCAGTCGTCCCCCTCCGATTCGACCTTCACATTAACATCATGTCCCACCACAGATTTCCACATCTGTAGAAAGAGACAAGCAAAGATGTCATGGCTCGTTACAAAACTATACAGAGTATTGAATGCATTATGCTCAAAATGCATCAATAAACATAACAAATATTTACGGATACAGTATGATGCATGAATAAATGTATCACTAAGTGACTGATTCTAATCTGCATATTACCATGGAATGTAATGGCACTTTTGTTATGCACTCAACTCTTTGCACTTGTTTATGGTGCTTCTCATTTATATTTTTTAACATTATTACTGTAAATAATACAGATGTATCTTATATTTAAAATGCAGTGTGTCAGTGCAACATCTTATTCCGCTTCTGACATGATGTAGGCTTGAAATGATCAGTCCATATTTGGAAATGCAACTCATGTCGGCAGCATTTCTACTTCCTATTTCCTCTCTGCAGAGAGTCACTCTTTTTAGCAGTGCTTTCAGTTCAATGCAACATGGTGCCATTAAACCAACCTGCTATATTATTATACTATCTCAAATCTGTAGATCTATTCAACTTTTCTATAACATGTAGCATCTCTAACTGTTACCTGATGTGTTCTTTTCGACCTGATCCTTCTATGGTTCTGGAACCCCATCTCTGCTCCTGCTCTGATACATCATTCTGATAACACAGACACATTTTCATTTATACAATAATAAATAATAAAATGTGTTATGTTTTAAGAAAACCTACCTCTAAACAACTCATTTAGATTAGCACCTTGCATTTATTTTCAGGTCTGCTTACCTCAAAATTCGGATCTGTTTCCCAGTCGTCCCCCTCCGATTCGACCTTCACATTAACATCATGTCCCACCACAGATTTCCACATCTGTAGAAAGAGACAAGCAAAGATGTCATGGCTCGTTACAAAACTATACAGAGTATTGAATGCATTATGCTCAAAATGCATCAATAAACATAACAAATATTTACGGATACAGTATGATGCATGAATAAATGTATCACTAAGTGACTGATTCTAATCATCTTGTAGTAAACTTGCAAATTGACTATTTTACAACTGCTCTGCTGTGTCATCAAGAGAGTAAAACATCAGGATCACAGCTTGAAGTTGTAATTCTACATATTTTTAAGTAATTCCACATCTTTTAGATTTTTATGGAAATCTAGAATACCTAGAATGTCTTCATAAACAAAACAAGTGTTAATGCACTTTGCAAGTTCCTCATTTTTCTAGAACGTCAGATGGAAATGTTTACACGTTCACGACTAAAAAGCTTCACACTTTAATTTCAACAACAATCAAGACCATGAACACTGTAATGCAAGCACAGTAACGTACAGATAATGTACAGAAATATATAACTTTGACTTCCTGAAACGAAAAAGTTTTGGCAACTTGCGTTGTATCAACCACTTCCTGATTAAAAGTAGATGCGTTTTTCTTGATTCATCGTTATTAACAATATGAGCAGATAACAATGGTTACTCACGTTTTAATGCTTTTTTCCTCGGCGTTTTGTCCGATAAATGTTAATTTCAGTGTCAGGGTGAGGCGACACAGGGGGAGATCAGACCTGCGCTCGAATGACTGACTGCAGAAGAAGAAGCGGCGGACACGCCTTCACGCGCAGCTGAGTCCTAACTGTGCATTGTTGACCCGTTAAAGCATAGAAATACACTAAAATACTCATCTTCATTTTTTTAGTTGGTCCAAATACCTCAAAACACAGACTAATTAATATGTAATATAAGCATTATGATTCTTGTATTTATGAAATTTTGTGTTTGCAAACACAAAATTTCATAAATACAAGATTCTGAACAGATTCTGAACCATAGGTGGTTGCTTTCCTGGATGGTTGGGGTCGTTTTGCGCATTTGCTAGGATGTTTTGGGTGGTTGCTAGACCACTGGTAGACGATCACTGTTGTTTGGAGTGGTTGGTGAAGCATTGTGGTTAGTTTTCACCATTGGTAAGTTTGCTAGTGCGTTTTTAAATTGCTTTATGAAGTCAGCCCAGTCTCTATGACCTTGTCCTCATCTCTGGATGTGTGGGGATCCTTTTCGATGCTAATTTCAATGCTACTTTAGAAAAGTAGAATCCCCAGTCTAATTTGGGATTTATTTTCATTTACAGTGGTGGCCAAAATGATTAGAACACTAGTATTTTCACCAGCTAAAAAATGGTTTGAAGTCAGTAATTTCTATCTTTTGCTGTAGTGTGTCAGTAGGAAATATCAGTTCACATTTCCAAACATTCATTTTGCCATTCATTGTAATAATCCAGTGAGATTTTTGTTTGCACAAGAAGTCTGACAGCAGCCAGTGCTCCACACAGAGATCTGATCTGATCATCATCCAGTCTGTCTGGAATGACATGAAGAAACAGAACAAACTGAGAGAGTAAATCCAGAAGAACTGTGGCAACGTCTGCAATGATTCAAGAAACCTACCCGCAAAGCTACCTGAAAACTCTGCGCAAGTGCACTGAGGGCAAAAGCTGCTTCAAACGCAAAGGATGGTCACACCAAATGTTGATTTAATTTAGTTAATAGAAGTTAATTGATAAAGAAAATCTATTTATGATTGTCTATTTATTAAATCTTGCTGCAATGGCACCACCATGTCCAAAAACTCATTGTATCATGCAGTCACACACCAGATGTGCCTCTTCCCATAAATAGACTTTATTTCCAAAAAATAGCCCCTACAACAGGGTAGCAGGAGGGAGAGGAAGGATCATTTATACAGACTTTACAGATAAAACACTCACTGGGCTGTTCTTAAAATCTCACTGTAAATAGAGACAATATTTCAACCACAATCTAAACCATCCCTATATAGCCCAGACAGATCAGAGTGACAGTAGTTAAGTGAGAATAGGATGTCCAGTTCTGGCTCAGAAAACTGGAAATAAGCAGAACATGAATGATTTGATGAAGCGTTTTATACTTGAAACAGAATCAAAATCTAAAGAAATTCAAAGTATTTCATTTACGTCTTTAAGGGTGAATAAAAGCAATAGTAGTCCAGATGTAAAGAACATGATGTGTAGTGTGTTACAGAAAATAAACACCAACAAAACAAACAAATAAACCGAAAAACCACCAATTAAAATGAACAAATATAAATGACAGTATTGCACCAAGCTGGCAAACTAGTCGGCCATGAAAGGAAACAGTCAGCACACTAGGACACTTCTAGAAGACTTTTGACGTCTTGCCATGCAGACGCATCCAGTATCTGTATCAGCTTCGCCGTTAGATTACATCTGAATGCTATGACTTTGCAGAAATAGAGATATCAGGAAAGAAAACTAATTACAGGAATCTGGAATGTGGTCAAAATAAGTTGTCTACCTTTATGCATTTGACAGGCAATGTGAAAGACCCTTAAATTGACAGATGCTGACATTGTCAACTTCATCTACTTTTCCAGACGCTTAAAAATTCCTTCATTAATTTGGGCTTTCTTAAAGGGTATAATAATGTTCTTGAGGAAGTGCGGGTAGTGCTCTAGTGTTACTAGTCTGGACAAGCCCCATTAAAACTGGGTGGAAATTATTTTTTGTCAGAACGCTCTGAAAAAAAAAAAAAAAAGAACACAAACAGATCAGATGTAACTTTGGTAATTAAGCAAGGAAACTTATTCATAGAAGAATGTAAATTGACCCTGTGTTAAATAATGTGTCCATTTGTTTTGTATAATAAGTGAATGAGCATGTAACTGTCTCTCTCTCACAGATATCCTCCCATGCATAGCAGCAACAGCACGTGAACAGTCAGCAGGTAGAGTGACACCAGCAGAGGGGTTCGCTGACGAGAGCAGAAGGCAACTCGCAGCATCCGCAGTAGCCCAGGTCCACCACTACGAGTCTAAGGTAAAAAAGAAGATACATCTAAAAAATATATCCTATATATGATTAGATAAAAAAAACTCAGGCTTTAATAATAAAATAATACATTAAATCAGAAATTTGATTTGTAATAGCATGTTTAGCATCTAAAAAATATAAACTATATATGATTAGATAAAAAAACTCAGGCTTTAATAATAAAATAATACATTAAATCAGAAATTTGATTTGTAATAGCATGTTTATGCGTGTTAAAACAATGGCATTGAGGGGTTGTTTACCCGTGTAACGGCGCCCTCTGGAGGCTCAATAAGTACAGCCGTCTCTGACATCATGGCTTCAGATGCTGTCTGCCACTCCCCCTGTGTATAGCTGTAAATGAAGAAGTTAAATTGTAATATTTAGTTTTTAAATGTGAAAAGTGAGGCATGAAATATGTGAATAAAAACTGCAGTTGGTCCATATGCAGTGGCCCCAAAAGTTACGTAGTTCAGTAAAGCTCCAGATGATTTGGTTTGATATTCTGTATCTAAAACAATGACATGACAATTTATGTGTCTTGTATTCTATATTTCACACTAAAGCAGTCTGCAGCAATAACGCCTAGAGCCAGGGGCAGTGAGTTAATCTTAATCTGAGATAAGTGTCAAACCATTTGAGTTGATCCTGTGCAGCGATGAGCTGCTCCTCTACTCTGAGTCTCTGTTCTGACTCCTCATCCAGCCTAAAAGAAACACACACACAGTTGAAGAGTTACTGTACAGCATAGGTATTATACAATACAATAGCCATTGATTAAAAAAGGAAATCGATAAGACTGATAGGAAAAAAGACCAAACAGAGAAGAAAATCAATTTTATTACAGTGTTCAAACACGTGTTGTACATATCACATGCGTAAAATTCCTTTCAAATACAGTATTAGTAGCATGTTAGCTATTAGCTGGAGTATTATCTACAACTGCTATCAATGCAGTTTGTGGCACAGGTGCTAAAGAGATTGACAGCATGCAACTGTGGATCAGTATAATTAATGATAAGACTAAACTTGGCAGCAGTACCTTCTCTGGAGTTCAATGCACTCAGCTTTAAAGCCCTCGTTGTGCTCTAGAGGGCCACCAGGGGCAGCGTCTACTGCAAGGCTTCCCTAAGGGACAAAGAAAGTAGTATTGAATGCCTTATACACTAAAGACAATGCAAAAGATCAAGGACTTCTCAGATTTATACTTAAACATACAGTGGTGTTCAACAGACTCAACAGACATACTGTATTAATGAACAGGAGTACAGTGAAAAGAATACAATTAGAATAGCACAAAACAAGGCAGATCGATTAACGGAAAACAACATTCCTAGGTTGCTTTCAATATCTCATATTTGAAAATGAGACTAGAGCTTTTTACCTGTCTTTGTGTGTGCTCAAGCCGTAATTTTGATGACTGTGCTTCCTCCAGCATGGCAGTAAGCTGGCGAACCTGTTGGTCCCTTTCTGAGAGGGTGGTCAGGGTCTGCTGCTTCAAGAGCTCGACCTGGCCCTGCCAGTCCATCCTCTCAAGTCTATACATGGAAAACATTTGTAAGCAATTGTAAGAAACAGTGTTTTTCACTTTCAGTGAAGTTAGAAACTATGGTCCCTAAGTCTACTAACACTTTCGGCTAACTTCTTTGAAGATGTCTGAACAGTCGTTTTACCACACCAATATAACTGGACAGAATAAACTACGAAAGGGACCAGACTTCCAACAGTCAGAAGCATGGCTCTAAAAGACCATCACCAAAATGGCAGAGGGCAATAAATTCACGAGTCAAGTCTCACCTGAGCATTTCCAGTTCTTGCTTATATCTGTCCATCTGTGCATCTCTATGCCTCATCTCTGCCATGATCTTTTCCTCTTGCTCCCCTGCCCTTCTTCTCTCATCCTCCAGAGCCTGAGTAAGCCTGGATAGTTCACCTGATCCAAGTCGATCCAATTCAGACCGCTGCAAGTGCAGCTGTTCCAACTGAGGTGCGATTAACAGGTTGCAAATGTTATTAGAAGAAGGCAGGATGCAAAAACTAAGACATAGGTGGTAACATTTTAGTATAGGGACTAATTCTCACTATTAACTAGTTGCTTATTAGCATGCCTATTATTAACATATTGGCTGCTTATTAGTACTTATAAAGCACATATTCTGTATGACCATATTCTACATCCCTAATCCTACCCAATACCTAAACTTAACAACTACCTTACTAATTATTAATAAGCAGCAAATGAGGAGTTTATTGAGGCAAAAGTCATAGTTAATGGTTTGTTAATAGCGAGAATTGGACCTTAAAATAAAATGTGACCACTTAGGTTTCCAATAAATGATCAAGTAATTAATAACATACCATTCTTTCTCTGTCATTTTGCAGTGCTGACAGGGCATTTTTTAGGCTCCACACTTCTCCTTTGGAGCCACTTGGAGGAGAAGCTGGGTGACCCGTTCGGTTTATCTCATCTAAACGGAGACGCAGCTCCTTGGCCTCATTGACAGCCTGATCTCTTGCATCCTGCAGAGAGGTCATGGCTTGACCAAAAGACTGATTCTGAGCTCGAAGCTGAGAGGCTGCTTCCCTCTCCTCCAGAAGCTGCTGCTCCATCATCAACAGGTCCCGTGCCAACTCTGCAACCCTTTCCTCTGCTGTTTCAGCTTCAGTGCGCAGAACACCACCTTCCCAGCGCAGCTCCTTCAACTCTTTGCTGTGGACTGCCTGGGTCTCCTTCTCCAATTCCAAGGTCTCCTCCAAGGTGGCGATGCACTTTCTAGCAGCTTGGAGCTGTTCCCTCAGCTTCTCTACCTCGGCCCCTGGTGCATCTTGCTTATCGGCTCTAACAATCCCTTCACTGGCTTGGCTCAAGATCTCCTGCTCCAATGGAGGTACCTTTCCTTGTGCAACATCTTTTACAAGAGCCTGAATTTGGCTCTTGAGATCTTCTTTCTCTCTCTCCAGGAAACTGATGCGCTCTACTTGGGTAGTAAGAATCTGCTTGTGCTGGGAGTCCTTCATAGCAAGAACCTGGTTCAGGTCATTTCTGTAGCCATGAAGTTGGGCAGCCAGTTTGGCATTCTCAGCATTGAGGTCATCCCGCTGTGACAACAAGGCTCGAATCTCCTCCTTTAAACTGTTGTTTTCACCTGCAGCCTCTTGGATCAGACTGTCCTTGTCCATCATAACCTGAGAGAACATGAGACCAAGGACGAGTCAGAATTCAAAAAGATAGGCTACTTTATACAAATTAATTAATGCAAATTAGTTTATATTTTTAAAATATAATCTATTTCGAGCAACATTACCTGGAGATGTCTTTCCTCTAGCTGCTTGTATTGGCTGAGCACTCTGTCTCTGTCATCCTGCAGGGAGCCCATAGCCTTGGTAAAGGACTCAAGTTGAGCTCTGCTCTGGAAGGTGTCCTCCTCAGCCTTACGAAGCCTTTCTTCTAAACTACGCAACTCCTCTCTCTTCTTCTCCAGCTCTTTCTCTGCCATCTCGGCCCTTCCATCTGCATCCTTCCTAGCCTCCTCTACAGCCTAAAAGAAGAGAAAGAGTATATATCATTTTATGGTATTAAATTCCCTACAATGAGATTAATGAATATGCATGTGTTTGTTTCAGAAACTTTATTTTCAGAATATTAAGTACCTGTGTCACAGCTTGCTCCTTCTCACCAAGGAGCTCCATTTCCCTCTTCTCCTTCTCATCCAATGCTGCCTGAAGATTGTCAGTAAGATTCTTTGAAGATGCCAGGTCTGTTTCCAGTTGCTCCAGCCTCAAGCATAGTCTCCTTTCTTCTGTCTCCCTTTCTTTGATCACTGCACGTGCCTCATTAGCATCACTCTGAAGCTTGTCTACTGCTTCTTCTAAAGCTTTGGTCCGGTGCCGTAGTCCCTCTGCCTCTGTCTCCAGGGTAGTCAGCTGGGAACGAGTTTGGGTCAGGTTGGTCTCTACCAGAGCGAGGTTCTGCTGCAGATCCCCTCTTTCTTTCTCAAGAGCTGCAAAGCTTTCATTATGTTTCTTTTCTGCCTCAGACAGCTCTAGCTGTAGGTTCTCTTCCGCCTTTTGCATTCTGCAAACATACAGAAATTCATTATTTAAAATATACTTTAAGTTGAAGTAAAATTTCCAGAAATTAATAAAACTTTTTTTTACAAAATACAAGAGAAAACAAACCTTTCCAATAAACTCTGCAGCTCCTCTTTTTGGGTGGTCTCCCTCTGGAGTTGCTCAGCAAGTTCTTTAGCACGGGTCTCAGCCTCCTGAACATCAGCCTCCTTTTCTTGTAGCTCGCTATGAAAACGACTCTCCCATTGCTTGGCCTCATCCAGCACTCGATCACGGTCATCCTGCAGGGACGACATGGAGCGCGAAAAGGCTGCTAACCGAGCAAGTGCTTCATCCAGACGTGCCTGCATTTCCTGGGCATGCCTGTCTGCGGCCTCAGCAATACTCCTTGCCTTAAGAGTTGCCTCTTCCTCCCTCTCCTGCTCCCGGTAAGACTTCTCCAGTCTTAATTCCATCTGTTTAAGCTCGGCTCCAAGGCGATACCTGACTTCATCCAGGGTACGCTCCGCATCTGCCTTCAACTCGGCCTCTTTGCGCTGTGCCATTTGTTCAGCAGCTATTTTGTCTGCTTGGGCCTGCTTTGCTTCTTCCAGCACCATGTCCAGTTTCCCTTTACATGTTGAAAGTTCAGATGCAATACTTTTTCTGTCTTGCATAATCTTTGCAATCTCCAAGCGTGCTGCCTCAAGTTCTGCACTCACCTCATCTCTCTCCAAAGTCAATGACTTAACATCTTTACTCAGTTCACTTATTCTTTCCTGGTACTCAATCCAGTCTTTCTGTAGCTGACGAACTTCCATTTGCTTCTCCCTCAGCAGTTCCTCAAGTTGACGTGTCCTGTTTTGACTACCTTCTTTAAACCTCTGCGCTGACATCAACTTCTGCTCCAGCTCTCTTTGTTTGCCTGCCTCAGCCTCTGCCTCTGCTCTCTCTCGTTGTGCCTGCCTCATGTCCTCTTCCATCCTGGCTGCCCGGTCCCTCTCACTTGCCACCTCAGCCTCCAGCTCAGCCCGCTCTCTCTCCAGTTTCTCCAATTCCCTCTGCATGTCTGTGAGGCGATCACAACTGTCAGATGCCTCTTGCTGGTAGCGTGCAATGCTGCCATTGAGCTGAGCCAGCTGGTTCATTAACCGCTCCTCCAGGTCATCCCTTTCAGTCTCTAGGCTAGTGCAAAGTTCTTGCAGTTGGGTCTCTTTCGTAGAGAGCTCTTCCTTCTGGAGCCACTCTCTTTCTGAAGACTCCTGAAGTTGCTGCTTGAGGGAAGCAAACTCTGCACCCAGCGTTGACTCTTGCTTGTTTCTGGATTCAATGTGATATTCAAGAGCAGCTTCAAGTTCCCTTATCTTATTCTCTGCTGTTTTGAGAGAGGTTTCCAGTTCCTTGAGCCTCACCTCTGTTTGAGCAGTCATCTCAACATTTGCTTGCACTTCTTGTTCAAGAGCAGTACCAATGGATTCCAATGGCTTAGTGGGATTGGCCTCTGGGGGAATACTATCACTCTGGTACTCTTGAATTTCGATTAAATCAGGACTTCTCTGCTGTGTGACAATTTTAACCTCATTAATGGTTTCCACGGAGCATGTGTCCAGGTTCTCACTGCCCTTTTTGTCAATGTCCTCAGCCAAACGCTGTCTCAACTCATCAGCTTCATGCTCCAAAGAGTTCTTTCCATCCATAACAATATTATTTGTTTTCAAGGTCTCAAGCTCTTGTTTCAGCTCAGTATCTGTATGTTTGGTCAATTTCTTCTCTTCCTGCTCCCTGAGCCTTTCATTCTCCTCCTCCAGATCCATAATCTTCTGATGCTTAACCTTGGCAAACTTTCTCATTTTTTCTTTCACAACATCCACCTCCTTCATAGCTTCCTCAGCTAGCCTCTCAGCCTCTTGTCTAGCTGCCTCATGAGCTCGTGCCTTGGCTGCTAACTCCTGCCTCTCTTGTCGAGCAGCTTCAAGCACTCGTCTCACTCGTTCAGCCTCATCACTTACATTTTCATATGACTTGAGGAGGGATTCATACTCTTCTTTCATACTTTGCACCTTTTCTTCCAGCTGTCTGCACACTTGTTTGGATTCCTCTTTGGCACTCTCAGCCTGACGTTTACATGCATCCTTCTCATTCAAAACACCCTCCATGGCAAGTTTAAGGCTCTCACATGAGGCATGCAGACTCTGGTTTTCCAACAAAGTTCGATCCACCTCTTCAATTAACTTCTCCCTCTCTTCTCTTGACTTGTTCAGCTCCACCTCTATTAACTCCAGTTTCTGTTGTAGCTCCAATCTGATCTTCTCAGCAGCGGTCTGTTCCTCCTTTAGCACCTGTTTCTCTTTGAGCGCCGCCTTACGTGACACAAGAGCAGCCTGCAGTTTGCGTTGAAGCTGTTGGAGTTTGGCACTATTATCCTTCTCGTCTTCCTCACGTTGTGGCATTTCTGCTTCCAGTTTTTGAACCTTATCTTGCTCAGCTTTAAGCCATTCTTGTAGGGAAGCAATCCTCTGATCTTTCTCCAGTACAGTTTCCTGCATCTTAAGTAAAAGGGAACTTTGTTCACTAAGCTGTTGGCTTAAATCAACAATCTCATCAGTCTTGTTTTTAAGAAATTGCTTAAATTCTTCCACTTCTGACTGAAGTGCTTTGATTGGGGACTCAGCATCTGAGATGCTTCTTTTAGCTGCTTCCCAAGCCTCATCCACCTCCGCTTTCAGCTTCTCTGCATTAGCTTCGGCTCTCTGACATTTCTCCCTAAGAGCCTCCATTTCCTCAGTGAGAGCATCAATCTGCCTCTCCTTTTCTCTCAAGGCTTCAAGTTCTTTGCAAAGCTCTTTGAATTTGCTATCAGTGAGTGATTGAGAGGATTGGCTCTCTTGTAGGCGCACCTCAAATTCTGCACGAGCAGCCTGCTCAACTCTTAATTCCTCCTGGAGAGCATTTATAATGTCCTCATGATCTTTTACCATGGGCTGTTGAGATTGCTCACCAGGTTTATGTTGTTGTGTCTCAGTTTCAGCTGAAGTAAAATCCACCCAGTCCTCCTGAACCCAATCATTTGTCTCTGGTTTCTCTAGATTTTGTGTAGCAGACCCAACATTCCTCTCCACATTCACACTCACCACTTTATTTGTATCATTCTTTGATTCTAGCAGACCCTCAAGCTCCACAATATGATTCAACAACCCAGTTTTTTCTCTCTCTTCAGTTTGGAGGCGTTCAAAAAGGTCACTGTACTCTTTCTGTTGTTTCATCTGCTCAAGATGATGGCGATCTTTCTCTTGAGCTTTCACAACAGCGTCCTCATGATCATCAGTAGCTTCCTGAAGCTTTTTATGCAATATTTCAATGTCAGATTCCATGGACGCTATCTGTGAAAGAAGCCTATTTTTGTCCTCAGCCATCTGTGACATTTGTTGTTCATTTAGTTGTACATACTGCTCAGTCAAATGTTCTATTTC
Source organism: Sinocyclocheilus anshuiensis (assembly GCF_001515605.1). Classification (NCBI taxonomy): domain Eukaryota; kingdom Metazoa; phylum Chordata; class Actinopteri; order Cypriniformes; family Cyprinidae; genus Sinocyclocheilus; species Sinocyclocheilus anshuiensis. The sequence continues at coordinate 1,817,663 of NW_015542495.1, forward strand.
TGCACGTGACTCAGTCAATGCATGATCTTGGTTACTGATTTTTTGTTTCAGACTTATTAAGGTCTCTTCTTTTATATTTAAGTCATCTCTGGTCTCTTGCAACAAAACATCAAGTCTCTGTATTTCTTTCTCTTTGTCCTTAATTTCATTTTTGAACTGAAGTGTTATTTCCTCATTACCATCCCTTTCCTTTTCTTCCCTGCTCTCAGCCTCCTTCTCAAAGTCTGCAACTTTTTTAATCAATTCTTTCCGCTGTATAAGAGCTGCCTGCAGCTTTCTCTTGACCTGTTCTCCATCTTTCTTCACGGCAGCTATTTGAGTATTCAAGTCATCATTCTCCTTTTGTAAAGCAACAAGCTCCTCACATTCTGCTGTTTTATCCTCTATGAGTTTCAGCTGGTCATCCCTGACACTCTCAAGTTCATGTATTTGCTCTTTTAGCTTTTTGACTTCACTGGATACTGCAAACTTTTCCTCTCCAGCCTGGAGTAGTTTGGCAGTCATGCTTTCATTGAGTTCCATCATCTCCTGGTCTTTCTGTGAAAGACACTTTCGTAGACCTTCCAGCTCAGCAGTCCTGTCAATGAGAGCAGCTTTTGCCATATCAGCCTCCTGAGAGACATGCACTAACCTGCCCTCCATGTCCACAAACTTCTGCTCTAGTTCGGAGGAAGTGAGCTCTCTGTCCTCTAGTTGAGCAGCCAGCATTCTAGCTTGTCCTTCTTGTTCAACAAGTCTTTGATGGACTTCATCAAGGCTTGCCTGTAAGGCTTTCATCTTGTCATCTTTAGAGAAAACCTCTTCCTGCAAGTTTTCAAACTGCTCAGCAACATTTTGCCTATCTATTTTTTCTTGCTCAAACAATGCCTTAACTTCAATCAGCTCTTTCTCGTATATATTTGCCTTGGACTGAACCTCATTTTTGGAATCTGTAAGTGACTTCAATGCTTCCTCCAGCTGGAAGACTCTCTCCTGTGATTGTAAAGCTGTGTCTTTCAACTGCTGAAGCTCTCCCAGAAGTTCACTATATCTTTTCTGAATCTCTTCTGCTAAGACCTGTGCAAAAGCCTGACCAGTGCTTGAATCTGTATTTAGCAGACCTCCCTCCTGTTGGCCAAGACGTACCTGTACAGTTTCATGGATAACTAAAGATGGTGATTCAGCTATGCAGCTAGTTGATGCAACATGCTCTTCGCAGGTCTCTTCCCAAGATTGTGTGGATAAGCGTAATGAGGCAAAGTCCTGAATTTGGGGCACCCACTCTTGAGTCCCATCTTGGTTAACTGCCAGCTAAGAGTCCAGCTACTATGAGCCACCTCTGAGTCACTGCTTGTCACCATCTCATCCGAGGAGGTACCCTTTGATTCTCCAGGAGACTCAGGCTGGGGTGCTATAAGCTCAGGGCTACTCTCATTGCCAGCAGAGACAGACAGAACAGATGTGTCAACTGCCACAAGTGTTGTCTCTTCCTCTTGTGTGCCCTCAAGAACCTCAGACAGAGCTGTAGAGTTGTCGTGCAACCCAGCGATGTCCTCTCTGCTCGGGCTGTCGGCTCTTTCCTCCTCTGGAATAGTTTTGCCTGTAGAGAGTGACAGTTTTTCTTTGAGAGTAAAGAGTTCCCTTTCTCTTTCTGCAAGCTGCTGCTCCAGAAACAGTATCTGATCTGTCTGAAATTTGTTTTCTGAACTATGTCCATCTCCACTGTTATCGGGGCACCCACTCTTGAGTCCCATCTTGGTTAACTGCCTCCAGAAGAGTCCAGCTACTATGAGCCACCTCTGAGTCACTGCTTGTCACCATCTCATCCGAGGAGGTACCCTTTGATTCTCCAGGAGACTCAGGCTGGGGTGCTATAAGCTCAGGGCTACTCTCATTGCCAGCAGAGACAGACAGAACAGATGTGTCAACTGCCACAAGTGTTGTCTCTTCCTCTTGTGTGCCCTCAAGAACCTCAGACAGAGCTGTAGAGTTGTCGTGCAACCCAGCGATGTCCTCTCTGCTCGGGCTGTCGGCTCTTTCCTCCTCTGGAATAGTTTTGCCTGTAGAGAGTGACAGTTTTTCTTTGAGAGTAAAGAGTTCCCTTTCTCTTTCTGCAAGCTGCTGCTCCAGAAACAGTATCTGATCTGTCTGAAATTTGTTTTCTGAACTATGTCCATCTCCACTGTTATCTGAGGGTAGCATTTGTGAGAAGAAAAAAAAATAATGAGACAACCATGTGAAAATCATCAAATAACTAAAAATTAAACATGAAAGATGCATCATGTAAAAAAACAAAAAACATTGTTTCAAGAATAAATCTGAAAAAAACTTCCTGTTTTTGTTTTGTGTTTTGACTGGGGGAACAGGTCTTTCTGGTTGTCCTAACTAATATCTTAACATTACAAACAAGTTTACAAACCACAACGGTAAAGGGCATGTTCTCCACTAGAGAGCAAGGCTATTATGGAAGAACATGGGACTGCTGTCACTGAAAGAAACACTGCAGTTCAAAGTACATTCAGCTACACAAGGGCAAACATTAGACTCACCCTGGTGTGTCCTGTCCAAATCTCTCACAGACAGGTCAGTCACATGATCACATAATGACTCACCAGTAACCTAGGAAAGACAGGCCCCAGTTACAACAAACAGTATGCTTACACTAATGCATGCTTATTGAGAGTGCACTGGTCAATTGAATTGCCACCATAACTGCAGGTATTTCAATGCTATTACAAACCATACCTTTATTAATACTTAATAACTGTGCCCTTATATGTGGGGGGCCAGTAATAGAAAAAAACAAATTATGAAAGTGAAGAGGATTATATCTCTGACCTGATAAGTTGTGAGACAAACCGTCTAGGCATTTGTCACCTTGCGTCTGTCGCACCAGACACAGCTTATGCTATATACTAAATGAGTTTGCCATAGCAGACGCACTGCCCTCAACAAGTACATCTTGTTCTGTGCACCAACTCCATTGCATTCATAACTTTTTTTGTCTTTGTCATTGGGTGCAAATATTATCTGATCATGCAAAGTAACAGCAGAGCTCTGTACAAAAATCCATACAACTTTAAGTATCATTCATGTCCATAGCATATATAATGCAGGACAGATTTAATACCAAGAACCCCAAGTACCTTTTTTTGAATACCTAACACCTAAGTATGAGTGAAAGTATTTCCTTAGCTCTTATTAATTGCATTGCACTCAAATTCTACTGTACTGAAAAACAAATAACAAGAATAAATATTTATCAGTGTCATCTGTTGTATTTTGCAAAGCAATGTTTAAATCTGCAACATATTTTTGCAATCCACCTACCTGAACAGTGAGAAGTTGTTGCTCCAGTTCCTGTATCCTAGCAACTGCTTCCTCTCTCTCAGCTGTGCTCTTATCCAGTTGACCTAGAGCATCAGGTGTGTTAAGACAATTACTTTTTGATCACAGTACAAACAATTTGCCCTACGTTGTGGCATTGTTTGATAAAACGCTTCCAAGGACAGTTTACTGAAACCACAAAACTGCTTTGAACTTTGTTCTCCTGGGCTGTTTACCTTGCAGAGATTGAAGAGTAAGTGTGATCTGGGACATGCATGCTTGACTCTCTTGCTGTTCGTCTGTAAGGTTGTTCAGCCGAGCTTCTAGAGCAGGTAACACCTCTAAGAATTGTGCAGGGTCAGTAGGAATGGATATTTCCACCTCTGCCTCCCCAGCAGTTGTCAAAATCTGAATCCCTCTCCAAAGTTTCTCCAGTGCATCCTTGGCTTGCAGTCCTGCTTTCTGTTCTTCTTTATTGGCATCCAGTGTCTCTCTTAATGACTCAAACTCGTTTTGCATCTGTGCTAAGCGATCTCTTTCACTCTTAGATTCTTCTTCCCTTGCTCTCTCCACTTCATTGAGCTTCTCCTGAAGTTGATGAAGCTCTTCCATGCGGCTTGCCACCTCTACCTCTAGCTTCTTTGTCATTTCCTCTTTCTGGTTCTCAGCGACTTCCAGACAGGCTTGCAAGTTGGCCAGCTCTGTCTCAAACCTTATTTGTCTCTCTTGTAACATCTCCAGACTTTCTCTCTCCTCAGCTGAAAGTTTTTCTCTCAATTCATCCAACTCTGTGGTCTTTTTCAGTAACTCAGCATTGAGAGCACTGATGGTCTGCTCTTTTTCACTTTCTGTGGTTTCCAATCTAGTTTCTAGAGATACTTTCAAGTTGGTCAGCTCTGCCTCAAAGCTAGTCTCTCTCTCTTTCATTCTCTCCAGCATTTCGTTCTTCTCTCTTTCCTCAGATTCAAACTTTGCTCTCATCTCATTCAACTCTGCTGTCTTTTTCAGTAACTCAGCATTGAGAGAACTGATGTTCTGGTCTCTTTCATTTTCTGAAGTTTCTAATCTAGTTCCTAGAGATACTTTCAAGTTGATCAGCTCTGCCTCAAAGGTACTCTCTCTCCCTTTAATTTTCTCCAGCATTTCTTCCTTCTCTCTTTGCCCAGATTCAAGTTTTTCTCTGATTTCATCCACCTCTGCTGTCTTTTTCAGTAACTCAGCATTGAGAGCACTGATGTTCTGGTCTCTTTCATTTTCTAATGTTTCCAATCTAGTTTCTAAAGATACTTTCATGTTGGTCAGCTCTGCCTCAAAGCTAGTCTCTCTCTCTTTCATTCTCTCCAGCATTTCTTCCTTCTCTCTTTCCCCAGATTCAAGCTTCGCTCTCATCTCTTCCAACTCTGTGGTCTTTTTCAGCAATTCAGCATTAAGTTGTGTGACATTGATGCTGAGTGTACTGATGGTCTGCTCTCTCTCACTCTCTGATGTCTCCAATCTGGCTTCTAGACATACTTTCATTTTGGCCAGCTCAGCCTCAATGGCATTTTCTTTATCTTTTAATTTCTCCAGCGTTTCTTCTTTCTCTCTTTCAGCAGATTCAAGTTTTGCTCTCATTTCATCCATCTCTGCGGTCTTTTCCAGTAACTCAGAATTGACTGTCTGTTCTCTCTCACTCTCTGAAGCTTCTAGTCTGGCTCTGAGAGCCTGGAGTTCTTCCTCAGCACTCATTTCCCACTGCTGCCTCTCCTCTTCTCTCAGTCGCCGGGCTTCTGCCAACTCCAATTCCATCTGCCTGAACTGAGCAGTCAGAACCTGCACAAATGAAACATTCATCATGTTTATACATTCATCTTGCTAAAAGGTTTATAATCCTAAAAAAAAGATTTCAGTCCAACCAGCTGTAACCACAACATGCAACAAGAAATTCTGTTGGTTACTTGAATTCTATTTTTAATCACACTGCTGGGCATCCCTATCCTCAGTGAAATCTCAACAGCTGAAAATCACCACAAAGCTGTACGGTGTTAAGGAAAAAAAAATCTCTTAATTGACTGTGATGATTTCTAACATATTTTGCTTTCAAAAAGTTACCAGGACACAGTGTAAACTATACGTGTTGTGCTGACCTGTTTCTGCTGGTCTGCACTGTTGAGTTCCTGCTGCAACATTTCTAGGACTTCTGAACGAGAGCGCAAGGACTCCTCCAACTCCTCTATGCGCTGCTGGGATGCACGAAGGGCCTGCAAAACAATAAGTAGGATTAAAGTGAAATAGAACTACGTGTATTGAAAGACCTCCTAAAAAAGCTGCAGGGTTTGATTTATGTTTTTTTTTTATCTTGCTCGGTGTAGACACAGTGTTAATATGCCCTTTCTTTCTTAATTCCTTTCCAACAACATGAACAAAAACATAAGAGGAGTTGGATGCTGCTTACAAGAATGTGGAAATGCATGCACCATGCAAGACAGCTTAGATCAAAATTGCCATGGTAACATGATGAGCTATGATTTCATACTTTATAATAACACACAAATATGGCTACAACACCACAGGGTATCCCAAAACAAAAAGCCAACAAATATGGAAACATCAAGACAATGTTATTCTGGCATTGCTGCTCTTCCCCATCTTACATCTTTGTTTACTGATGCATCATTTATATGTGTGTGTGTGTGTGTGCGTGCGTGTGTATGAAGAGTTTAGATGCAAAAGCCGTTAAGTGCCGTCTGAAATTTGCTTCTAAAATGAGCATTTTTTCTCAGGTTTCTATGTTTATGTTCAGTTATTTCACTTTAATGGCAATGAAAATAACCTATTCATTGCCATTAAAGTAAAATTACTGAACCTACACATAGGAGCCTGATAAAAAAATGCTTATTTTAGAAGAAAATAAAGCCTACATAGTAACAAAAAAAGAATAAAACTAAACAAATTTGTAATACTAATCAACAAATTAATCATAAAATTAAATACATTCATAAATTATAAACATACTGGGTAACAAGGTTTTGAATTTAACCTAAATTAAGCTAAAACTCAGTAGGGGATAGTTTGGGCCCTAATGTTGCTTTTATAGTTACCGATAAACTTTTATTGTTTATAATCATCCAGTTATTTTTATTTTATTTTTTTTTACAGTAACTTGGTAACAGGATTGAATACATGAGCTTGACAAATGCAGTCAACCTTATAATCGGTGAAAAAACAGAGAATGGACGACAATTTTCACTTGTCTTACCATCAGCCTATACAAAGTGTCAAATGATGTTACTTTGTGGGACGTCACAAATCTAAGAAATGTTTTATTTTTTCAATTGGGGGAAATCATGCCGTACAAGACTTTAATTCAAAATGTGGGACAGAGCTCAATTATATTTAGTCATTTTAGATTAGGAAACACTATCTATTCACTATTAACTAGTTGTTTATTACAATGCATATTACTAGTATTTTTAGTACTCATAAAGCACATAGTAATGCCTTATTCTGCACAACCATAGACCCTAGACCCTACCCAATATCTAAACATAATAGTAATAATATTAATAGTGAATATATGTTCCCTAATCTAAAGTGTTACAAAAACATCAAAGTAGGCACTCTTTGTGGAACATAAAAATTCAAACACACCTGCTGTAAGTCAGGGTCATTTGAGACCTGCGTGAGATTAAGGAGTTCCTGCTCATGTTTGAGGATTTGTTCTTGAAATCGCACATCTTTGTCCTTCACCACAGCCTGCAGAATTCGCACCTGGATGACGTGAGAGGTCTGAGATTAGTTTATTACAGAAATAAAACAGTACCTGCAAAAGAACTGACCATCATATGACACATTTAAAGATTTGAACGACATAACCACTTATTCATGTGCTTGAATAATTTGACCTGTGAGCATACCTGCTCTGCATGACCTTCCTCTCTCACACGCTGTTCGGCCTCCCAGAGCTGATGTTGGAGGTTCTTGTTAGCGGACTCTGCCTGGCTGAGCTTTTCTTTCAGCTGCTGGAGTTCCTCCTCCACTCCTGGAGCCATTTGGAAGGAGCTCTCTGAATTCTAAAAAAAAAAAACAGTTCATTATCATACTGCCGTACTGAAAAGTTGAATGAATTTGGCAATCGCCCATATATAGACGAACAATAGAATACACCACTAATTATATTAAGCCATCCAAGACCACTTCATGCTTAAAATAACACAAATATGTCAGCTTGTCTCTTTACCTGACTGCTGTTCAATGCTTCTTGTCCTTTCAGCTCATTGAGCCGTTTGTTCAGGGCAGCCATCTTGGCTTTGGCCTGCAGTTTAAGCTTTGTAAACTTGACTTCTGCCTGTTCTTTCTCTTCCTGTATCAGAACAAACAGTCACAAATGCAAAAATCAAGCTTCAGACCTGCTGACATTCATGGTCTACTTGTTTGTTCTTTTCTCATTATGCAAGTCCACACCTTGAGCTGTTTTTCAGTGCTGGCGAGCTGGCTGTCCTTCTCTCGAATCAGCTCCTTCAGCTGAACCACCAGCTGTTCGGTCTGGGCCAGCCTCTCCAGGACCTCTTCTGAGGTCCCCGAGCCCTCCAGGGATGCTTCAGCATCAGGCTGGGGCTGAGGCACCGGACCATCCTGCTCCAAAGGCAACATTCCAAAATCATAGAGGGCCCTATAGATGGTTAATCACTCTCCCCCAACCGCATGTTAATATTATATCGACTTGAATATTAAATTCACCCTATTTTTCAAATGCGTGTTTAGATCTTATTGTGAACAATTCATCCATGTATGTGTTTCATTCAACACAATCTCATGGCAATTCATAACTATATTATGTTTTGGCGAATTGCAAATAGATTGCAAGCTCTCATTATTTTTGAGTGCAACGCCCACATCTCAAAATCCAATCAACAACCGATGAATAGAACCAAGTTAGCAGCACCCTACATTTTTTATTTTTTGTTAACTCGTTACACTCAGATATGTCACAATATGGAAGCTACTTCCATTTCATTACAACTTTAATATCAACTGGTGTTAAATCAGCACTGTTCTTGTTTGTCTATGCTTGTCTTATTCTCAAGGCCCATTAACACTAAGAACGATTACTGTAAAGATAACTATATTAGCATAATGCATAATAACAGCCTGTTTATTGTAAGTATTCGCTGCATTTTTGTCGTCTGCCATTTTCAATGCTCAAGCTCTTTATAGTCGGATGGATTTTGATTGGTTTTTATCTTTCATCAGCTGGAAAAAAATCATTCTGAAAGTGATTCCAATGATATCGTCGTCTGTGCTGTTATTGTTATAGGCCTAGTTGTTTTATAGACTCTGCTATTCTTTTAAATTTAGATTGACTAAATATTTATTGTTATAGTTATTGTCTTTGGAGTGAACGGGCCTTTAGTGACCCATTTTAAGATGGTAAACGGCTTGTAAACTAACTCATAAATCTGTAAATAAGTACTTAAATGTGGGCTATTATCAGATCTTTCAGCTCTTGTAATAAGTTACTATAATTATTCGGGTAATTGCAATGTCCATGTGTGTTCCACAAAGTTTCTTGGTATTGAACCAAAATATCACTCCAAGGATAGTTCAGATTTTGTCTACTCACCTGGAGGTCTCCATCGGAGCGTTCCTCACCCGAGAGCTCCTGGAGGACAGAAGACACCCCTTGGGTCAGCCGGCTAAACATGGCTGACCTGCATGTAAAGATATGCAATAAAATGTTAGTGCATATCTTTGTTTTGTAGTGTTTGAGTATTTTATCATCAAGCTCTGTATTGTGTGCATTACTGACACAAGTATAGATAAACCAGAATCATATAAAGTCAGATAAAGACTGCAATAACAACCGATATAGACTTCCCATTTGGCCCAATTCACACCTATGCACAACAACATCAATAGTTTAAAATTTAACCAATACATTACAACAGATTTAATGAAAATTGTAATTTTAGTGTTCCAGGAGGGCAGAGCTTTGGTGAACCTTGACCACATAAGCTAAAACGCCCATTTGGCTCTCGAGATCCCACATCAGGCAACCAACAACTAGTAATACAATGGAATACAACCATGGGAATTATTCAAATCAAATTCACATCTCACGTGAAAGCACCTTTGAAATACCATATGGCCTCTCTAAATTAAATGGCACTCACTATTAATTTACAGTTTGGCATTCAGTTTATATAAATATAACAGTTCTGTTCTGCATCACGCCTCTATTGCATTACACCACATTAATAAATCAAATGCATATATTGCATAAAGGAAAAGATCTTACAGTTTGGTTAGTCTATATACTTGTTGTAATTCTCACAGATTATGACGGGACAAAGACTGTAACTTAAGTACATCACATGCATAACTCAAAATACACAATGCATAACTAGAACACTTGATGAGCTCAAGTCTGTTACGCAATGTGTCCCGTGTACTGACAATATCTACAGAAGTCGTGAACGCCTGCATAACAGTAACAATATCTCTCTATATTTCCTGATAATAAATACCCACCTTTGACAGCCACAAAGCGGAGAAAAACGAACAGAACCGAACAACGCCGAAACATAGAAACTGACGACTGCGGCTGCGTCGCTTTCATTTTGTCTACACAACAGCAAAGATTATTGAGCGACTCTTCTTCCTTGCGTTTTAAAGTCGATTGGTATAAGAACAAATGGTCGAGACACATAAAGGTATGACTTTTATTTATTTATATTTGTTATAAACTGGCATTATTAAAGCCCAATGAGCGACAGTAATGAGCGCAAGCTGTAACTGGGCTCGTGCTGATGACTCGTAAACAACTCTATCGATATTTATAAACGTACTTGTGTTTGTGCATGTCAGCGGCTGGATACATTTAGAGGCATCTTGTTGATGTTATTAGAGCATGAAACTGACCTGAGTAATCGGCGCAGGGAAGAGCTGCGTGGTTTATTTGATCAATTTCGTCTCCAGGATTTTAGAGCCACATCACCAAACATCCCGGAAACAGAAACGCAGCGCTGTGATTGGACCGCGCAAGGGAGCGTGTGAAAACTACTAGTGACTCTGAGAGCCGCATGACTTTACACCAAGGGACCGTCCACAAAAATAAAACGTAGAAGCAAAATAAAGTAGGCATGGTCGTTTGCAAGAGATAATAGTAACCAGTTACAACAATTATTTTAGGTTTGGAGTTACATCATGGTTCAAAACAGAATGGGACGACATGATTTAAAGCTTAACATGATTATTAATTATGGAAAACAGTTAGGACGCAGTCTTGTTCTTCTGGCACACTACATCACAGTGTTTGTAAGCTTTGTATCTCATTCGGTGAACTGTTTTGCCGAAGTGATCAAGTGGACATCAGTGTTTGCCAGACACACGGTAGCGGCATTTGATTCTATCCATAGGAGACTACATTGGTGGACCAGAAGACGCAGTGGGACATCCAAAGAGACGCTCTCCAGCAGCGAAACAGAGTCAGACTGATGAAGGACATAAAGTTCTTATGAACTCATAGGAGATGTTCCTGGATCCTTAAACGGATTTATAGACTCCAAGGAGAACAATATCAATGCATCAGTACATACAGAATTTTGTAGTGTTTCTGTACTACTCAAGTTGTACGTTGCCATCTTGAGTTTTTGTTCATTTCAAAGGGCTCATGAAAGCACTGAGGTCTAGAGGTTAAAGAAGAGTCCACCACTGTTATAACCGCACCTGATAGACTGAAGACTGAACACAACACCTGTTTTTCAGGTCTAAACCAGTATTTTACCGGAAGGAAACAATGAAGAAAAGTTGGTTGAGTTCATAGTAGCTGGTTTTGCCTTACAGTTAATCCTAAAGTGTTGTTTTTATTTTACTTTTATATTTTCTGTTTTAATTTGGCTTTTGTCATTTCATGTAATGTTTATTAATTTCAAGTAATAATAATGTTTATATATATATATATATATATATATATATATATATACACAGTATATAATTTTTTTTTATTGTGTAAGTATGTTTTAAGTATGTGTTAAATGAACTTTTCCACGACATTCTAATTTATTGAGAAGCACCTGTATAGTGCTGATTTACAATGGTAGTAACTATAAAAACACATCATCACAGACTGTGAAAAGGGTCCATTGAAGTTTTCCTATGGGTAGATTGTGACTGTGTGCCAGTACCCCATAGTCTGAAGCAAGCTTTGAATATTGTCTATATTATTACTTATCCAAAACATCATATTGACTGTTAAAGTGTTGAAATGTCTCTGTAATGGAACTCTCTGGACTCACAAGTAATTTCTTTACGTTTGATGTCTATACTAATCTTAATACCTCCTAATCTGTATCTTAAAACACTGTGTTCTGAGAACAAAGTACTGTCATGATCAACAAAATGCATTTTTAGAAACTTTCCAGAGAAGATGGAACAGATCTAGCAAGATTCACTTCGTTTAAGCCTATGAGAAAAGAGAAATAGACAGCATTTTGGATCTCTGAATGTTTTAATAGGCTTAATTTCTTGAGAACCCTAAAACTGTATCATCTCAAAGGACGCATTTCGTTCATGTTATACCGACTATATGTTAGCTTTTGAATGATATCAACTATTACGATCTTATATAAATCGTGTAATATGGATCTCAAACAGTTCTTCGGGCTCCGAGGTCTGGATTCAGAGGCCAATGCCTACATCGAGCAGATGTTCCGCACTTTTGACATGAACAAGGTGAGTGAAAGACAAGTTAATTCTGAGTGGATAATAACAGTGGCTAAGGTTCTGCTTTCAAAGACAGTTTCAGCATAGCTGGAGTATTTGAAGTTTCGGTTTTTATTAAAACACTGGTTATAATATGCAGACTCCTTGCATTCTGTTACATCAGACTTGAAACTATATTTGCTAATTTGATGTCAGACTGATTTATGCTGAATCTCTTTATTATTTCTAAGAATTTTTTTTTTTAATTATTTCTAAGAAATTATTCTAATTTCTTTCAATAGCAGTCATGCACCAATATATTGGTTGAAAAATTCACCAATATGTGACCATTATGAGCTTATCATCAGCTTTGGTTTATAGCTATATACGGGTTTAAAAGTTTAGGGTCAGTATGATTTTCTTTTTTTTTTCTCAAAAGAAATTAATACTTTTTGCCAGCAAAGATGCATTAACTGATCAAAAAGACAGGAAAGATTTTCACAATGTTACAAAAGATTTCTATTTCAAATAAATGCTGCTGTTTCTATTCATCAAAGAATATTGGGGGGGAAAAAAAATCACAATTTGTAAAACTGTAAAATATACTAAATATAGAAAACAATAATTTAAAATTGTAATTCACATTATTTAACTTGTATTTCACAATATTACTGATTATTATATCTTGATCAAATAAATGCAATCTTGGTGAATATTAAGATACTTTAAAAATCTTACAGACCCCAAACTTTTGAATAGTAAGCAAAATTTTGAATGGTGAGCAAAGCTCAGATCATACTTACCGTGTTGTCTGGCTCTATATTTATAGCGCTATATTTGGCATGTCAGCTTTTATAAACAGTGACTCGTGTTAATACAATGAATAATGAGCTTATCTATGAGATTAAGATTTACAGATTGTTGAACAGGTTTGAGATTGTATTATAGAAACCAATCCCATTCACGTGCAGTAACAACTGTTTTATTTCTCCAAGCCAAAACATGCTTTCATAATTGGGTCCCAGTGGGATTTTCGGCACAAAAACGGTTTCATGATGCTACTCTTATCTTGATACAAGATTCCCAGCATGTATTTCAGATATGTTCAGCTTAATTCTCCGATTTAATGAGTATGTCATTACCTCTGTGTTAAAGTCAACACGCTTCATCAAGCTAAATCTCTTCACTTTTCAAGGAAATCAGTAATAGGAAAATAGATCAAAATAAATAAATAAATACAACAAATTAAACAGGAAATTATAACCCAATTGGTAATAATGGTGTAAAAATAAGCTTTAAATTTTATGTTGGCTTTTTTTTTCTTTTTGCATAT